>NW_016690208.1:6343521-6656272 GCF_001604755.1 Lepidothrix coronata
GGAGGGGGGCGCGGGATGCTGTGCGGGATGCGGGATGCTGTGCGGGATGCAGGATGCTGTGCGGGGCGAGGGATGCTGTGCGGGATGCAGGATGCTGTGCGGGATGCTGTGCGGGATGCGGGATGCGGGATGCTGTGCGGGATGCAGGATGCTGTGCGGGGCGCGGGATGCTGTGCGGGATGCAGGATGCTGTGCGGGATGCTGTGCGGGATGCGGGATGCGGGATGCTGTGCGGGATGCAGGATGCTGTGCGGGATGCGGAGCCGCGGTCCCACTCTCGGTCTCCCCAGACCCCGGGGCTGCTCTCCGCCGCCCCGCCGGGCTCTGCGCTGCCCCGCGGCCGCACCGGGGCTCGGCCCTCCCGGGCTCCCCCGTGCAGTGCCAGACCCGGGCTGCGCTGGGTCACCGGGCACACCCCGCTGGGTCACTGGGCACGCCCCGCTGCCCTATTTTTCCTACTCAAACCGGTTTCCAGGTTTCCTCTGATCCGTCTTGAGGGCCTTCCCTGGGGAAGTGCAGACCTGGGGCTGCAGGTGCCGGGCTGAGGAGCGGGAGGTTGGCGGTGCCGTGTCTCCGTCTCTCACCCGTCAGAGAGGGTCCTGGAGCCGTGTTCAGTGTTTCCAAAGTCACTGCTGAACTTTGGAAGACTTTGTGAACACAGAGCCCGGGCTGCAGCCCTGATCTCCTCAGTCCCTTAGCAGCAAAGTGCTTCAGTGTGCTTTTACTGCGCACGTGGGAGAGCCCTGCTGAGAGCAGAGATCACTCCGGGCTGCGGCGCCACTGCCCAGAGACAGCTTTAGAGTTTGTTTGCATTGCCAGTTTCCATCTTTGTGTCTTTATGTACCCTTATCTGTGACTTTACTAGGTTTTTTACTGCCATAGCTCAGGGTTCCCTCCCCCTGAGGCAGAGATGGGGTGGTGGGAGCTCACCGCCAAGCCCTGGCCCTGGGCAGCTCTCCAGGACTCCATGGTGTTGGGCTGTGTGTCTGGGCTCATGGAGGCTGGACTTACTGCTCTGCAGGGTCTGTTCTGTTCATGCAGGTTTTAAAAGCAACAAGAAAAACTGCCAGTGATGCAACACCATTTAATGATGCCATTTATGGTGGCTTTTTTATTTGGTTAATGCAGATGAAGAGGCTCTGTGAACTTGCCTGTTTATAAATATCACACATCTGTATGCTTTATGCTTAATTATTTTGTATCCTGTAAACAAATGTTAAACTGAGACCTTACATTCTTCAAGAAGAACTGGGAATTCTTTGGATGGGGTACTACCCAGGACAGGTATTTCAGAGGGAGTTGTCTTCTCTTTTTTTGATTCAAGCCTTTCTGAGGAAAGCAGCTTTGTCTGGGAACTGCCTTTCTGCAGAATGCCTCTGTCTCTGCAATGCATCTCCAGTAATATTTTGTTTATTCCAGCAAAGAGTGAAAGCTTTCCACATGGTCAACATGTTCAGGAGAGATCTGAGACTTGATTCCTGGTTCTTCAGCTTTCTGGTGAGTTTTACAGTAATTTTTATAATTTCAGTATTTGAGATAGTATTAATGTTTCTATGAATGTTACAACTCACCCTCTCCACCAGGTCAGTCTGTCCAGGAGTCTCCTTGCCTTTGCAGCCCTTGCCAAGAACCAGACTTCTAAAGGTTAGTGTTTTTATCAGCATTCTATGTGTTTACAAGCAACATCCAGCACAGAGAAATAAAAGGTGTCCAGTGGCAGAAACGAAGGTAAAGAAACTTTTTCTGTTTCCCTGCTTTGTGCCTGAAATGCTGTTTGCAGAACTGAGTATTTGCCAGGCTGTTTGCTCAGCTGCTGCTCCGTGTGCCGCTGCAACTGCAAACAAAACAGGTTATTTTGTGCCTGCAAATTGCATCTGCAAGTGCAGAAGCTGGGAGGAGCTGGGAATTGGGGATAAAACGAGAAAATTAGTTTGTTCATAAGTGCTTTAAACAATAAGCTTCCCTGAGGGCCATCCCTGGGCAAACCACAGTGAGCTTTTCCTTTGGGCTGAGCTCAGCATGGTTTGTGTGTCCCACAGGAGGGGGCCCTGCTCCAGCCCTGGGCCAGGGGGCTGCTTTGGGAGCAGGCTCTGGGCTGTCCCTCAGTTTAGGTACAATATAGTCTGAGCTTGTCTGTCACACTGTACCCACTGAACGGCCCAAGGGCTGGATGGGAAGATGAGCTCCTGCCATCAGCTCCTCCAGGATGCACCAGGCAGTGTTTGTAGCTGCTTGGGGATGCTGTGAGAGACTGACCCCGTGTGTGGCACGAAGGTGGCTTGGAGAGGCTTCCTGTTTCCCCACATTATGTGTCTTTCTCCAGGTTTTGCTCCTGTCACGATTGAGACCTCAAGACACACATACGAGTATGTGGCCACTGCCTTGGACTGGTGGCATGCTGACAGGTACTGTGAGCAGCACTTTGCTCAGCTGCTCTTTGAACCCCAGCACAGTGAGCAAGATTCCTTCAGCAAACTGCTGCAGTCCCACCACATCACAGGTTCTGTCTGGCTGAAGGAAAGGGATGGTGTCCTGCACAAACCAAAGAGGAGACGTGAGTATAAGTGGACATGGGCTATTTGGACACTTGTTTCTTTACTGCTGGATTCAGAAAAATCAGACTGGAAAAGTTTTCACTTGTTTTTTACTGTGACTTTATTGGCCCTTGCTTCTTCCCTCATGCTGACTGAAATGTCTCCTTCTAGGAGGCCACAGCGTACCAGTCCTGGTGTTCAGAGACAAAACAGACACAAAGTACGTGAAGGTGCTCTCTGACTTCCCAGCCCTGCCTGCTGTCACAGCCTGTGCCCACCTGCAGTGGGACACCAGGACCCAGGAGATCGCCACCATCTTCTCCTACGCTGTGCCAGCTTTCATCAACGAGTTCCAGCTCCGGGGCTTCATGGACGAGGAAGGCTTTGTCCGTTTTGCTCTCATAGTCCATGGGCACCATTCCCCGTACCTGCCCGTGTTCCGTGCCGACAGACAGTGGCATCACTTCTGCGTGACCTGGCAGCAGGAAAACGGGACCTGGGCCATCTATGCCGATGGGAAAAGGAGGGCATCTGCCAGTGGTTTGTGTGCTGCAGGACCAGCTGCCCCCCAAGCCATCTACGGCCAGGGGACCTTCATCATTGGGCAGGACCAAGATTCCCTGGGGGGCACCTTCAGGGCGAAGGAGTCCTTCAGTGGGAACATCACTGACTTACACATCTGGCAGAAAGTCCTCAGCACGGAGCAGATTGAGAAGGTTCGGTCGTGCTGGGTCACAGAACAGGACCTTGTGTTTGGGTGGAGCTCAAACGCGCTGGAGCTGGAGAGCTCCGTTCAGACAGTGACCACCCAGCTTCTCTGCCCAGGTGAGACTCACTACCCTCACTCAGCACACAGGGACAGTCTGAGAAACCAGTCCCATCCTTAGAGAGGGAATTTGGTGCAGTTGGTAGAATGATGCTTCTCCTTGGAGAAGAAAAGCAGCAGCACATTCAGAGTTGGGCTGGATGTGTACAGTTTACAGGCTGTACTTGAAGTCACAGTCATCACAAAACCCTTGGTCACTGGAGAGCCCTGCAGTGCCCCTGGCACAGACAGCTGCTCAGATGTCCTGAGCTAATAATGGGATTCCTCTTCTACTTCCTTGGCAGGGATGTTTTTCCCCAGGGTTTGCAGCCAGTGCTTCATTGCTCTGCTGGGAGGGAGGAATTGGGCTCTCAGCCAGGCTGGGGGGACAATACTGATCAGTCACGAACTCAGGACCTGGCACTGCCCTCTCCCAGTTCCCTCTGGAGAGAGGGTACCAGCTGGGAGCAATTTCTGAGCCCAGTCCCTGCTCTGCTCTGCTCTGGTTCTGAGGCCACCTAAGGAGCAGCCCACAGTGTCTGTCATACTGGGCTTTGTGGATTGCTGCAGGATATTGCTGTGGATACCTGCTGGGGATGGCATGTCCCTGGGAGACCTGGCCCTTCTGACTGTGTGTGTTTCCACAGGGCCTGTCGAGGAATGCCGAGTTTTGGAAGTTGGCAGCAGTGGATTCAGTTATGCATCTTGTTTGCAGACTTTGCCTTTCATCTGTCAATACAGAAAGGGTACAGCATCTGTTAGTTATTTATTCCACCACACGCACTCCTGGAGGTCCAGGCTGGGGTGATGCCCAGGGTTGGGAAGGCCTCATGACTGCTCTGAAGGGATGACATGCAAACCATGCTGTAGCTGGGACTTTGCTCCAGTTGCCTGTGCTCTAACAGGAGGTTTTGCTATTCCCCAGCTGAGCAGTGGTTTTACACATTCCATGGCTTCTGGATGCAGTGCTGTAGAGTGCCTCCCAACCCAGACATCTCCAGACTCCTTGGCTGGGGGAATATGGGGGAAGGCAGAAAAAGGAGTGTCAAACTGTCTGTCCAGATGGGATCTGGGGCTAGAAATAAAATACAGCTGTGAAGTCTCCTTGTCCTGCCTGTCCTGCAGACATAGCCACCATCTGAGGACCATTCCCCAGGCTTTGAACATGGCATGTGTTAACCACACTGCTGGACAGCACGGCAATGGTTTTGCTTCTGGTTCTGTTTTGTTCTCAGATGCATACTGGCAACTGAAAAGAGCCCAGCTGGAGTCCAGCCACTCGCTTGTCAGCCATGTGAACACACTTGCAGCGAGGTCTGTGGTGAGTCCTGCAGCCCCAGCAGTGGCAGGTGACACCCAGAGCAGGGAGAAGCTGTTGGGGTGGACGTGCTGGCACCTGCTGCTGTTTGAGGTCACTTTGCCAGCAGTTGTGCCTGTGACCTTTTCTGATCTGCTACTGGAGATTGTGACCAATACAGCTGTAACTCATGCTGTGAGCAAACAAGCAAAGTGTTGCTTCAGGTTGACTTGTCCCGCCGAGGCTGGGAGCCTGGACAAGGGATCCCTTCCCCAGGATATGCCTGGCTGGCCAGATGGGTGTCCTGGCACCAGCAAGGGCATGAAGGGAATTGCCAAGGCAACCATCTTTTCCATGGCAGGTTCCTGACAGCGTCTTCACGAGTGGTGTCCAAGACATGAACCTCTCTGTGGCTCTTGGTGCTCTTGATGCCTTGGCAACGGTTCTGAGGGAAGGAGAAATGTCCACGCTGGAGCCCTCTGACCTCCTGGAAGTGCTTCAGTTGCTAAAGCAAGTTTCAGATGTGGAAGTGCAGGAGGGAGATGACCTGGAGATGTTGGAGCAGTTGGGCCAGTATTACATGGAAGTGACTGAGTTAATCCTGGAAGAGCAGAATACTGGGACGTGGTCGTCGGTCAGCCAGGTAATGGTGTCACCAGCAATCTGAATGCTATGTGCTTATTTAGTTATTTATTTCCATGTTGTTTTAAGGGCTTTTTATAAAGACCAGCAAATTTCTGTCATTGCCAGCCTTGTCTCTTTGCTGAAAGAACTGGGAACATCCTGTAGGGAAGAAATCACAGAAGAGCAAAGCCAAAGCCTTGAGTCCCAGTTTCTCTTTTTTTCTGCCAAGGACCAAACATTTAAGAAAACCCTTGTGAGCTGTGGGAAGGGAGAGCTGGCAGTGCAGGTGCTGGTTTCCATTGCTCTCTCTCTGTGTGCAGGTTGTCAGAGGGCCCATGGCTGTTGTTGAGCTCTGTGACAGAATGGTGTCACTCTTAGTCCCACTGCTGACTGCAGAGAGGACAAGGATCACAGTCCAGCACAGGAATATTGGTGAGTGGCACTGCTAGAGCTAGGGGGATATCTCACCAGGACCCAGATCAGTCACCCTGTCTGGTTCCCAGTCCAAGTCCACTCCTCCTCTGGCTCATCTGTTACTAACTCTACAGCCTGCTCCCCATTTCCCTGTGCAGAGTGTCACAGTGTGGGGGCACCTCTCACATGGGAGAAGCTGAGCCCAGATGCACATGGTTTGCACTGAAAGGGACCTGTCTGCTGTCGCTGTGGGTCTTGGCTGGGGTTGTAGTGTCCTTGTGGTACTTCGCTGTAGCAGTAGCTCTGGAGGAAGGCTGAACCCTGGTTCAGCACCTGATTTTACCCCTGCCCAGGGATGGAGGTGAGGGAGCTGGACCTGAGCGGGCAGGAGCTGAGTGATGAGTCATACGTGGTCCAGACTGTCGAGAAGGGCAGGCATGACTTCATCGAGGTTCCTGCAGAAGAAATGCAAAGACTGAAAGCCAGAGGTTGGTTATGACACCTGAGCTTCCCTGGGTCTCCCCTTGGGACTTCTGCAGCACCTTCCTTAATGGCACAAACTGTTTGCCCTGACACGTGGTCTGGAGAAGTGTGGGGAGGGGAAGCCCTTGGTGACAGGGAGATGGGCTGTGGGGGAGAAATTATCTACAGCCTCTCTACAGACACGGCTTGGAGCTGAGGGTGTTCTGGCCTCCAGTATCACCCCCAGATTAGGGCACTGGTGCCCAGAGCTGTGTGCCTTTCCCTGCCCCCATGCTCTGTCCCTCCAGGTCTCCGCAGGGTCACGGTGAAGAACCTGTGGTTTGGCTACGGGGCCCTGCAGCGCTGCCTGTCCGGCACTGCTGTGTCCCAGCACGTGGCTGCCTCTGACGGGGGATACAAGTGAGTGGAACACATCCCCTGCGCCCCAGGGCTCTCCTCAGCAGCACGGCAGAGCTCATTTCTAAGTCTGCATTGAGTCCCTGAGTCCCTCGATTTTGGGGTCACCTCCACCCTGACCCACCCCAGCCCTGGTGCTGCCTGTGTGTCGGGATGCACCATCGTGTCTCCTGTGTGCCTCTGGTTCCCCTGGGGCGACCAGCTCTGCTGGGATGGCTGGGCACTGCTGCAGGGTCCCCTCTGGCTGGGGCAGAAGGCGTCTTTGGAGGTGGTGGCACTGGTGGCTCCCGGAGCGGCGGGAGCTCCGAACACTAGGTGGGGATGGCCACCCGCACATCCCCGCACATCCCCGCACATCCCCGCGCACCGGCGCCTCCAGCTGTGCCCGGCTGAACTGCCCGGGATGCTGCAGTGCCTGTCCGCAGGGTCACCTCCCGCGCTGGGGGGGTTCTGTGTGCCGGGTGTCCCAAGGGACACTGTGCCCCGTGCCCAGGCGGCACTGACGCCCTCCAGCAGTGATCTGTCCTGTGGGAGGTGAGATCCCATTTGCTCAGCACGCCCTGTGCTTCCCGTGCCCGTGACGGCATCCTTTCCCTGGCAGGTACGTGAGCACTGCGGTGGGCACTGCTGTGATCTCATCCACGCTGCTCTGCAACTACCAGGAGATCAGCACGTCCGTGCGCTACCGCCTGCAGCACCGAGCGCAGGTACCGCGGAGGGGCTGTGCTCCCCCCCACCTCCAGCACCGTGTCTGGGTACCCCGGGGAGGGGCTGTGCTCCCCCCCACCTCCAGCACCGTGTCTGGGTACCCTGGGGAGGGGCTGTGCTGCCCCCCACCTCCAGCACCGTGTCTGGGTACCCCGGGGAGGGGCTGTTCTCCCCTGCCGCCTCCCAGCAGCCTGACCCGGCTGTTCCCAACCATGGCTCAGCACCCCAGAGCTTTGGGACTTCGGGGTGTCCAATGCCCAGGGCTCTTCCCCTGACTCCTGTGTCCCTCCCCTCTCTGCCTGCAGGACCTGCCTGATATGCTGGTGTGGCCCATCTGTGCCTTCTGGAACTTCAGCCTCAGGTGCCTTGTTTCAGTTTGGGTCCCCAGATTTATGAGATTTTATTTCCACTGGAAAACCAAACACCACAATATAAATGTAATGGTAAGAGTAGGGATCTGGAATTCTTTGCCTCCTTTGCACGCTGACATCCTCTGTCTGCTGGAGCAAAGTGCTCCCCTGGGAGGGTTTCCTTTGGAGAAGTCACTCACAAGAGAGTGACCTCTAATGAGGTATCTATAACTAAAATGGAAAGCCCTAGTTAATTATGATCGTTGCCTGTGACAAAGAAGAGTTGGTCCAAGATATATGGCCCAAAGACATGCAGGACTCCCAGCCTCATAAATCCTGCCTGGCACTGGGATGTGTTTTTGCTGAATGTCACCACAGTGAGAACACTGAGGCTGTGATATATTATGGGTTGGTGATTAAGTCATTCAAGAGCAAAAAACCTCTTTACGGTCCCAGACTTGTAACAGGCATGGATCAGTTTGGGGAGGGCGGGAAGAGGGTGTTTTTGGAAGCAGCTGGTTACTGTCCAAACGGTCCCACCAGCGCTGCCCTGACCCTGACCTTCCCGTGGTACTGGGGAGGCTCAGAGAGGCAGTGCTGCCAGTGGGGACAGAGCTGCCCACTGCAGCTGTGGTCCCTGCCCCAGAAATTCAGATGGGGATCTTTGCTGATGACTTGTCCTGAGGATCCAGAGACCAGTGGCACCGCACAGGGTTTGTGGCAGGCTGGGCTGGTGGACGTGGTCAGACATGCCTGGCCCAGGGATGCTCTCAGTGAATGGGCTGTACAGGGAGCTCTTCCCAGAGCTGTGCAATTACTGGATTCTGTTTAAAGCTGTGGTGGCTGAACTCTGCTTTTTAATGCACAAATTGACACTAGATCTATTTTCCTTTGCGCGCCTGCTGGATAAGGCAAAGCTGCTGAGACACAGGATGAGCCAAAGGGAAGTTCATATTGAGACCTGTCTCTGATACCCTCATCTTCCTCCTTTCAACACTCTTTCTTCTGGGAGAATGAAATTCCCTTCATGCCTTGGCCCTCTGTGGCAGTGGGTGGTAATTTCTGTGTGTTCTCTCTGGTTTTGCTGTGTTAGCCCAGATGCTGGTGGGATGTGGTCCACAGCTGGCTGCTCTGTCGTGACGTCTCTCCAGGACTCCACTGCCTGTTTTTGCAACCACACCACGAATTTTGCCATCCTACTGCAGGTGTATGAGCTGCAGGTATGTGAGGAGCCTTTCTCTGCCACCCTGTGGGATGGATGCCAGGACTGAGAGCAGTCTGGTTAATTCAGATGGGGCTTTGTGCCTTCTCTTGTTTCATGGCTGGAGCAGATGACCGCCAAGGAGGAGTTCACACTGCAGACCTTGACTTTTATTGGATGTGGAGTTTCCTTCTGTGCCTTGATAGTCACCTTCATTTTGTTCTTGGTGGTTCGGTAAGAAAAGTCTGGGCACTTGTAGCCATCTCTGTATTTTCTGCTTGGTATTTTACTTCAGAACCTTTGTCAGGGGAGTGGTTGGAGAGGGGGTGCAGCCCTGGTTGTTTCTGTGGAGATGCTCATGTGAGCTGTGCACACACCTGGGTGCTCATGGCAAGATTTTTATCCATGACTAACAATGTTTACCATAAAAGCTGCTCTGCTAGAATTAATTTTTATAAAATAAATGAAGCAAAGACTGTTTCTTTTATTGCCAACCATTCTGTGTCACTTGGTTAGCATGGGGATCTGCCTTGTGAGCACAGCAGTGGCTCCCTCCAGTCTTTGCAGTGAGATCACAGGTCACCCGGGCAGGTCTGCACAGCGAGGGGAGGGAGGACGTGGGCACCCCTTTGCCTGGCTGCAGCTCAGGGCTGCCCCTCTCCTTCCTCAGTGTCCCCAAGAGTGAACGGACAACAGTGCACAAGAACCTGATCTTTGCATTGGCTGCAGGAGAAGCTCTGCTCATGTTAAGTGAGTTGGCCAAGAGCAACCAGGTGAGCTCAGCAGGAATGTCCTGTTCCACCAGCAGGGCCAGGCCTGCTCCAGCAGCACTGTCAGAGCAAACAGAAGCATAAACCCTTTCATTAATTACCTGTAACTGGCACCTAGAACTGTGTCTCTGTGTTTATATATACACTGTGAAATCCCTCAGGAAATTCACCACTTTTCTGACACTTCGTTTCTGACCAAAAAGTCCTTCTGGAAATTTAAGTAGTTATAGAACAGCAGCACACAGTTCTGTCCCCTGAGTCCTGTGCCGTGTGATTTCTCTCCAGGTGCTGTGTTTCATGGTCACTGCTTTCCTGCACTTCTTTTTCATGGCAGCCTTCTCATGGATGCTGGTAGAGGGGCTTCTCCTCTGGAGCAAGGTGGTAGCAGTCAACATGAGTGAAGACAGGAGAATGAAGTTCTACTACGTGACAGGCTGGGGTATCTGCACACTCCTCTGCCTTGGGTCCTCAGGAAAATGTTCTTTTTCTTTGTCTATTGAAAGTTTTAATAGGAGAGATTCCAAAATCTTTGATTTCATTTAATATGAGAGCTGGGTGCCACTGCTCTGCAGAGGCTCTCTTGAGTTATGTGTCAAATTGCCAGTCTTAGAGTACAAGTTAAACAGCATTTCTGTTATTTTTCTAAATGCAAGAGTTGAACACAAAAAAAAAAGGGAGGGGAGATTTATGGTATGTTCTTGTTCTTAGAGAGCATCTCTACTGTCTGCTAGTAATTAAAATATAAATACCTTCCTGACTTACCACCCTTTAATCTGAGGGAGCCCTTTAGGGACATAGAATTCATTTGAACAAACTGACTTTTGTATCATAGGAGCCTCTCAAGGTCCGTGCTCCTCACAGAGCACACGCCTCGTTGGGCACTGGGCAACCACTTCAAGTATTTTGGATTGTTTTATGTCTTTGATTGTCCATTTTGTTAAAAAAGCAATTCAAAGAGTAAATTGCTTTGGTCAGGACTCAGGACTTGGAATGCTTTATACCTCAGAGAATGATGCTGACAGCTTGTAAATCTGGCCCTGCAGAGCCAGGACAGATTTCAGCTGCAGGGAATTGATGTTGCTCGTGGGGTTTCGGAGGCTCCTGCTGGAGCGTGTCTGGTCACAGGGGCTTTGAAGCAACTGTCTGGTGCACAGTGCCCTGTGTGGAGCATCTCTGCTTTTCCTGGGGTTTAACCTGTGGTTTTTTCTGCAGGTCTTCCAGTCCTTATTGTGGGGGTGACCCTTGCAACTTCCTTTAACAAGTATGTGGCAGCAAACCACTGCTGGCTGAACATGCAGACCAACGTCATCTGGGCCTTCGTGGGTCCTGTGCTCTTCATCCTGGCTGTGAGTGCCAAACCCTGCTGGGAAGGGGTGATTCCTTTGGGTCTGGTTCTAGAAAAGCATTGCAGAGATAGGGGTGTCAGCACCTGCTCAGGGGTGTAGCTCACAGGGCTTGTGCCTGCTGCTTCCATAGGAAAAATGTTGTTATGCTTTATACAGACTTTCAAAACATAAATAAATCTCTTTAATCAAAGCAACTTTTTGATAGGAAAAAGTGCTTGAAGAAAATTTTGCTGACCAGTTCTTGTGTTGGCTGTTCAATTAGGAATGCAGATAAATGTGTAGGCTGACTGTGACATTGCCTTAGCTAGAGATCTGATTTAATTATGAGAACATCTAAATCCTTGAAGTAGTGTCAATACCTTTATACAAAACATAGCGGAGAAAAGGGCAGTGTTTAGGAGATCCTGAATAGACACTTAACAGGGAAGACATTCCATAGGAAAAGTTTCGGGATAAGTTTTCTAGATTTCATACGTGTTTAAATAGCTCTGTGAAGTCTTTGGTTCACTGCCTTCTTGGTACTGATACTTTTCTCCCCGAGTTCTGACACTAACTCCCAGCAGAAAACGTCTCCCCTGCTGGAGCTGAGCCCCTGTGTGCAATGGCTCCTCCCTGGCAGGTGAACACCTTCGTGCTGCTCCGGGTGGTGACGGTGACAGTGTCCAGTGCTCGCAGGAGGTCGAAGATGCTGACCCCCAACAGCAGCCTGGAGAGCCAGATCGGAGCACAGATATGGTGAGCAGGGAAGGGGCTGCTCTGGCTGTGAAATATCTGAGGCAGTGATAGAAATACGGAAGAAATTCTTCCCTGTGAGGGTGGTGAGGCCCTGGCCCAGGTTGCCCAGAGAAGCTTGGCCAAGTGAAAGACTGAGTTGTGGGAGTCAGGGCAGAAGGCATTCCCTCCCCCAGGGTAGCTGTGCCTCACCCAGAGGCAGTTTGGCTGCTCTAATGCCTGTGCCACTGAGCAGCCCAGCCAGCACCTTCTGCCTCAGAAATCCGGTGCTGGACTCCACCTGCACTCAGACTCCTAAACCTCACCCCTTTGGGATGGGAGACCCTTGGCAGTGCAAGCCTGGGACTTGGTGGGTTGAAAGTAAGGCTGGTGGGGGTTACACACAGAGGGAATGAGGCAGTGCAGACTTCTGTAATCAGTCAATATTGAGAGACCTCTAAAAAACTGCTGCTTGAGTGATTCCTTTATCATCCCCTGTGAATCTTTATTGTTGTTTGCTGGCGCCGGATACCCCTGCTAGACACGCATTGTTCCCCTGTAGCATAAATAAATTTTCCCAAATTTACAGAACCACAAAGATAGAGCATTGCTGGAGGGCAGGGTGACATCCATATACAAATAAAACAAATACAGAAGCTCGCCTTGTAGCAGAAATCGGGGGGGAAATAGCTGTTTCCTCATGGCAAATGATGTCAAAGAGCTCCCTTCTTGCTAACTTGCAGTGATAAAACAAAAGCAGGGGGGCATGCTAGGGGCTGGGAGATGAAATGTTTGGTTTTTCCCATCTTAACTTATTTTCTTTGCAAAGGAATTTGTTCCATAGCTACTGTCTTGTTAGTGTTTCATCTCTGAAATGTGCCTGGGTAACCCTGAGCTCTTCCTCCTGCCAGGGCCACGGCCAAGCCCGTCCTGGTGCTGCTGCCCGTGCTGGGGCTGACCTGGGTGTGTGGGGTCCTCGTCCACCTCAGCATCATTTGGGCCTATGTCTTCATTGTGCTGAACTCTCTCCAGGTGAGTCCTCACCAGGTGGATCCCCAGCTCACAGCCAAGCAGGTACCTGCAGTTTCTTGTGCTTCAGTGGACTTACCTGGCCTCGTAGCCAGGGGCAATTGTCAGCTCTGAAGCCAGCCCAGCCTTCCAAGCCTCTGTGCTATTTTGTCTGAGGAAACTCAGTTCATCCTCCCAAGACATGAAATACCACTCTGGACACCTTGTTCATCTAGTGGCCCTTCAGCACCAGTCTCTGCAGCATCCTACTGATGCCACAGCTTTCCAGTTCAAATGTTGTTCCTCCTGTTGTTTCTTCTTTCTGACACCAGCGTGGCTTCAAAATGGCAGTTACAAACCGACATGCTCACAGGGAGCTTCATTAGAGTTTTTATTTGCCCTTTAATGGGTAATTAAAATGATACCTGTGCACTCAGATGGAGCAGACACCCCTCCTGCTGTTTGCCTCTGTCCTGCAGGACAGGGATGGGCCGTAGGTGCCACCATCCCTGTTAGAGCAGGGCTGTTCGTGGAGAGGGTCTCAAAGGTTATGTCCAGCCAGAGTGTGCTTGGCTGCAGCTTAGATGGTGTGTGTTCTGGGAGGGGTGTTTCCCATCTGGCTCCTGTGCAGACGTGCTGAGAGGTCATGGCCCCAGAATGGTAGGGGCAGAGCCACCTTCCCTTCACCTGGAGCTCAGCTTTACTGCAGGGAGACTGGGCAAGAACTGAGACTCAAGGACTGAAAATCTTTGCCCCTGAAGTCCGTGCTGTCTGCAGCACGCAGCCACTCACCTGGGATGCTCCCAGTGCTCAGTGGAGCTGCACTGGATGTGGTGGGAGGCAGGAGTGTTCGGTGGAACAGAGATGTGGGCTGGTGATCAGAACCTCACATGGGGCATCTGCAAGTGTGGGGGCTGTTTCTAGCTCTGGCTTGCAAGACCTTGGGTGAGTCATGTCATCTCCTTCTGCCTCTTTATTCCTTTTTTGGTAGCATCACCTGGCTGCGTTTTCAAGGCTCTTTGCTTCTCTCTGCCATATTTCAGAGTCATGTTGTTAATAAGTTTATGTTAATAGGGAATTCTGTGAGGTAGCAAGTAACCCTGGTGCATAAAGCAACACTTAATATTTACTTCTGAGTTTACTGTTTTCATCAAAAGACTTTAAAGCTTTAGCCAGCCTGTGTGTGGTTAAGAGAGCAAAGCAAACTGTGTAAGTCCCAGCAGCCGGGAGCACTCAGTTCTGCACTGAGCTAGAACTGCTCCCAGGACCTCAGGATAGCTAAAACTCATGGTGGCAAAAAGTCCTGGAATATGTGCTTGTCATCTACCATTCAAAGCATCGGCAGAAGCTTTGCAAAGCTCGAGAGAAGGCAGCTGTAGATGGAGCTAGAGAAACACTGAACACCACTGCTCCCAGCACGGTCCCGAGGGGAACATGGAGCTCTCTGCAGGCAGATACTGGCGGCAGGGATCCAGCCAGCAGGGAACACAGACGGGCTCAGTCCCACCCCCGGGGCTAAGGCTATGCCTGCATCAGTAGTGCCCGAGGGTCACTCCTGTCTCTGGGCACTGGGTGTTCAGGTTCCCCTGCCCAGTGCTTGATGACAAATCCTACTCCAGGGCATCAAAGTCAAGAGAGCAACTGGGCACTACTCTCCAAACCACTGGGATCCAAAGAGTTTTCCACCCGCGTCCCTGTTTTTCCTTTGGACTCCATAGGAATTGGCTCCTGCTCAGGGACCAGCCGAGCTCACAGTGCTTCCCTCTGGCACACTTGGCCGGTCCCAGCGCAGCACTGGCCAGCTCTGCAGGGGTGAATCCAGGCGTTATCACCACGTGCACAAGTTGGGTGGTTGCTCAGGGATGCTCTGCCTGTGGCTGGCGCTGCTCCAGGGCCGGGTGCTGCTCGCGCACATCCGTCGGTGCTGGGATGGGTGTTCCAAGGCCAGAGCAGGGCTGCTTCTCCACATCTCCTCTCCTAAGGATATCAGAAGGGTGGCAGGAGGCCTGTCCTAATGGTAATTGAATATAGCATCAGTTCTCCGTGCCTCCTCATGCCATGCTTGGGTTGTTGAGCAGGAGAACTCCAGGCTCAGTGCTGTGTGGACAGGCACAACTCTGTCCCTTTGCCTCTGTCCCTTCATTACCAAGTTCAGGGCAATCTGCAGATTACCCCAGAGGAGAAATGCTAGTGGGAAGCTGCAGAGTTAAAGCCATTTCAGCCCCCTTGCTCACTGTCTTATGGATCCCTTGGAATTCCCTTTTGGGCCAGTGTGTTTCTTCACTGGAGTCCTGAGAATCTGCTGCTGGGGTTGTTTGTTTGTTTGTTTTCTGTTTGTCTGTCTTCAAGGCTACTCTGCGCGTCCACACCAGACATGACAGCTCTTTCTCCAGCCAGGCAGCGCAGGAATCCAGCCAGGGACTGAGCAGCAACAGGGAGCCTGTGGTGCTGTGCCAGAGGGGGCTGCAGTGGATGTCCCGAGGCTGGGACCAGCCCCATTTGGGAGGTGGGAGCACCAGCACCCTGCCAAGCACCCAGTGCTGTTAAATAGTGTTGGTAAAACCTGTCGGCTCCACTGGCACTTGGAGAGCAGGAAGGATGGTCCTGAGGCTGGCTGAGGGCAGGGGCTCACAGGCAGCTCACCAGGGAGGGTGGAGCAGGCGGTGGGGTTTTGCCCAGCTGGGTGTGCGGAGAGACAGGATGTGGCTGCTGGACAGATGGACACCAGGCAGGAGCATCCATCCTGCTCTGAGGGTCCCAGCACATGCTGTGCCTTCACCACAGGGCCAGGGCATGGTGGGCCTTGCTGGGAGAGGACAGCAGGCGGGTGGAAGTGTGGATGGGAGCAGAGGTAGGAGAGGGCTCCTCCAGAGCCGTGTCTCCGCTCCCGCCGCTGCAGCTGGGCCTCCTCTCCTTCCTCACTCTCCTCCCAGCCGACCTCTCCGCTCCCCCCTCCCCACGCTCATCCAGAATGATTCTTTCAAGGAAGACCTGCCTTGGCAGCCTGGCCAGAAATCTGGTCTGGGGGAGTGACCAGCATTGCTGGCTGAAGGACAGGTCACGGCACGGTGCCAGGGGGCTGCTACCATTGCGCCTGCCAAGAGCTCGCAGATGAGAGCAAGGCTCATTGAAGACAAGATGAATTGCATCTCTTGCTGCAGCTGATTTATCTAGCTGCGATAACAAAACACCCCACAGATATAACATAAATCTGGTGGGCTAGATAGGGCTGCTTTAAGGCCAAAATCGCTGGTCTGGAGCTGTAATTAGCCCCAGGCTGTGGCCCCCAGGCAGTGCTCACTCCAGCCCTGGCCTGGGTGCTTTCCCTGAGCACATCCTGCCCTGGGTCCAGACTGGGCCGAGCGTGTCATTGTTTGCTGGTCCTCGGTGTGTGAGAGGCACCACTGCTTTGGTGAGCAGGGAGGGTGGCTGGGACTGTGCTGCCACAGCCCTGTTGTGCCAGAGGGAAGGATCGTCCTGAGCAAAACCTCTGGGTCCATCCTCACGGGGTTTGGGTCAGAGGATCCGTCTCATGCTGTGGTCTGTCAGTGCATGGGACAGAGGAACCATCCCATCATCCTGCACATGGTCTGTGGGAGGCTGGCTAAAGCCCCCCAGGGTCAGTGCTCGGCAGAAAGGGAGGGCTGCTTCCCAGATTTCAGTTCTCCTAGCAATTAATTCCCGGTGGTTTCTGTTTCTGAGAACAGGAGGTGTTTCCTGGGGGATTTCACATGCATGAGTGAATGGGAGTGTGGGAGAGCTTCAGGCTTGGGAAGTGGAGTGCCCGGTGAGAGATGCCCACTCCCCCCTGATGAAACGGGGGGAGGAGAAGGAAGAGGGGGTGGGGCAGGGACTGTCTCTGCTTTGGACCCTCTGTGAAGAGCCCGGTCTCAAGTGTGAAAGGCTGTCCCTGGCTGTGTTGTGCCCACCGTCTGTGCCAGTCTCACCCGTTCCAGTGCTCACCAAACCCATTTCCTCCACTGAAGGAGCACAAACCAGCTGTACATCTCTGACCCTTCCTCTGCTCTCTCCTTTCCAGGGCCTGTACATATTCCTGGTCTACGCAATCTATAACAGTGAGGTAAGAGATGCCCCTGGCTGGGTGCATCACAGCAACAGTTAATTAGCAGTTCACAGGTAGCTGGGTTTGTAGGAGTTGCAACAGGCAGCCCCAACTGCGCTTCTGGAACAGTGACTGCTTTTTCTCCATGACTTGCTGGAAAATCTCTTGCTGTGATAGAGCTGCTCTGGCCCTCTCTAATGTCCTTGCTCTGCTACAGGTGAGGAATGCCATCCAGAGGATGAAGGACAAGAAGAAGGCCCTCTCGTTCACAGTAAGTTGGAAGGAATCCCTGCTGCCCCTTCATCCATTGGGCACTCGCTGGAGAAGGGTCCAGCTGTGTCTTTGGTCTGGTTTGAGGAGATTATGTTGGAAAGAAGTCTTTTTTCTAACTTCTGTCTCCCTTCTTTGCAGTCCTGTTGGACAGCACAGACCCAAAGATAATCTATCCCAATTAGGCAGCAGCCTGCTGTGCCAGGGCAGGGTGGGAGCCAAAGTCCACAGTGTTGATGAAATCGATCTTTAAAGTTGGATCTGGATCTAGTGAAGACTCATGTTACAGTTTTCACTGTCCTGTGTCTTTTCCCTGTGATTACAGAACTGCTCTCATCCCATCAACTACTTATCAAGTCCAAGAAATACGACCTCCTGGGAGACAGGGAAGCTGGGTCCTGCAGCTGAGAGTGCCCTGCCAAGCCCTGCGCAGAAAGACCCTCCAGTGAAGAACATCACCAACAGAGGTGAGAGCATTGCTGTCACTGTTAGCCCAGGCTGTGTGATGACAGGCAGTAAAATGTTATTCCCAAAGTTTGAATTTTAGTGCCTGTTCACCTGGCACTGTGTTAACTCATTTGCACTCTGTGTCCATGTGAGCACTCAGCTCTGGTGCTGCTGCTGCTGAAGGTGGGGGGCTTGTCAGCAGGTTAGGCAGCCCTGCGTTCTCCTGAGGCAAAAATCCATGTTTGTGTCTTACAATGAATTTTCTGCAGAAGGACAGGCAAAGGTGGCAGTAGGAAATAGGGGGTTTAGCTTTGGGGGAAAAGTGTTTTGTATTCTCCAACCAGTTTGTGGGTGCAATGGTACAGATAACCTGTTCAGTGTCTGTAAAGCATGAATATTTCTATTCTCTGGTCTCCAAACTCATTGTGCTGCTTCACCCCGTAGGAAATTTTGGAGCCAAAATTCCCGTGGGAATTTCATCAATTATGTCACCTGAGAGACCGGTACGTAAAGTCTGTTACCCTTCCACCTTCACCCTCAGACAGAGCACAGCAGTTCTGTGGGGATGCCCCCTGAGCTGGGGCTGGCCTGGGCAGGGACAGGCAGTGGGGACAGCAGGGGAGGGCACATTTCCAAGGGCAGGAGAAGAGGCAGCCCCAGAACAGCCGATTTCCAAGGCAAGGGCTCAGCCCTGAGCCGACGGGGAACCAGCCCCACTGCCATGGCAGGGGGTGGTTATTGCAGGGCTGTGCAGCAACAGAAGGTGCCAGTGAATTTGAACCATGAAGCACCAAACTGAGGTCGGCATGGATCAAGGCAGGAGACTTTTCCCAGGGACAGCAAATTAAATCAGGCAGCAGGAGCTTGCTGTCCCTGCCCTGGGCAAGTTGCTTCTGTCCCAGGAGGGCAGGCTGGGTTGTGCTGCCTGCAGAGGGATGGAGAGCTCAACAAGGCATGGCCTAAAGCAGGAAACAATTTAAATTTGACTACTCTACTGCCACTTCCATCTCCCACTATTGAAATGATCATCAGTCCTTGTGCACTTGACATACAAGTGCTGTAATTTCCTCAGAATAAAATCCAACACTACTTTCATGAGTCTCTCACTGAAGGATCTCTCTTTCCCTCTCTAATATTTATCCTTTGAAAACCTGTGTCACATAGACAGCTCTTATTTATCCAATAGATAATACTTCTATAGCTGGCATATCATTTTGAAGCCACTCAATAAAATCCATATTTCCATCTCTCATGATTTATATTGTGGTTAATGCTGTTCCTCCTCGTGTGCTGAACAACACCAGGACTTGGAAGCAGGTGATGCTTTTCCCAGCCAGCCAGGTGCTGGCTGTGTGAACTGGGGCCAGGGCTAAGCTCCTGGCACCAGACGTGAGATGTGGGACACAGGGATTAGCCCAGGGGCCCGAGTTCCCTAAGGCAGGGGCATTAGGAGACAGCAGATCTCCTAAATGCCAAGGCCGTGGCATTTCTGAGCAGGCAAAGACAGAAAGTGCTTCCCACCATGTGAGGGTCACCGAGGGCTTTGCTGTATCTTTGCTGCATAAACATGTTTTTAATGTGCTTGTTTCCTTTTTGCCTACCGTGGGTGCAGCCAGGGCTGAGACTGTGCCGGTGCCGGTGTCGGTGCCGCAGCAGCTCCCGGTGCCCCTGCGGGGTCGGTGTGAGCCCCGTGGTGCTGGGCTGGCACTGGGAGGGTCCGTCCCAGCCCCAGCCCCACCGCAGGGGTGGTGGGCACACTTGTGCCCTGCGTGGTGCCACCCCGTGCTGGGTGGGGGCTGCTTTCTGCCTGCACAGGGGCTGCTGTCGGTGCTCGTCACTTATATAAGCCAGGGCTGTTTTTCCTGCTCCCCAGCTCAGTGAGTCATGGCACTCGCTGGAGGAGCGGCGGATTCAGAATGTCACTGGCAGCTGCACAATAGTTTGGATGAAGAGAAGCAGCTACTTAAAAACGTTTGAAAACACTTAAAATGACAAAACACTGAGCGAGTGAAGATACAAACACAGACGAGATGTTCTTCGTGTTTCAGCTTTTTTAAATGTTGTTTGGTGATATTTGTTGTTGTTGGACTGGGAATAGGAATTTCACATCTCCCAGAGCATTAGCCAACCCCTAAGCACAGACTGTGCAGGCTCTTTCCACCACAGCACTGAGGGACAGAGCTCCCTCTCCTCCTTTCCTGGATTCTCCTGTGGTCTTCAGGATGCTGTCCAACCTGGTGGGTCACCACAGGGCTGGAAGGGTCCCTAGAGTGGGTGTGTGGAGCGGGGTGCCAGCTCACCGCTGCTGAGAGGCGCAGCTCTGCCAGGGGCCCTTCCCTCGGGGCAGGGATGAAGGCTCTGGTTCCCAGTCTGGTGGTGGCTCAGGGGTGGGACAGTGCTGGGGAGCCCTGCCTGGCCCCAGGGCGTGTGGTGAGGGGTGACCAGCAGCAAAGCAGTCAGACCTGCACCTTCTGCTAACACATGTTCTCCCCTCTTTCAGGCCGTAGAGCTGACAGCGTTCAAATCCTCAGGTAACATTTGCCTACATCATTTTCCATCACTTTTGTTACTGCTGATGCTGGGTTGTGTGGTGGAGGGCTGCCCAGAGAGCAGCTGGTTTCTGCTCAGGCTTCAAGAATCATTTTATTTCCAAACTGCCCTGGTGGGTCCTGTCCTGGCCAGGCTGGTGGGATATCTGAACAGATGAGGGAGAGGGGGGGAAATATGGAACCCCAGCAGCTCTGCCAGTGGCACTGCCTGTCCCGGCAGCACTGGTGGCTCAGCTGAGGGTGCCTGTCTCTGGGCAGCCCCCTGGTTTCTCTCCATGTCTCTGCACCTTTCTTGCTGCCCATCTGGGCCAGCTCTCACTGCCCACTGGCTCCCTGGGCCCTCTGTGCCAGGAGAGCTGCAGGTCACAGGCATGGACAGGCGTCAGAGGGGCAGGGGGGACCTGCAGGTACCTGATGCTGAGCTCTCTGCCTGCACCACCCAGCACAGCTCCTTGGGGTGCAGCAGGGACCTGCCCTTGCTGCTGGGCAGGGCCTGGGCTGCTTCCAGGGGTGGCAGCAGCTCTTTGCTGCCCTGGGGTATTTTAAACCAGCGGCTGCGGCAGAAAGTGCTGGCAGGTCCTGGGAATGCCATGATCCCAAAGAAGGGAAGCCAGGGAAGGTGGGGTGTTCAGACAGAGCTGGATTTATGAGCTTAAAAGCAGCCATTTAGCATCTTCTGTTTCAGGTTGTAGAAAGGCCAATGTCACCATGGAGGTGGGTAAAATTAAAACCAGAAATCCCTCCTAAGCCCCAGACCTCTGCTCGACAGCAGCACTGGGGAGAGGCCAGCCAGCCACAGCTCCCTGCTCCCTCCTCGGCTTCCCAGCCTGGCTTTGGGCAAATCTGCAGCTCCTCAAGAGACAAATGGAGCATATTTAGCTTTATTTTCTTTACCAACAGTTGCTGGGCACTCCCAGTGCTGCCAGTGCAGCCTTTGGATGGGGCCCCTCAGGCAGACAGAGCAGTGAGGAATGATCATATTTTTTCTGCATTGTGATATTTTCTTTTGTCAAGGGAAGCAGTGCATTAGCAGGTTTCTGATTTTGATCCACATGAAGTGTTTAAGCAGGGCATCCTCAGACTATTTTCGAGACGATGCCACCCAGAAGCAGTGCAGCTTTCCTCCTCCCAGTGGACACATGAGAAAGGCAGAAATGGTGGCACCCAGGAGTAGATGTGCCGCAGCATTTCGGGCATAGGAGCAGTGTCTCAGAGACAGCAAGGGCTGCACCCAGCACATGCATTTGTGCTCTGACCCACCCTCACCTGCTCCTGGATATTTTATGACCCACATGTGTTATTAAACTCCAACTGTGCAAATAGGTGGGTTGTTAAATTTGGGTTTATTTTCTCAGGTAGGCCCTCAGTGTGTTTTTAAAGGCCCGTGTCTGCCTGGAGGGTGATGGACACGCCAGGCTGGGCTGGGTTGCTGTGGCCGTGGCAGCAGGCGGGGTGTGCAGGGAGTGTTGTGCAGGGAGTGCTGTGCACGCCCACCCCCACCAGCCCCCCGAGCGGCTGCTCCACCTGGCCCCAGGGCCAAGGTACCCGTGGCTGGGCAGTCCTTCAGCCCGGGGTGAAGGAGAAGATCTTGAACCAGAAGAGCTCTCCTCTGTGCACTCGTGCAGTGGAGCCGCGTGCGGCGCAGCGCCGGTGCCGGCCCCGCTCCGGGCTCAGCCACAAGTGCTTCCAGCCATTACAGCAGATAATAAAAGGCCGTAGCACCCAGCTGCAGGGGTGCCTGGGGGACTCCAGGGCAGCTCAGCCTCTGCCTTCACAGCTTGTTCACAGAGCAAGGTGATGTGGAGATCTTGGGTAAGAGATGCCAGGGTCAGCAAATCCAAAACCAAGACCTTGCTGATGAACAGGGACAGATCATTTCAGCTCAGACACCATCCCCTCTTCTAGTTGTTGTCTCCCAAATTGTTTAATGAAAAGAGACATATTTTCCTCAGGTATCTTTATTTCAAAGTTGCCAGCCCACTCTGATGAAAATGGTGCTGCCAGCAGCAGATCCTCTAGCAGAGCCAGCTGCCCCTCAGGGCAGTGGGGAGAGCTGGGGACAGTCCATGGGTGTGCTTACAATCTCCCAGGGAAGTTGTGCTGGATCTGGACTGGGGTGCAGCTCTTGTCTACTCCAGGGCCTCAGCCATGCTCCTCTGAGAGCTGTGGGCATGGCACTGGCTGCCAGCTCAAGAGATGGCCAGTGGGTCCATGGGGAGGTAGGAGATGGGATGGGTGAGGAAGAGGGCGGATAAAACCCAGGTAAATCCCATGCTAATTTCAGAACCAGAAAAATGGGGAGTTTTGCAGCGTGGTTGGGGCCAGAGGCAGGCATGGGCTCTCCCCTTCCCAGTATCTGGGCACCCCCCACGAGGGCTCAGCTCAGAGTATTTTCAGTAACAAGCTCCAGCCCAGCTGTACAGAGCTGCCCTGTGCAGCGAGTGCTGCCGCCTTCATTGCACCCTTTTTGTGAGCAGGGGATGGCTGGGGGGGCTCACATATTTGCACAAACAATAAGTCCCATCTTCCTTGTCTTGGCAAACAAGGGCTCCAAGAGGCTTCCACATCCTCCATCTCCTCAAGTGATGGCTGCTTTGTTTCCCCACGATAATTTCATTATTCTGTTTGAATACGTTTATATGTTGCTAAGCCACACATAGCAACGTGGATCTTGTCTCCACGGCCCAGCCTTCCTCTGATCGATACTGAGTAATTCTGCAACTCTCGCTGTATTGCGTTAAACAAGATTGGTTTCAGAATATAAGGAATTTATGAGTCTTTGGGATTCAAAGCCAGGCAAACGCCTGAGTGTCGTGGGGAGAAGCACAGGGCCCCCCTGTGCCGACCCTGCTGGGCTGCCCTGTGGTGGGATCACTGCTGGTGCCACGGTCCTTCCCAATGGGCAGTGGGTCCCTTGTGGAGGAGGTGCAGCCCGTCTGCCATCGGCCTTTCCTGCCATGGCAGTGCTGGTATTTCCATTGAATCCCATTTAAAGCTCATCCTCCCATGTTTTCAGCAGCGGGTGCTGTGCTCAGGCTGGTGACTGAGCAGGGAAGGTTTCTCCTACAGCCATGGCCCTGTGCATGGCTGCTGCTTTGGCTCCCTGCCCTAAGGACCGTGTTACAGAGACCCCAAAGGGGCAGGGGGGGCTCTGGGATGGCAGAGCTCTGCCAGTGACAGGCTGTGCCAGACCAGTGCCACCTCCACCCGCTGCTCTGTCCTGAGGCAGGTTTGGGCTGTGTTTTCTGCCCCTGTGCTGTGGGACCCTGCTCATGCTCCCACTGCCCTGGGAGGGACCCTTGCCCTCCCCCTGCTGCCAACACAGCTGAGACTGTCTCTCTTTTGCTTTAGGTTTCTGAGAAGTTTCTGGGTGACAAGCCTACAACACCGAGGGTTTTCCAGCAGTTGGGAAGGACGGCAGGTTGGAGGAACTGGCTTCCCCTGGAGGGCTGTCCTTGTTACCTGCACTTCTCCCCAGCAGCATGTGCAGGTGAAACCAAGGCAGGACTGGGGTACTGTGGGGTCTCGTGGGGTTTCGTCTGCTGCTGATGATGGCCCTGCTCCTCTCCTGGGTGTGCAGCCAACAGCAGGGACTTGTGCTGGGGGTCCCTGTGGCTCATGCAGCCTCTGCCGGGGCAGGCAAGGCTGGCCCGGGGAGTGCCCCATGTCACTGTCACCACCGGCAGCACTGGCAGCGTGGTTGTGTGCACTTGTTGCTGCTTCTAACAGAGCTCATTTAGCCTGGGCACCTGGAGCAGTGGGGTGGGAACAAGCCCAGCTGTGCCCGTGGCAGCCGTGCCCATGCTCTGTGCCAGCGAGGACGGCTGCCTTCCCCAGCCCCACTGCCAGCCCAGCACACCACTGTGCCAGGGCAGGGCTGGGGACAGGCTGCATAGGAAGCACATGCACTAGGGAAGCCAGCAGCTGGCTCCAGGCCTTTTCTAAACCAGCTGACATCAATAGCATCTTCTGCTGTTTATGACAAAAATCCTCTCCCTGCTCCTGCCCGAGCTCCTGCCTGGCTAGTGTGGCCCCTCCCAGCTGGGTTCTGTTTTCCCTCCCTGTTCTCCTGTTACCTCTGTAGTGTTTAGAGCACAGACAACGTGGTGGGTTTTTGCTGATTATGATGACAGTAAATGCTGATTTTAAAGACAACCTTCTCTCCCTGTTGCCCTGTATCCAAGGGAAGGGGCTCATGCAGTGGCTCTGTGCAGCTGAGCACAACGGAGGGGTTTGGCTGCAGTGCAAGGACCAGGGCACTGCCCACTCCCCTGTGCCCTGTCCTGTGTTCCCCATGTTCCCTGATCCCAGCACAGCGTGTGCTGCCCAGCCTGTATTTACGTGTTGGGCTCTGCAGCCCTAGAGCTGGGCAGGAGGTGAGATTGGGGTGTGGATGTCACTTGGCTGGAGTCAGCCAAGCACCTCCAGCTGCCAGGGTCAGGGAGGGGAGGGCCTTGGGGCACCCCCAGCACCGAAATCTTACAGACAGTCACCACATCTATGTCAGAGGCTGTGGCAGAGCTCTGTGCTTTGCCATGGCTTTGCTCCCTGCCATGGTGTGTGCCACGCCAGGGGCCATGGTAACCACCAAGAGCTACATGAGCAATCCAAGTCTAAGATAATTGCTAAGATAAATGTTGCCATTCGTTAGCTCACTTGAAAAACACGCTCAGAGTCACTGTGGCAGTTCCCTGCAGCACTTTTTACCAGACCTTGAGGCACCGATGCCTTGAATCCCGCAGCCACAGCGTCCCGGGCCCACAAAGACAGGCAGCACCCTAGGAGTGGGCACCAGGAGCCAAGCACTGCTCCTCTGCCCATGGGGAGCTGGGGAAACACCAACCACGAGGGGTAGAAAGACAGTCAAAAAAGACAAAGTTTGTGTTTTTAAATGAACTGCAAAATTTATTACAGTGGTTTGCTCCTGACAAGGAAGTTGGTAACCTCCTGCCTGGGAAGGAAGGGGGAGTAGTGGGGAAGGGGAGGGAAGAGAGGGAGAAAAGGATGTGAGAGACAGAGAGAGACACTTAAGGACACTTTTCATTTTCTGAAAATAAAACATCTTTACCTCCCAAACCATTTTCTCCAGTTCTTTAAGTTCACAAAAAGAAGAAGGTGAAACCAAACCACAGACTTCAGGAGGAAAATGCACAAAGGTGTTAAAGCAGAGACAAACATACTCTTCTGCATCTAACAAGCTTCACAAACCACGCGGCTCCGGGCGCAGCCTCTGTGGCTCCTCAAGGCACCGGCTCTGCAGAGCCACGGCGGGCGACGGCCCCTGGGACAGGGAGACCCCCCGCCCTGGGGAGCAAACCTGGCCAGCCCCTGCCATGCGGGAGGAGCCCGCGGAGCCAGGGTCGGGCCGGGGCAGGGGCTGCCTGGTGGGGCAGAGGAGAGGAGAGAAGAGGAGAGCATGGCTGAGATGGAGAGAAAGAAGCAGTCAGAGTCCAGCATGTCCCAATTCGGGGGGCTGCAGCCCCCAGTGCTCCCAGTCCTGTCCCATGATGGGAGAGGAACAGAGAGCTCTTTGCCTGTGGCTTCGCCACAGCATTTGCTGTCCCCTGGGGACACAGCAGACCACAGGAGGGGGTGTGGGGGCCCAACACGAAGTGCAGGAAAATCCTTATTCCTCCCTGCCCATGTACTTGGGCCAGTAAATGCAGGGAGGGGGCTGCAGAGCTCGCCAAGCTTCCCCAGGCTCCTGGGCACGTGCCTGCACCTCCCTCCTGCCCGGCTGCTCTGCCACCGTCAGCTGGGGCAGGACAGAGCTGTGCTGCCCATGAGCTGTGGGCTCCGGGCACTGCGGCTGCCACAACTGCTGCCTCCAGCACCAGCAGGCACTGGGAAAACGAACCTTAGCTGAGGACTCAGCGCTGCCCACCCCTGCCTGCCCTCACTTTGCCAGGGCAGTGGTGGGACACAGCATGTGCACCTTGGGGTCACAGGACTGAATAGGGCCAACCCCTCCAGCCCAGCCCCAGCGCTCTGTGTGGCTCCTCCGTGTGCTCCCCCAGTGCCTGGAGACGCCCCAACCACCACAAAACCACAGCCTGGAGAGGGTTCACCTCACCTCTCCCCTGCCCTGTGCACGACGGGCCCTGAGACATGGGGCAGGGCTGGGAAGGTGAAGAAACAGCTGGTAGGGATAGTAGGAGAGGAGCAGAAATAGGAGAAAAGCCAGGACAGGCTTTACCCTTCCTTGGTGCTGGTGAGCCAGGTCTGTAAGTGGCAGGCTCAGGCACCAGGCGTGCAGTGGAGCTGGGGCAGCGCGGCCAACGGGGCAGCTCAGCAGCCGAGCCCACGGCCCTGCAGCCTCAACCATCCTTGCTGTGTGTTAAACCACCTGGGACGTTTCCAATAGCAGAGGTTAAATAGCATCACTGAGGAAGGCAGGGTGGAAGGCAGCCAGCCCCGGGCACCAGTCCTGCCCCTGCTGCGCCAGCAGCGGCACTGGGGCTGCGCCGGGTCGTGCTGGAAGCCACGCTTAAGTCCGCTTGGCATGGAGCATCTCGATGAGGAGGTTGTTGCAGGGCACCTCCCCACTCAGGTGCTTGTGGTACAGGTACTCCTCTGCCTGCATGCTCAGCGCCCGGACCTCTGCCAGCCACAGCAGCAGCTGGCGGAACTTGTCCGTGGAGTGGGGGTAGTGGCACACCGTGTACTCCAGCAGCGCCGCGTTGGCCTTCTCCTGGGCATCCTTAGCCAGCGTGTGGTTCTCCAGGTACTTCACATCTGCAAGGAGGAGGAGGAGGATGAAATGGTGCCAAGCTCATGTGTCTGCCCCACCCACGCCGTGCTGTGCTGGGGTGAGCCAGGAGGGACCCATGCTCCTGGGTCAATGCTTCTCATGCAGGAAAACAGTGCAGGAGGAGTCTCGTGCCCCATCCCTGTCCCACCGTGGACTCCCTGTCCCTGCTCTGCCTCCGAAGTCTCCCCTGATGCTGAAGACAGATTCCAAACCCCCTGGCAGCAGGACTGGTGTCCCCCTACCCTCGCTGCCCGGGAAGAGGCAAAGCCAGAAGGTGCTGCCAGCTGTGTTCGCACACTGGGAGCCGCTGCCATCAGCTCCCTTTAATTCCTGAAGGTCAAGGAAGCGGCTGAATTAATTCCCCGATAAACCTGGTCTTTCCAATGTGGCAACCAGGCTCACCAGCCTAGAAACCCTAATCCTCCACGCCTCGCCAGGGCTGAAGCAGCTTCCCATAATCCCACTGCCAGCTCTGCTGCCAGCAGGGTGGGAAGCAGTGCAGCAGGCAGTGGCACCAAGGTGCAGGCAGGGTCTGGCAGCAAGAGGCTGCTGCAGACCTGAAGGCAGAGCTGCAGGAGCTGGGGCAGGCACAGCCCCAGGGAAGGAGTGGTCTCCTGTGACTGCGGGGACAACCTGTGCTTGTGGGTTGGGAGTTCTCCAGGATTTAGGATGGCCTGAACTGGGGTTTGCTCTCCAAGGGTGCTGCCTCAGCACTCAGGTTGCCGGGAGTGCTCCACGGTGAAGTGTTGACTTCCAACCAGCACACATGTTCCACTGGCCCTGCACAAGGATTTTGGTGGCTTTGGGGAACCTACAGCTGTACACCACAAAGTACCAGACCTGTCCGACAGCGACCTTGCTGCCAACCCTGGCCCCGAGCCCAGCTGGGGCAAGAAGATTTAGTGGATTTGCTGTGCAGCACGAGGAGCCCGGCAGTGCTGCCTTGGTCACAGCCCCATGGCCCACAGCCGCTGATGCACGGCCACATTCAGGGAAACAGGGCATCATGGGCATGGGTTCTGGCCAAGGCAGCTGAGAGTTTGGGGGTTATTTCTGGTTTTCATCCCAAAAAGGTGGGGAGCCAAACGTGGCTGTAACCCAGAGGGCTGAGCAACATGTGGGAGGGCAGACTGCAGTGCTGGTGATGGAGCTGCCTGAGCAGGAGGGAGCAGACGGGACCCCCGCACCACTGGGTGGGAGGGGTCTCTGGCCCCCCCCACTACCTGGCCCTGCAGGGCTCCCTCGAAGGGACCACGGCACCCGAGGCTGCTGCAGCCCAGCAGAGCCAGGAGCCCCCAAGGGGCAGGGGCTGGGGAGCAGAGGTGCAGCTGGGGGGAGTGCAGAGCCCCCAGGGAGCAGAGGCAGAGCCAGGGGGGCTGTGAGCCCCTAGAGAGCCCGGGAGCCCCCAGGGAGCCCCAGGCTCTGGCCATGTCCACGGCCAGGACAGGCACTGTGGGTGCAGGCACAAAGGGCACAGGTTGTGCCAGGATGCACTTTATCAGATCACCCTTCCCTTTTCACTGGGCGGCACATTTGCTCCTATTGTCTCCTCCTATCCGGGTTCTTGTTACGAAATCTCTTTATCTGCATAAGGTTATTGTGCATGTCATTAAAAAAAAAAAGAAGTTATATTGATAAATGTCAAATCTATCCCCTGAGTTGGCTCAACAATAGCTAGTTCTACTCGATGAACTCACCTGGTTCTCTGAAAGACCCTATTCACTGTTTAATTGAATATTTGAATAATCTTTTCATTCCTGCAAGGAATAAAGAATGTTGTCCAAATAACATTGACTCACTTCATTTAGAGACACTGCAGCAGTTGCAAAGACTGTCCTGTGACAAAGCCTCCCATCACACATACAGATATGCCTGGGATTATTTCTATGCCCTCAAGTGTTCTTCCTATTCACAGCTCCTTTTGTTTGGGAGAAGCTGCTGATAAATTGCAAACGCTTAAGGGAATGTGGGCTATAAAAGCCTCTCTTCCTCCCCTCCCCAAGAGTAGCTGCTTCATGAATGTAAGTCATGAAATCGAATGATAGGTCAATCCATTAAGGCTCTATTAAGCCCTTCTGTAGAACAAAGCTAACCTGTGCCGTCCTCATAAATATTGCTATTTTGAGAAGCCCTAATTTTAATTAAATCTCTTTACCTGCTCAGGAGAGAAATCTATTTAGAACTCAAATGGCAGCTCTTGTGAGCAGGGCTTGGCTTTGACTGCGCTGTGGCAGAGTGGTAAATGTGGAAATTCTCTTGTTAAAGGCAATTACATCCTGCACATAATACACAGTCCCGTCCTCTACAGCTGAGCCTGCGAAGGGCAAATTACTCCAAGTGAGCTCTGCAATATGGAGAGAAAAAGTTGCATTTGGGGCAAAATGATGTATGGGAAAACACAGCTATTGGATTCCACGCCCTCCCTGAAAGCCACTGCTCCAGGGAAGCCATCGGGGTGGACACTGTTCCTGCTTGCTGTGCCATGCCAAGGGGGCGAGAGGGGATACAAGGCAGCACGGTGGGGACACAGCTCTGCTGGTGCTGAACCTTCAGGGCAGTGACTGAAGAAGGTCCTGGCTCGGGGTACAAGCCTCCCCAGCTCCTTTATTTCCCAGCCCGGGCACTGTTTGTCCCCCACCTTATCACTGTTCGAGCAGTGAATTATCGCATCTTGTTTCTCTGGATTTCAAAACAGCTCCAGAGGAAAGGAAAGCTGAGGGAGGAGATGCCGCAGGTGCAGAACGGGATGGCAGCATGGCTCCCGCCCCTGGTCCCTAGATAGGACCTCATGGATGGAGAAGTGCAAGCACAGACTAAGGCACTGGGGCAGGGATGGGCTGGGATAGGAACAAGAACAGAGATGGAAAACAGGTCTGCCACAAGCTGGGCATCACCATCCCGGCACCAGCACTCAGACGCTGCAGGGACCCCAGCTTCCCTGGGGAAATGCCAGTTCCTGTCCCGTCCGGTGGGTGCAGGTATCAGCCACTGAGCAGGTGTGGGAAGGGAGGCAGCTGCAGTGGCAGGGCCGTGAGCCAGGAGTGCGGCAGCCACAGGAGCCCCTCACGGGCCTCATGCCGGGACAGGAGATCTGCCACCGAGGGGAAGGTGCTAGCACCTGTAATGATGGCAGCTGGGCACCCTTGGGGTCCCTGTGGGGCTCAGCACCACCCACAGCTGCACTGCCCTGCCAAAGGCTGAGATCCCTCCCATGGGACTACCCTGGGCACCCCTGCCTCGGGAAGAAGCCTGCAGGGAATGGAGGCACATCCCTGGCTGCAGTGTATGTAGAGATGCTCCCTGCAGGGTGGGCAGGATGGCCAGGGTGGGAGGGGGGTGGGAGTGGGGCCAGAGTGTGGCAGGAGCAGCATTGGAGCAGGGCAGGATCAGAGCTGAGCCGCTTTGTCACCCCAGGGAGGTTTCAGGCTCTGCCAACAGCGCCTGCAGCTCGGTGTTATTTAGTCTGGGTGAGGTGGGAGTGTGTGAACCCACCGCCTGGGCCCGGCCACAGGCTCCAGGCTGAGCCTAATCAGGAGCACACGAGCCCCGTCCCAGTGCGGCGCTTGGGCCCTGTGACGCAAATCCCGGGAGATACGGCGGGCCCGGCCCGCTGCCGCCGCTGTCAACACAACTGTTTTGCCACAGCCATATCAGCGGTTGTGTCCCTGCCTGGCCTGATGGGCAAGTGACCAAAACAGGCCCCACTTGGCCAACAGGATGGCAGTGTCCTCTGCAGCTGGAGCAGAGCCCAGCCCGTGGCAGGAGACATTTCGGATCCCTGGTGAGGGGGAAAAACAGGTCCCAGCCGTGGCTCCTGGTGCCTCATTAAAAGCCCCTTCATCACACAGCCAGACCCTGGGCTGTGCGTGCTCCCTCCTGCTCTGCTCCCATCCCCCAGGACCCTGCCCCCAGCATGGCCATCCCCCCTGAGGGTGGCTGCCCCTCGTCCCAGTGCCCCGCAGCAGTGCTCACCAAGGCTGAAGAGGATGAGGAACTTGAGGCAGACGAATTCATGCCGGTCCACCTGGAGAGAGTGCAAGTGCAGGACGAGCTCCTGCGCCCGCAGCACCAGCGTGTTGAGGATGGAGCCGGCCTGGGCTGCGATGGTTGACATGTCCACCTGCGGGGATCGGGACGGTGTCAGCTTTGGCAGCCCCAGCCCCCCATAACCTGCTGCAGGAAACCCCACACAGAGCAAGAGCTGGGAACCAACTGGGAACTGGCCCTGAGTGCCCACTGAGAATGAGAGGTGTCAAAGAAAAGGCCAGTGGGTGAAACGGGAACCTCATTTCAAACAGGAGGGCCCTTCATGGGGTGCTGACATTGTAGGCACCCCATCTCCAAAAGCCACCCCTAGGGAAGGAAGGGGCCCCTCTTCACATCCTACCTCTGAGAGTACGGGTGGGGCTGGTGATCTTCCCATACAGGTGATCTTCCCATACAAAATATTTTTTTCCAGAACCGGGAGCTGTGTGGTGGGATGGGATGGGGTGGGATGGGATGGGATGGGATGGGGTGGAGTGGGGTGGGATAGGGTGGGACAGGACGGGATGGGATGGGACCTTCTGCACAAGCAGACCCATAGCGTAGCAAACCAACCCATGTGCCCTATGCCTGGTTGGCCACACTGGGCCAGAAGTGAGAAAAAAGTCGCCCCGTGCCCGCAGCCAGTCCCCACCCCTGCAGAGCACAGTCCCTGGGCCATTGCTCACCTCCTGGCCGGTGACCAGCAGCACACTGTGCTCCTTGCCGTGCTGCAGCTGCCGGTAGACATGGTCAAACACCAGCAGCTCACTCCAGCAGTTCTGCAGCAGCTTCATCTGGTCACCCACCTGAAAGGGAGCGGGAGCAGAATGGCTGAGACCCACCACACTGCACTGCACAGCACCCACCCTGCACCTGGCACACATTCCATGGCAGGGGGGCCCCTTGATGAGCAGGGAGAGCTGGAGCTGCATCCCAGAAAGGGGGACCCTGAGCTGGAGGGGAGGAGAGGGGCAGGTGGCTGTGCAGAGCTGGCTTCAAAGCAGCTCAGTGTGTTTCAGTGGCACTTGCTGGCTCTTATCAGCACTGGTTTTCCCCCACCAGGCACAACCTCCCCGAATTGCACACAAATTTTAACAAAATGACTGCAGGAGGGATGTGCAGCGGCTGCACAAAGGGCCTGTGTGTCCAGGCAGTCCCTCTGGATACTTTTAAACGAAAGCAGACAGTGCCCATGCTCGCCTCCCCGCGGGGATGGCGGCTCTGGGGGGGCAGCAGTGCCGTGGGGGAGCGGGGGCATCGCTGTGCCCTGCAGCTGCCAGCCCAGCCCCTGCCCACGCACCAACACGCGTGGTCACGTGCACACTGACACTCGTGCTGTGCGTACCTGCAGGCACAGGCCCAAAGGAACACCTGAGGCTGCCCCTGCGAGGAGCTCGAGCCAGGACACAAGCAGTAAGGGTCCCCAGAGGTCCTGCAGGGTACCAGGGACTGCAGGCAGCACCACTGACTGGCAGGACAAGCTGCCAGAGCCAACGGTTGCATTTGGCAGAACTAAGAGCTCTGCCAGGGCCCTGTACCCAGAGTTGTGTCAGAACATGGGGCACACTCCTGTCCCAGTACGGGGAGCTCAGCTGCCTTCCCACCACCCTGCTGAAAACCACCGTGAGTCACCAGCTTCATCCCCTCAGCACTGCTCTTCTCCAGGCCCCAACTCCTTTCCACAGGGAACTGAACTCCTGTCCTGCCTGGACCCCCCCTCTCCTGCAGGGCTGGTGTAGGGAAAGGGCTGGGATTAAGGTACTACCTCCCTGCGGAGCAAATCCAGTGCCAGCAGCTGAGCTCTGCAGGGCCATTGTGCTCCCCCTTTAATAGAGGGAAGACAGATGCAGCATCACAGGGCTGGATAATGCCCTCGTTTTGCTGAAGAGGCTGCAATAAACCGGCACTGGGAGATTGCAAAAGGAATAGAAGCCAGATGAGAAAGAGCTTTATGGTCTCAGAGCCTCAGAGCCGGCGCTCCCCGCGAGCCGCCGGGATTTGTCTCTCAAGTGCAGTGGGTGGTCAGAGCGGGTCCTGCGGCAGCACTGGGAGGGAATGGGGTGGGAAGGCAGCGAGGTGGGGCTGCAGCACCCACTCCTGCCCAGCACTGCAGGGAGGGCAGGGGGCACAGGGGGCTGCTGCCCCATCGCCCAGGCCAGCCAAGGAGCCGTGGTCTGTGGCCCAGCAGCTCAGGCTGTGAGGCTCCTGTTCAGCAGCTGAACAAAGGCCTGGGGAAAAGCTCATTCTGCACCAAAACAGAACAGAGATTTTCTGCATCCGTGGTGACCTCTGCCCCAAGGCTCGTGGCCCTGGCAGGGCGCTGGGGTCCTGGTGCACAGCTCCCTGCCAGCCCAGCTGCACGCTCCCGCACTGTGCCGAGCGCCTCCGCTCCGGCTGAGCCGGGGCGTTGTTTTGGAAGCTCCTTCCTGTGCCTCATTCCTGAGCGAGATGAGCTCCAGAAGGGACAGACAGAAGGTTTCGCCTCGAGAAAAGTTCTAAAAAATTTAGCTTTTCCAAAAGAAAGCACTTTGACAATTTTGAAATCTTTTCTTCCTTCAAAAATTGCTGATCGGCTCCTGCCAAACTCTGCAGGGGGGTTCTGCTCCCTCCCTGCAGCCCCTCAGCAGCACATGTCACCCTGTGTGGCTGCTGCATGGCTGCTCCCTTGCCAGCACACCCCTCTGTGCCGCGGTGCTCCCTGGGAGCGTCGCAGTGCACCAGAGCCACACGGCCATGGCGTGGGGGGTGAGGTGGGTGGGGGCACGACAGGGTGGGCTGGGGGCTCAGTGTGCCAGTCAGGGCTGGGGGCCATAGAGAGGTCCCCAGCACCAAGCTGGGGGTCCCTGTGCCCCAGGCTGGGTGGCAGCGGGCAGGGCCCACGGCCCCGCTCTGGCACTGTGGCTCTGCTGCAGGGGGCTCTGGCTGGGGGTCACCTGGCTGTCCCCCGCCCTGGCCTGGCCTCCCGGAGCAGAGGGCTGCTAATGGAGGGGCACTCAGAGGCAATCAATCCTCGCGGGGAGGCGGCAGCACACACACACTCCCCGTTAAAAGTTAAGCAAAGGATCTTCCTCTTTTAATGTCAAGGCTTTTCCACGGAGTGCTTTATCAAGGGCCTAATGCAAGCTGTCTTTGAGAGGCAATTTTTACCTTTTTTTTAAATCAAGCATTTATAACCCATTCACAAAACACGCAGCAAACGCACCCCCCACCTCATGCTGAGAGAGCAATCCCCTGTCACCAGGAATTCTGATGGGCTGTGACCTACAGAAAATGCAATTCCCTGTGGGAAAGGGTCTAGGATGGCGCCAGAGGGGAGGGAGGGTGTGCAGAGTCAGGGGTGATGCTGCCCAGGCAAGGTCTGCAGGATCTGCATGTGGGTGTAGTTTTAAACTCCTACAACCCTCCTTGTAGGTTCACAGGTGTGAGGTGAGGAAGCCCCTGGGAGTGTTGGGGCTCCCAAAACGTTCCCAGGCCATGTGGGGACAGTGCAGCCCCACTGTGCTCACTGCTCCCTGCACAGCTGGCTCAGGGCATCCCCCACTTTGGGTGCCACTGCTGCCCTCCAGCATCTCTGTTAGGAAGCAGAGTGACCACCAGCAGTTCTGCTTTGACAGGAAGCCCTGAGCGGGTCCCAGGACATCGATCCCCAGACACGGGCACGAGGAGTGCTCGGATGCCCCCGACCTGCCTCCTGCCCACAGATGCTCTCCAGGCCTCCACCCAGATCTCAGGTGCAGGATTTGTCCCACAACCCTCACACAGGTCCAGGACACACATCAGTGCCCCGAGCCCCAGCAATTACTGGGTGTGAGCAGGACCCAACACCTCAGCTACCGAGAAGTGCGAAAGTGGATTAATGTCCACCAGCCACCTGCAATGGAAACCTCACACAAGCCCAAGGTGTTAATGGTGAATGCATGTCCCCATCCCTCTGCCCAGATACCACCACGATGGGCATCTTAAAGCAAAAACCATCAAAACCAGTGCAGCAAGACCAGAATCTCGTCTCCCTGCTGGCTTCCATGCTGCTGTGGCCCAGGCTGCACGAGCACCATGGCTCTGCAGGCAGGGCTGTGCTGGCCAGGACACCGCAGGAAGGGGAAGCATCACTTTTCCCCCAGTGCATGGGATGCTAAACATTGCTGCAGCATCCATGACCAGAAGGAGATTTTAAATCTGCCAAAAACGGTCTGGCCATTGGCCAGGAGATGGGGTCAAGATGACCCACACATGCTAAAGGCAGAGAAGCAACTGACTGCAAATAGGCTTCATCGTGGCTCTGAGATCTCTGACGAGGACGGAGGGAGAGCAGCCCAGCAGACAGACCCAGTGACAGCAGGGACCCCTTGGTCCGTGGGAACGGTGCTGCCCTCAGCATCCCCTCATCACTGGTGCTTGCCTGTGGGTGGGAGGGCAGTTTGCCCCAGCCCCGTGGCACGGAGGGGCTGAGGAGGGGGTCAGCATCATCCCACCACCCTGTGGCTGTGCCGTGCCCCTCTAGCAGCACAGGGACCCTCTGTACACCCAGCCCAGCCTGGCCTTCGGGCTGAAACCGTGGCAATTTGTTTAACATTCCTGGCTGCTCATCCCAATCTAAAGGTCACTGCAACCCTGTGTGCACAATATTGATATGTAGGTATGGCAGTGACACCTATATAAACCAGGCTGTGCAAGACATGTGCATAAACCACTCCAAAACCAGACACAGTGTGAGTGTACAAGAGCACATATATGTGCGTGCACATCTCTCTGTCTGTCTCTCTCCACATATATATACAAAAAAATTACATCTGAAAGGACAAAGTTGCCTGAGACTCACGACCCAACAAAATATATTTCACCCCCGGCCCATATTTTTCTTCCTGAAGAGATGCTGCAAATCTTCCCTCAGTCCTGACACATCTCATCTAGACTCAGTTAAAGTTCGTATTTATGGGCGTCAGCGCTGACCTCTTCCACCTCCGCCCGCGCGGCCTCGCGCCGCGGCTGCCTGGCCGGCCCTCGATAAACAAGCGGGCCCCCAAATCCCCCTCTGCCGCACAGCGTTATTAGTCTTGCCTCCGAAGGCCAGCGCAGTCCGTAATTCTCCTCCTGGTGACACGAGATGAGCGCCGCGACATCAGTCTCCCGGCGGATTGGCATGGGGACCCTCGTTTGTCAGTGGCAGACTGACAGAATTACTGGCCCTTAAATGAAACGATATATCTGGGAAGTTAAATCTGTTTTCAATCTGACTGCCCCGCGCCTGCGGGCGGACGTGGCGTGTGAGCCGATGTCAAGAGGCCATTTAGCCCATGGCCCCCCTCCTCCCCCGGGTGCAGCGGCGGAGCCAAGGGGCCTCTCCCCAACATCTCCCAACCCAGCCACCCCGTCAGGAGGAGAGGGCAAAGCACACAGTCTGCCCTTCACCAGACTGCTGGGCCAGGAATGAGAATGGGAACAAGACTGGCCAGCTCCAGGGAAACCTGCTCCCACTCTCCTTGGGCAGGGACCAAAGGCTTATCCTGGCCAGGCATGAGCCAGCAGGTCCCCATATCCCTGAGAGTTTTCTCCTTCCTCTCCAGGCCCCCTCAGAGGCCCTGGATTGAAGCCAGCTATCTATCTGCAGACAGTCCTGTGGAAGCACATGAGTGCTGGGAGGGTTCAGGCAGGGCATGGCATGATGGGGTCATCAGCCTGCACCCCCCTTCTCACCTGCCTGCATGCCCTCGGTGTGTGATGTGAGCCCTGCACGATGTCTGGAGCAATATCCCAGCACAGTGCCCTACCAGCCTGGATCCCTGCACTGGCCTCGGCCAACAGCCCATCCCTGCTGGGGTTGGGCACCCTCACTTTCACACAGACCTTCCCAGGGGATGGAGAGGGCTGCTGGCATCCCTGCTCCAAGGAGCCCCGAGCTTCCAGCAGGGACTGCCTGCAGCAGTGGCCATCGATCTCAGAGATTGCCATGTCCCTCCGTGCTGGCTTTAGGGCACAGCCATAAACCCTGCACTGGCAGGAGTTCGTTTACTGCCCCAGCAGCCGTTTGCCAGTGTACGTGCAGGAGCAGGAGCAGGGACTCGAGATCTCAAACCTACTGCTTCCCACCGGCTGCTCTCTCCAGGGAGAAGCCACCACCCTGCACCAGGGAGTTTGCACCGTGCTGGGGGGGCAGAGGGAAGCCCCAGCACCATCCTGGGGGGCCTGGGCACCTCCACTCTGTGCTGGGGTTTGGACCTGCCCCGTTGTGCCGCAGAGTCAGCGCAGGGAAGGGAGCCAAGGACGGTGACACCGCGTTCCCCCGCTGGAGCCAGAGTGGGATGAGGTGTCCTGGAGTCCCTGGCCCTGCGAAGTGCTGGGAATGCACTCCACAATCACCATGTGGATGAAGGCAAAATGCACGAGCCCCTGAGATGGCAGAGACGGATGCGGATCCCAGCTGAGCTCCCATCCCTGAGCACCGAACCCCATGTCCTGGGCATGGCAGGGGACATGACCCGCTCCTGGCAGGACACAGCTGCCCCTGCCCAGGTGAGACCTCTGGCACTGCCATCCCCCCCAGAGCCCAACGGTGGGAGGAGCACCCACCAACAAGGATTCACACAGAAACAGCCTATTTTGGTGGCACAATCAGGCTAACAATGGAGTTACAAGGCTACACAGCAATACAGCCGGGAACTGAATTTACACTGTTTACAATATCTCCTGGAAAACAACAACCACCCTGTTCCCAAAATCCAGGCTGGACACTGATATGATTGAAACAAGCCTGACCCACCCCCACAATGCCGTTTCCTGACACTGTTCTGGCAGCTGGGGACTATTTTGAGCTGTGAGGCTTGGCCACACTCAGCCCCGTGGCGCCCATGGCACCATGGCACAGAGAAGAGCCTGGTCCTGTCCCACAGCACCATCCCCGCAGCCCCACAGGAAGGTGATTTTGGCCAGAGTCAGGCAGCAGAGCCTCACGCTGAAAGCACTAGAAGGCACCCATGTCTCTCAGATGCCTCGGGACGTGGCTCTCTGGGTTTTGGCCACGACACAAATTTTCTTTCCCATTTTTGCACCAGTTTGGGAACTTGGGTCAGTGCAGGGCATGAATGGAAAATGTCTGAAAGCCTGGCAAGGTGTGCAGGATGGCAGAGGCTGCCCCAGCCCTGCTAGGCTGGGTCCAGTAAATTTTCAGGGGCATTTGCTAAGTGGGTGTCCCAGTAGGATGGGGCTCAGCTGCACGTCCCCCAGCCGGGCACACTCGTGGGCTGCCGGCAGCAGACGCGGTTCCCGAGTGGGCTCCGTGGTGTCCCCGCCCCAGCCAGCCCTGCCCCGGCTGCCTGAAGCTAATAGGACCCACCTGACCACATCGATTTTCCTCCTAAAGGCAGAGGAGAGAATTGTCTCAACTATAATTCCTCAACGTTACATTTTTCAATTATATCTTGAGCTTGACACCGCAGTCACTCTGCCGGCGATTGCCTCCACACCTGCCCCTGCCGTGATGAATCTGAAATCATTAGCCCCACGCGACAGTGGGAATCGCTCCGGCACCGCAGCTGGGCCCCGGTGCCTCCAGCCCTGACGTGCAGGGAGCTGGGAGTGGGACGGGGATGTGCCATCAGATCTGCTGTGACAGCACCAGGCTTGTGCCCACGGGTGTCACCCTGCCCTCGCAGCATATCCGCCTCAGTCCTGCCCACAGCAGCACCCCATCCTCACGGCATGGCAGCCTCAGTCCTGCCTGCCCCCCATTGCCCTCCCAGAGCAGCATCCCTCCCCGCTACCGGGCTCCTACCTCCAGCTCCTTGAAGAAGATGCAGCTCCGTGCCCACTCCACGATGGAGAAGAGGGTCTGGTCGGCCATCTTGCACATGAGGCCGAAGGTGCTGAGCTTCTCGTGCCTGCCCTTGCCCTGCTCTTGCTGCAGGCAGGCCAGTATCCGTGCCTTCACCTGGGCCTCGTCAGGCTCCAGCTGCAGCAGCTTCAGGATGACCTCGGGGATGTCGGGGGGAGAGCTGCTGGGGTAGGTCTCTGGGTACACGTAGGCGGGCACGGACTCGTGCACGTTTGTGTAGTGGTCGGGGTACTCAGACTTGATGGTGCGGTTGGGGAAGGAGGGGTAGTGGTATCCGGGGAGCGGCGCGTGGCCGGGCACAGTCACTCCCAGGGAGGGCGTCCCGTAGGGGCTGCGCTCGTAGTCGACGGGCGTCAGGGCAGCGGGGTTGGGCGGCAGCGTCTTGGACATGGCATGGATGCTGTGGATGGTGGAGGACAGGCTGTAGTCGCTCTGCACCGGGGACATGATCTGAGGCACCGTCTCCAGCTTGAAGCCATTGGCACGGATCAGAGCTTTCTTCTGCTGCTTTAAGGCACGGTCCCGCTTGTACATGGGGCCAAACTTGTTCCTCCCTCCGCGCATCCGGTCTGCACGGACAGCTGGGGACAGAGAGAGGGCAGAGGCTGCAGAGAACCCTCACAGAGGAAGACCAGGTCTTCCACACGGCACAGAGAAAAAGGGGGGGTGGGGACACACATGGCTTGATGGTGAAAAGGGTTTGTGGGGCACCAGGAAGACCTTCCCACAAAGTGGACAGCAGGTTGTGCCACTCAGCCCAGCTGATGTCACTCTCAGAGCCTCTGGGAATTGCAGAAAAGGAAGAGACATTTGGCTTTAACTATAAAACAAGGTGGGGGATAAAGCGGATTCCATCCCCCATGAACTGAGAGGAGAGCCCTTGAAGCCTGAACAGACGAGGGGGTTTGACGTCCACTTTCGTTTTAACAACCCCTGACGCTGGACCAGCCCTGAGATTTCTTTGTTTCTGCAGAGCCTGGGACCCCACAGCCCCCTCAGGACCCTGGTTCCCTGCATCCAGGCTGCATGTGCTGCTTTTCTGCAAATCTCTCCCTCTTTCTCGAACAGCACAGCCGGCAGGTCCCAGTGGGTGCACTTCACCCCGGCCTCGGGCAGGAGGCTGCCAGCCCTGCGGGTACAGCCTCGCCGAGGGGCTGTGCTGGAGCATCCCGCTGGCACAGTCACTCTGAGGACCCATCGCAGTGTCCCGGCTGCAGCAAAGCAGATGTTCCCCTTGAACACCGAAAGAAACCTACGAATATGTCAACAATCAAGGGAGCAGGTGCTTCTCTGCAGCAGGAGCCTGTCCCTCTGCACTGCCTTGCTGTGCTCCCAGGGGCTGCTGCCCTGACGTACCCCTTGGAAGAGCCTCAGGTCGCTGGAAGCCGGGAGCTGGGAGCTGGACGGCAGCGCAGAGGGACAGAGGAGTGAGCCAGCGAGAGCAGCTTGCAGGCTGAGCATCAAAGGCAAAATACCCTCCGCTAGTTCGTGTTCCTGCTGACAGCCAGCGGGTCTCGCTTTGTGTCTCAGCTGTTACCTCTGCCTCTCTTTCGCCTACTTATCCTGGGGCGCGCAGCCAGCCCCCCCGGAGAGCCCGAGCACCTCCCCAGTGCTCCCCAGGCAGGCTGGAAGGGCGGTCGGGAGCAGCAGCATTTCCAGGATGAGCAGGAATGTGCTCCCAGGAGAGCCGCCCTGGCTTCCTCCCTCATTCTTTATTCATGAAAACAGCATCTCGCTGGGAGCGAGCAGCCAGCGGCAGCCTCTGCAGCAAGGGGTGCTCTGGCCCCCGCCCCTGAGAGCCTCCCCCCACACCTCTGGGCAGCAGAGAGCTGCCCCGGGCAGTTCCTCACTTGGGGGCACGAGGGAGGTGCCACAGCCAGCACTGTGCATACCCAAGCCGGGGTGTCCCATGGGCAGGCACGGCTGGGAGCCCGAGCTGGCACAGGCAGGCCTGGCAGCCCCAGCCACACATCCCAGAGCCAAAGCACACCGAAAGCCCAAATCTCACACCCACTCAAAGTGATGTGTTTCCACCACTGCTTGAGGTCGGGCCCAGCAATGCCCAGGAATTGCATTCCAAAGGGACTCCCATGGCCCTGGGCAAGAGTGCACAGGCAGAGACCCCCCTGGTGCTGCCTGCACCCCCCACACAGCACGAGGTGCTCACAGTCCAGTCTCACAAACCCTCTGCAGGCAACCGCATACACCTCCTCCCCTCTCCCAGCAAGAACACAAAGGGAGAAGAGGCCTTTTAATTCCCTTCTGCTCTGCTTTTCCTGCCATTTGTGCCACGCTTGGGATCAAGAACAACTTGCCATTTGCTGTGTCCCAGTTGGCAGCTAGGAAGGAAACGATGTGCCCCGACCTCCAGGGCAAGAGGGCCCAAGTGGAGCCACCCAGGAAGAGTCTTCACCCCCAGCACCCCCCAAAACCCTCTCCAGGTGACCCCCAAGCCACACACCCACATGGCAGCAGGAGGGGTCTTCAGCACCCTGCAGGCCCCACTTCCCACTGCCGCTGCCTCGCCTGCCCTCACCCCCATGCAGCCCTCAGCTAGGGCAGGCTGCTGGCCATGCTCTGCCTCCCCTTGCCCAGGCAGGGGCATGGAGGGTGCCCAGGCTGGTGCCCGGGGGCTGAGCAGGGCTGTGGGCAGCCTTGGGCCAGGGCTGTGCTGCTCCCGGGCTGGGCTTCCCTATGGCCTCCCTTCAGGCACTTTGAGGGGGGCCTATGTCAACACTGCCCCCAAAATCGATCTCCTCGGGCTTGCTCTTGTTCTGTGGAGCTGGAGGCTCACCTCCAATGCATCACCTAGTATTTTGCCTTGCCCCAAAATACTAGGAGCTGAGGAGAAGTGATCTCTGTTTTTTACCACAAAAGAGATGGCTCCATAGAAATATCACCCTCCGCTGGGTGATCCCCCTGACTGCCCAGCTCAGCTAAGGGACCAACAGCAAGAAAAGAAACAAATAAAGGCTGTTTGAGACAGCCCTGGGACCAAAGGACCTCCACAGTGAGCAAGACAAAAACTGCTGGAAAGGGATAAAAAGCCATGCCTGTCTCCCTCGGGCACTCCAAGCGCTGCCCCTGCCCACTGTCCCAGGGCCCCCAGCCCCTGCTCAGCACCCAAATCCCCCTGAGACATCGACCAAAGCTGCCAGAGCATGCACGGAGTGATTTAGGTCACCAGTAACTCCAGCCCGGGGAGGAGAGTGAAACTGGGATCTGTTTTGGAAGCCAGCCCACGCCGGGAGTTTGCTGGGGCTGATTTTGCAGCTCTATGTTGTGTCTTACTCCTGTGCCGCTGCTCGCAGGCTCCCATCTCGCTCCCGGAGCGAGCGGCCGCCCGGCGAGAACACGGAGGACTTTCCGATAAACCGCGCTGTGCCCCGCGCAGGGGGCCCGGCCAGCGAGAGACTGAGCCCGGGCAGCGAGGGGCTGAGCCCGGCCAGCGAGAGACTGAGCCCGGGCAGCGAGGGGCTGAGCCCGGCCAGCGAGGGGCTGAGCCCGGCCAGCGAGGGGCTCAGTTCGGTTCCCCCCCGCTGCAAAACACAAACGATTTCAGGGGCGAAGATGTGGGGGGGCGGCTGACTCTGGGGTGGGGGGGCTCCTTCTGCCTCTGCGTTTGCTCTGCCATCCCGTGCGAACGACCTGTCCCCCAAATATATTTCGTTGCCGCTTGCTGAGCATTGCAGAAGCCGCAACACGCGACTCGTGGCTGTCGGGGCCCGACTCTGATGCCGGGATCGACTGCGCCGACAGGAGAGAGGTGGCGGCTGTGGGGCTGGAATTGCCCCCTCGAGGGTCAGAAATCCGTTATATTAAATGTCACCGAGAGGAAAAATATAATTCGTGGTGGGTCTGCGGCAGTTTTATTGCGAGCCCTATCATTTTTAACGTTTTCCTTAAGTCTCGGCTTCTGGAATTATGTGCTTAAGGAAAACAATAATTTATTTGCTATTTCTCAAGCTTCCTGCCAGCAAAAAAAAAAAATCCTGGAAAGTTGAAGCCGTAGCAGCCAGAACCCCGGGGAAAAAAAACCCAAACAAAACGAAACAAGGAAAAGCAGGAGGCGACGCGAAAAAACGAATTTTTTCTTAACTTCGAAAGGAAAAACGGAATCGAAGCGGCGACGGGAATGACCGGCCCGGGGAGGCGGCGGCGGCAGCGGGGACAGCGCGACCAGTCCCGGGAACCGCACAGTCCCTCACAGCCCCTCACAGCCCCTCGCAGTCCTCACACAGTCCCGGACAGTCCCCGACAGTCCCGCACAGTCCCCGCACAGCTCCTGGCCCCGCCGCCGCCCCCCGCCCCGCCGTGCCCGCCCGTCCCTACCTTCCAGGCGCATCCCCACGGTGAGGCACTTCTGGAAGCGGCAGTAGGGGCAGCGCTTGCGCTGGGTCTTGTCGATCTTGCAGCTCTGGCTCTCGGTGCAGGTGTAGTGCTTGTTGTTCTGCACCGTGCGCTTGAAGAAGCCCTGCGGCGGCGGACGGCGGCGTTGCGGGAGGCACCGGCACCGGCATCCCGGCGTCCCGGCGTCAGCGCCCCGTTCCCTCCACCCGCCTCCGACGGAGGGTCCCGCCGCCCCCGCCGCTGTCGGGGCTCCCGTCGCTGCTCCTCTCCCGCCGCCGGGCGCGAATCCGCCGCTAACGAAAACGGGCGAGAGCAGCCCCGCGGCCGGTCCCGCTGCCCCGGCCCCTGCAGAGCCACATCCCCGCTCCCTACAGAGCCCCTGCCCCCTTTCCCCCGCGCGGCGCTTCCCGCACAGCCCCGGCCCCGCTTCCCCGGCCCCGCATTCTCGGCCCCGCACAGCCCCAGCTCCGCACAGCCCCAGCCGCGTTTCCCTGGCCCCGCACAGCCCCGGCCCCGCACAGCCCCGGCCCCACAGCCCCGGCCCCGCACGCCCCGGCCGATCCTACCTTGCAGCTCTCGCAGGTGAGCAGCCCGTAGTGGTACCCGGAGACCTTGTCCCCGCAGACCGGACAGAGCTCGTCCAGGTCCTCATCATAGGAATAGTCCATCCCCTCCAGCGGCCCTGCTGCGGGACGAGCCGCGGTCAGAGGGACGGGACGGGACGGGGAAGGGGACGGGCGGCGGCCCCAGCCCCGGCTCTGGGTGAGGAGCAGGAGCGGGCGCAGCGGAGACCGAGCTGCAGGTGCGGGAGCCGGAGCTCTTTATAGCGCCTGGAAGAGCATCTCCATGTTGGTGCGGGCTCACGGCCAGCCCCCCGGGGCTGGGGAACCTCCTCTGGGAGAGCGGGCGGCTCGCGGCGGCGGGGACGGGGCGGGGGCGGAGGGACCCGCCGGCCCGGGGACCGGGGACGCGGCGGCCGGCCTGGGGAGCAGCTCGGCCAGGCCTCGGCAGCACCGGGGATCCCCCCAGGGACGGGCAGGGGCCACCGCTCTGCGAGAAGGGGCACAAGACCCTCCGTGCTCCCCTGCATCATCTGTGGGGAACAACAAGCCCCCCAGCCTCCCCGGGTATTCGGCCTGAGAGTGGCACAGTCCACTGGGAACCAGGAGTCCTGGGGCTGGAGCACAATTAACCGTGTCTGAGCATGAGCCTGCTCTGCTCGGTGCACATCCCTGGACCCCTGGCTTTGTCAGAACTCCCCGTTACCCTACACCAGCCGGCCCTGCCAGCCCAGGGAGAGCTGCATGGGGAGCACCAGGATGTGCAGCAGCTCCTGACACCTCCTCTGGGGCCACTACTAAGGAGATGACAGTTCGGACCTAGCACCAGCCACCTCACCTGGAGCACCCACTGCTAACAGCGTCCTGGTCTGCCTGTCAGACAGCAGGGATCAATTCAATGCTTAGGGATTCTTAATGAAATGTTCCATGACGGCTGCAGAGCAGCACAGGAGCACCCTGGCTATGGGCATGTCCTGTTTATCAGGACGCTCCCAGGCCACACGCCACAGCCCAGGCACTTCCCCATAGGGAGCTCGAGGCATGGAGCTGAGCCCTTCCCACAGGAGCCTGCTGCCAGCACAGCCCTTGGGCAGTGGCACAGGAGGGCACGAGGCTGTGGGTGTCTGGAGCTCTGGACAACCGAGGGCTGTGCTGCCGGCAGTGCCCTGCAAAGGGGAGCCATGGCTCATGGCCCCACATGGCTGATCCCGCACAGCTGATCCCGCACGGCTCGTCCTGCAGGACTCATCCCACTCATCTCATCCTGCCTGGCTCATCCCTCCCGCTTGCCCCACACATCAGCTGCTGCCCGCGGGTGCGGCGTGTAGGAAGCAGCACTGGCAGGGAGAGCGGCAAACAGGAAACGGGCTCGGCGCAGCATCGCTCCAGAGCCCTCAGGACTGGAGCCTGGGCTAAGAATAGGAGCAGAGCAGCCCACGGTGCGGGTCGGCAGCCATACGGCTGGGAATGAGCACTGCCACCACCAGCAGAGCCCCTTGGCCACGGCCCCCACACTCACCATGAGCTCCCAGGGGAGCTGCTGGGCAGCCATGGAGCAGGGCCTGCCATCTGGGAAGACAAACCCAGGAGGGGCTGTGGGTTGGGAGAAGAACTGAGCAAACACTGCAAGGAACAAAAGCAAAAGCAACTCGGAGCTGAAGGCTCTGATCCCTACCAGTGTGGGCTGGAGGGGGATGTGGGCTCAGCCAGCATTGAGAGTCGAGGGGTCCCGGACACCTCCCACGCTTGCTCCAGGGTGTGGGGGCTGCCTGTGCTCCCATGGGCAACACCCAATCCTTGGGTGACCAGAGCCCCCGGCTGCCCTCCCCTCAGCAGCCGGATCTGTCATTTCTGGGCAGCAGTGTGGCTGAGGGGCCAAGGCGATGGTGAGGCCTCGCCCTGTTGCCCGTGGCCTGCAGAGCCGCCGTCCCCACACCCACTGGCGGGGAAGGGGCGGGAAGCGGAGGCCCACACTCGGCTCTCGCTTCCTCACCAAGCCCTACTGTGTCCCCAGCTCTGGCCTTGGCTGCCACCGTGCCAGGGAATGGCGGCAGTGGCTGGGAGAAGGGCGGGATGGGCGACCGTGGTTCCCCCCACGGACTCGTACTCACCGTGAGGCGGCTGCACGGCTGCTGCGTGTGGGGCCGGCGGGCGGGAGAGCCTCGCTCGGCCACCGGCCAGGAGCTGCGACCCGAGGAGCCTCCTTGGGGTGTGGGCACTGCTGCCCTGTCCGCGGCAGGCTGGGGGATTTATGGGACCTGTGTCCGCCGGGAAGGTGTCGGGGCTCTGGCTGTGCACACACCGCCCCGAGCAGGACACCGGCCAATCTCCTCCCCATGGGGGCCAGGCTCAGACGGGATGGACCCACTTTGGTGCCTTATTGGCTTCTGTGGCCACGTGACCGTGCTGAAAAACATCATAATTAAGCTACAGAACGCTGCCCATAAACTAGCATTAGAAAGTGACAGCGAAGATAAGTGGGACCCCCACAGCAGATAACACGCCCCGGGAGGGAGACCCTGCAGGGAGCAGGGGGCACCGGCGGGCGGCAGGGAGTGCACCAGGACCCACAGACACCCTAATTTACAGCCCAGAGTGGGAGGGAGGGGGACGAGGGCATGGGGCAAGACACCTCTGGGAGGAACGTGAGCCCACTTCACCCACCCGGGACTGAGACACAGCCCGGCCTCCTGGCCAAGGGAGGTCTCCTCTGCAGGGGAGGGTGGGAGGAGGCTCCTCCACACTCAGGGCCCCACTCCTGGGTCCCTGGGGCTCACTGCGCCCATGGCCAGCGACTCTGCTTGTGCCAGAACAGCACTGGCAGAAAGGCAGCGTCCCTGGGCCAAGGCAGCCAAGCTCTGGCTGTGTTTGCCATATCCGATTCCCCATGTTCCTTCACTGGGCATGGTCCTACCCATGGGCACTGTGCCAGCTACAGGGCCTGGGTCCCAACCACCCCATGAAACATGGGAATGGCAATGCTGGGGCAGGAGGCTGCATAAGAGACCCCCCTATCCCAGCAGAGCAGGGATCCGCCCCCACAGCCGGCCCTGCGCTCCAGCCATCCATCACCACCGTGTCTTCCCACACGTTTGTGCAGTGTCCTCTCCCTGCTTTGTCCCAGTGACGACAGCCCCAGGAAGGAGTGGCTGCCGCGGCCTAGAGCCCCACACCAGCACAGCGAGGGCTGTGCCACGACTCTGCTCTGGCCAGGTGGCTGCTGGCAACCTGGGCGGCACAGCAGGGCCCACAGTCCTGGGCTCAGGGGTCAGCGAAAGGCTGGTCCCCTCCCTCTATCAGCGCAGCCCTGACGTGGAGCGGCAGTGACGTGCCCTGCAGTGTACCCACGTCGAGTCGGGGAGCAGAGAGCCCCTGGTGCCGCGGGGAGAGGAGCAGGAGCATGGGCTGCGCAGCCCTGCTTGTTTTTTCCTTGCATTGCAGCTGAAGAGAGGAGAAAAACTAATGAAAACAGAGCTCTGGAAGAAGCGCCAGGCCCGGAGCGGCTTCCGCCCTGATCCCCAGCAATTATCAGCCACATGCCAGATGTTCCGACGCGATGCCAATGTCAGAGAAAATAAATCTGTGGCAGGTTCAAGGTCCCTGCCGGGCCGGCACGCAGCGGCTCACGGCTCAGCGGCCTGCGAGGCGGGACGGGGCTGTGGGGCGGCCGCAGCCGCTTCCTCCTGCCAGGCATTGTTCCCCCGGGAAGCCCCGGCCTCACACCGGCCACTTGCTATTTTTGCAGCAAGGTGCTTTCGGGGGTAAATACGTCCCTGCCGGCCTTGGGCACTTTCCTCTGCACTGGCCCTGGCCAAGGCTGTGGCCCAGCTCCTGCAGTATGGCCACGGTCAGGGCCAGCACATGGGCCGCTGGTGGCAGGAGGGTGGGTCTAGAAGGCTGAGTTGCAGCGGCCACACAGGCACCGGGTAGAGCCGCCTCCGGGCAGCCTCAGGGGTCCCTGGGGACAGGGAGGAGGTGCAGATGGGTGACATTTTAGGGGTCATAGCACCCAGGAGGGACGGACGAGGTGGCTTGTGGCTTCCAGCTACACGGGACATGTTGGGGAGGGGAAGTTCAGGGCTGGGGATAGGCCCCAAAGTTGCTGCCCTGTCACAGCGTTGTCACATCTAAGGGAGCAGCACAGTCTCTGTCTTGTGCCACCGACAGGCCCAAGCACCGGCACATCTGTCACCAAAGCCCTGGCTGTTGGTTTGGTGACTTTGCTGCTTCACGTCCTCCCAGCATGGCCCCAGCACAGCTGGAGCTGTGGATCCACACCACCCGCTGCGGGCCACGGTATGCTTTGGCTCCTTACTGGTGCGTAGCCTTGATGCTCAGCAAAGCATATCTCCTGCTCGGATTTTATCTCCATCCACTCAGTTTATCGGCCCAGGGCAGCCCTCCTGCCTGCGCCACGTTCCCGGAGCGTGCCTGCAGCAGGTGTGGCCTGCACTACTGTTTGCCAAACCCCGCTGCCTGCCCGCAGTCCCTGACTCCGGGGCCGTGCCGATAATTCGCGCGCGGTGAGGACGCGGCGATAGCGCTCCCGATGACATTACCTTGTCCCCGCATTCCTGCGGTGCCACACACCTGGCGCGGGGCGCGGGCGGCCCGGCACGTGGCGGCGGGTGCAGATGCTGCGCGGGCAGCGCTGGGAAGCGCTGGTGGTCTCCTCCCGAGGGGACTCATTGACATATCAGTCACATAGTTCTGCATAATTGGGACTTGGATGCAGCCTCTCTTTATGTTTCCTCTTGGCAGTTGCCAACAACATGAAGCACTCCTGGGTCAAAATGACAGCCTTTTGTTTACTATTCCTGCTTATGTGCCTCATTTTCTTCAAGGATAAGAGCTCTTTATAGGAATCTTTATTGTGATGAGGTTAGCAGAGAGAAAGATTTCTTTCCAGCTTTCTCTCTCTTTCACAGCTGATTAGCAGGGTCAGCCCACAAGGACAGCAATGTGGAGCACAGATCCAGCACTTGCCTCGGGGTCCCTCCAGCCATGAGCCACATCCTCTCCAGCACAGTCCTAACCTGCAGATCCCTCAGCACCCAGACCCACACAGGGTGCCCAGGGCCTCCTGTGGCACCATTCCCCTCCGCCTTGTGGGGGCTGCAGGGAGGGGATCCACCACCCCCAGCAAAGGTACCACAAAACCCAACTGCCCCCTAGAGCTTGTGCAGGACCTTACCGGGAGCACACACCTCCTCTCCATGCTGTTACCAGCCCAGTTGTGGTGACATGTCCTTCATCTGACCTCTGCAGTGGTGACCAACCCCGTCAGAAGCACCTGCACTTGGCAAACCGAGATGTGAGAGACTTGTGATGGTCCAGCCAATGGCGACCCACCAGTCTGCTGCACTCAGCAGTCTGGTTTTCAGGTCTAAACTCCAAAAGGACAGCGACCAGGCAAGAGATGAGATGCGGGAACAGTTGGTGACAAGATGGAGGGAAGCTCATGGATTAGATACGGGCAGGGATGGACATCAATGGAAAACCTTCCCCAACCCTGGAAGGGGCCTCACAGGACCAGCCCAGCAGATCCTTCACCATTGCTGGGCTGACCCCAACACTGCAGGGAGGTGACCCAGCTGACCCCACAGCCCTGTCCCAGCTAGTACCCATGGGGTGACACTCCTGGGAACAGCCACTCTTGTCAAGAGGAAAGCAACTTACCCTTGAAAGTTACTTTGTGAAGGTCAAGAGTGGGACTGTGACAGAGCAGCCTGACAAACACATCTCCCAAAGTCCTTGGGCCCGATAATGTATGTCCCATGCAATGTTGACACTAGTGATCCACCAAAGATCAGGTTAACAAGTTTGACGTTAGTGACAGTGTGATTTGTTCCGCGCTGGCTCTGAATTCATAGAGCCGCTGGCCTTCGGTGATAAACTATTGCGCCGCGTGCATGAGGCTGTGGCAGTTGTCACCCGCTGGAGCACCGAGATGAAAAGGAAGCAGAGCTCTAATCAAAATACAGTGGTCAGTAGGGGTTGAGCTGAAAATTAAAATGTACTGGTACTTTTCCCACTCCAGCCCTCCTTTCCAGGCAGCCCCTCATGCCAGAGTGAGGGGAAAAGCCACCTTGTCACCTCTGCGCAACTCCAGCTTGGTTTGAAAGTGAGGACAAACCCATCACCCCACGTGCATGGTGCATCCTCTGCCACCTCCCAGGGAGCCCCTCCACTGCCGACCTTCAGAGCCCCCTCAAGGGGGATAAATCCCGGGTGGCACCGTGTCAAAGCCGCTGGAGCTGCTCCGCCGAGGGGATGCTGTCAGCAAGGAAAATGAACACAATGAGAGGGCAGGAGCCTTGAGAGCGCTCGGCAGAGGAGCGGGGCAGCGGCTCGTGGCAGGACCAGGGGAGCGGGGCCGGCTGCTCACTTGGAGCTGCCTTTGCAGCAGCACATCTCCTGAGTGGGCCCCCACATGTGCTCCCAGGCACAGGAGTGTGAATGTGGAAAGTGCTGCTCAGGCTTTTAACACACCTCCCTCAGCAACACCAGGGATTGCTAAATGATTCCTGCAGTTCCTCTCTCCGGAGGGCGCTGGCCAAGCATCTCTGGTGCATTTGCTTCTTTGGATTACTCCTCCTCCTGCTGCTGGTGCAAACCCTCCTCCTGCTGCACCCCGTGGTGACAGTGACCCTCTGCATGTTCTGGCCATCCCCCAGTTTGGAACCCCCTGGTGACAGTAATGCTGTGGCTGTGCCATGTGTGCAGTGATTGAATGGAGAAAACCCATCCTCCTGCCTTCTCCTCCTGGAACCCAGCCAGGAGATGGGACCACCACACACCCATTGCTTGGCAGGGCCCAGAGACTGTGCGAACCTTCACTCTTTGCATTGTCTCCGCTCCTGTCACCCCCAAGGCACAGGGTCCCCCCAGACAACCCTGCTCTCAGCAGAGGCCACTGCCAGTCCATGTTGCAGCTGCTCTGGGCAGGGCTTGTGCCCTCATGCCAGTCCCAGCTGCATCAATAGCACTGAGGCCTTCCCCAGATCTGCAGATGATTCCAGGGCAGCAGCAGGCGGGGCAGTGCCGTGGCTGCCACCCAGACCAGCGCTGGGCTCCCACACCCTGAGGGTGCCCCTACCCCAAGAGAGAGCCATTGCCAAAGGGGGAATATGCAAGGGACCAGCAGACGCCAGCGCTGCAGAACAATTCACATTTATTAGTTCATACAGCTAAACACTCACTAAACATGCATTCAACACTTATTGGTCACATTTCCACAGGTAGTCAAGTCCCAGAGCAGAGCAGCGGAGCAGGGGCAGGTCGGGCTGGTGTGGACGGTGCCACGGCGCGCCCGGACACGCCGGCACAGACATTCATTTGGTCATAGCAGTGACGAGGGGCAGCTCCCGGGTACAGCACGGGGCCTGCTCCTCCTCGGGCCACGGGGCCAGGGCGGCACCGGCTGGACATGCTGTCCTGCCCCAGCCCCGGCTCCCAGTGTGCCAATGTTCACCGTGTGTCATGCCGAGGCAACATCCTGCTTCCCTGATTTACACAAGGGATTGTGGGAAAAATGAATAGGAGAAACCATCACTTGGGACATCAGCAGAAGGACCTGACAACCGGGACCAACCCTCCCGGAATCATCCCACAAGCCAGCGAGGGGCCGACACAAGCACACACAGCAAACCGGACCCGCTGCCTCCCCAGGCTGCCCAGGACGGACACGCAAGGAGCTGTGAGGGCCCAGGACACAAACACACCCTCTGCACCAGGACTGAGCTGGAACCAGGCCCGTGGCTTGATGGGCACCAACAAAAACCAAACTAACATGAGCCACGACCTCCCCAGGAGGGACACCCACAAGGAGGGAGTCACAATTTCAGCCATCACAGCCCCTGTTCCTCGCTGGCAACAGACACTGACAGTGTTTAGTTTTTCACACAATCCCTTTGCGATGATAAACAGGATGTCACACGAGGTAGTTTAGTTATGGAAATTGAGTCAATAATGTTATCAACTATTACAAGACATTTTATAAATTGAAAGAAAACAATGAATCACAAAAGGCTTTGTTAAGGTTGATCGTCATCTGGTTTCAATTTCTGTTTCTTTTTGCCCTTGGAGGCTTTTCTTCCACTGAACCATGTTGCTTCTTTCATGGACTTGTCAGAGGCAGCTTACAGGAGCTATTTATAATCTTTAAGTTTTTTTCCAAGGGGAAGACACTGCCTAGATTGGCCTCCCCTGATTTCTGCGGGCCCGTTTAAGCTCCAATTTGCAGATCCTGGCTGAGGGTGTTGGGAGGGGAGTTTCAGCCCTGCAAACTTTCAATGCCTTTGGCTCAGTGCTGGCCCTGCCCATGGCTGGACAGGCCGTTAGGTACTGGTGGATTAGAGCTGCTACGAGTGTCCATTCTCAAACAGTCTGACTTTGACTACAACCTTCTGACCATGGTGAGAAAGTTGTACTGAGGAAAATTAAGATGCTGTAATTCATAAGCAACAAACAGAGTACAGAGCTCTGGGATTGGCTGCCAGGGACACAATGAGAAATTCCCGTTTCCCCTTTTCCACAAGCACTCAAACACGTTTAACACCAAAGGAGAAGGATGAGGTAATGCAGAAATAGAGACAAATCTCCCCCAGACCCAGGAGCTGATGTGCTGGCAGCACCACACACCTTTGGGGTGCTTGCCCATAGGACCACACCTGAGCCTTCAGCAGGCAAACTTCTCACAGCCAAACCTAAAGCTTTTCCTCCAAAATCTCCATATGGGGCTTTGGTCAGCTCTCAGACAAGTCACGAAAGAAGCAACTGTTGCAACATCAAAACTAGGGTTTCTCTGGGTCACATTTTAAATACTTATCCCTGAGCTTCTGTGTATTGAAACAACACACCGTGAACCCAGAGAAACGCCACAGCTTGACACTGACAGCTATGCATTTCCCTCCATTTACACATCATCTACAACTTAAAAATTAGTTTCATACTTAAACTAGTTCCCCAAGTTTCCCCCTTTCTCCTGCCTTTCACGTGGCAGGGATGATTGCCGCTTATTATCCTGAGAAATAACAACATTTTCACAGACACCGAGCTTCATAGCTTCAAATCAAAACCAAGAAGGAAGAAAGAACGAGTGGGAAATAGCACATTCACAGGAGAATCTTTTTTTTTTTCCTTTTTTAGCTTTTAAAAAATGTAGTAAAGGTAAAAGAATTCAAGTTTTTTTAAAAAAAGTTGGTTTGAAGGACAAGACTTGAACTGCTTAACCTGAGGTGGCTGTGGGTCTGTGCAGAAACCTGAAGAGCCAGGGCAGATCCTGCCACGTGTGGCACAGGAGGGACAGCAGCGAGTGGCACCTGAGCCTTTGCAGGGTGGTGACACGGCCACCCAGGCCTCCCTTGGCAAGCAAGAGCAGTCCAGGAGCCCTGTTCACACCACTGGGACCCCTTGCTCTCAAAGCAACACCCCAGCACTGGGAACACGGGTGTTACTGGGGCAGCAGCTCACCTGCACTGGCTGGTGATCCCACTGACCACGGCTCACCCTGGGAGCGCCGCGTTCCCCCCGCGCTCTGTGTGCGACGGGAGATGGCAAAAGGTTTAAGAATTAAAGCTCCAGATTTAAGAGTTACAGAGGAGTCCAGAGCTGCTCCCTGATGACCCAAAGCACACAGTGCCTCTGCAGAGCGTGGTGGGCACGAAGGAGAAAGATGGAGGTCACTGGCACAATTCACAACTGAACAGTATCTGATGCACGGGCAAAGCAGAGGAGAGTGAGCTCCTGCCGCAGCAGTTCTGCCGTGCCCAGAGCCCAGCAGCTTTGGGGTACCCAGCACCTCCAAGCATCCTGGCTGCCCCTCATCCCCTGCCCCCCTGCAGGGCTGGACATGTTGAGGACAAGGACTCGCTACCCAGCAGGAGCCTGAGCTCAAGTGGAAGAAAACTCAGGCACCTTCCAAAAGCTGTTGTTGAGGCCCCGGGGTCTCACACTCCCCCCATCAGCCAGTGGCAGCAGGTCCTGCTCCACTCCTGGCATGGGGACACCTTCAAACTGCACAACAGCAGCAAGGACCCCTCAGCACCAACCCTCCGAGAACGTGAGCCCGAAAGCTTCAGATTTATGTCCCAAATCTCTGCTCGGATTAAAAGTAACTCTTCAGCTTTCCATCTGCACAGACGCTTCGAAGGAGAGGAGGGGGTCAGCCAGCCAATTTATCTTTCAAATCGGGGATAAAAATTGACTTGTCATGGCAGAAAATTCTACCAAAGACTATTATTGTTGATTGATTCCTCTATGACAGAAGGTCAGATAAGCAAGAGCAGATAGATACCTAAGATAATGAACTTCCCCCTACTAGCATTAAGCACAAATAAAATATGAGTCCCTGTAAACCGAATGTTACGTGAAGAATGGAACAAAAATTCCAACCTTTCCAGGGTGTCCTTCAAACCAAATTCACAAATACATCTAGCGACTGACCTAATGTCTCTACATCTCTAGCTACACTCCTACCTTCTCATAATACCTGAGTTTGCAATGCAACACATTCACTTTACCCTGTTTAAAAAATACAAGTCGTTAGAGGACTTGGTGCAGAAGATATCAGGAATGACTGTCCAGTGATTCTGTTCTGTTTGCTGCTTCCTTACCTGTCAGTTCAGGAAGGATTTTCTACTCCCTACAGCAAATGAGTACTTGGGAACGGATACTGCTGCCAATCAACCTTTGGAAAATTTGCTTTCTACAACAGAAAGTAGAACATTCATGTCCGTTCATCATCATAACTGAATTTAGGTTTTTGGTTGTTGTTGGTACAGCATTAGTCTTGGGAGGCTATTTTGGAAAACCACAGATTACCCAATAGATTATTTTGTTGGATAGCTGGCAATAAGATGACTGTTTTTATGTACACTAATTAAAACACTTATTCATCAACAGATAATAATAATTCAGTAACTGTAGAATAAAATTACTCCTATGCAATTTTAACAATTCCTTGAGTGTATAAAAAAACAAGCCAGAAATAACCCGTAATAAAAAGATCATATCAAGCTATTCAGAAATTAAAAGCTGAGAAATACTTTCTAACTTACAAACAGGTACACTACAATCTTCCCCTGTACACGTGAGGTATAGGCTGTATGCAGAAGGCTTTCCTGAGAATACACGTGTGTCTCATTGTACTGTCAAAGTAAATGAGATTTACGGAACCACCTTTGGGTGTGAAGCTCCATCGAGCTGAGCTGCTGCTGGGCCCAGCAGCTGTTACCCGTAACATCCTGTTTAAATAATGAAAAACGAGCAGCTATGGACTTTTAGAAAAGGGAAACCGTCGAGCTGGAAGATGCCCAAGCGGGGTGCTCAGCCAGCAGCGGGCCCCTGGTGCGGGGTGAGCGCGGCCACCGGCACCGCCGCGGCCTGACCAGGACGTGCCAAGCCAGCGGGTCACCGTGTGCCAAGGGCTGCAACCCAGGGAGCACCCGCTGGGCCAGGGGGAGGGAGGGAGGGAGGGAGGGAGGGGAAGACGACTTTGGTGAGTGGGATTTTTCTCCTGTTCACCACCACATTCATCCACGGCAGCTGCAGCCCCCCGGGCTGTGCTCGCCCTGTGCCACGCTGTCATCGGGGCAACGCGAAAAGGGAGCGACTCGTCCCTCCGGCCTGAAGGGTCAGAAGCTGTTTCCCCAGATATTTTTAAATCAGTATTCAAACAATTGTTGATGAACCATCTTGCTACACGAATGTCAGATCTACATCTAAGGAGACAGGGAGGGAAATCTAGCCAGGACTGTCTAGGAGAGTGACTGAGTCTTTGAACATTAATTTCTACTGCAGGAGATGAGAACAAGAGCATCTCATCCAACCTCCCCACCACGAGCAGGAAGCCATGAGATCACTCATGAGAATGCCCAAGTTAAGCTGAACACCAGCACTCAGCAATCACTCCATCAACTAATCAGTTGCCATCAAACCAGTTCTCCATCTGGAGGGGGGGGAGCTTGCGAGATAGAAAATCCAAGCCTTGCAATATCTAGGACAGAGCAGGTCACCAAGGACTGCAGTAATGTTGTTTTTCCTGAGATTCCACAAGCAGCAGAACAGTCCTGGCAGGATGAAACTACGGAACACACATTCCCTGCGTCCAGCAGAGAAAGCCATGCCAGATGACACTGGAGTCCCTCACCCCATTACACAGGTCACATTTAAGCACAGGGTACATGAACTGCTCCCAGAAATGGGGACTGCTGCACTGCAGAAGCCTCAAGAGTCAGGTACCACCTCAGATGAACACAAGAAGGGGGGCAATCCTGACTCTTCTCTAAGTAGGTTTTTCCTGCTTTTGTGAATCTAAAATGGATGTTAAGGAAGTGAAGAGAAAGTACTTGCAGTTCTCTAGCAACAAGAGCACCTTTGTGTAATGCCAGGAGCCTGCTACGAACTGCAGGAACAAAATTTCAGTGGAATTGGAACGTATTGTGGGAATAGTGAGAGGGCAGCTGGCCAGGAGGGGCTGGGGCAGACTCCTGCCCAGAGCTCCCCAGAGGGGGACAGGGGCAGCAAGCCCCTCTCAGTTCCAGACACTGCCATCCCACTGGGAAACCTGCGTCTGGAAACTGCCGGGGGAAAAGAAACCACTGCCCAGACAGACTTCTCCTTCTTCTCCGCTCCCTGCCTTTTTAAAATTAAATTTAAAGAAAAAAGCTTGGCACTTCTCTATTACCCACTTCTCCAAAGTCGTCCCTTTGGGATACTAACAGCTCTGTCGACGCAGTGAGGCCGTTTGCTCTCTACGACAAATGCTTTTGGATATAAATCATGGAAAGAGCAGTGCATGAACAGCATCTTCTCCTTGAGGTAGTCTTAGTCATCTCGGTCCCCAGCCTCAAATACAAAAGAACTAACCCTAACAAACACTGTAACATTAAACATCTTCACATTCTGTAAACCGCTGGAGAATGCATCTGCTGCATTCCTACAGAACCATGTGCATCGTGTTGAAGATCATACATTCAACTCTGTCGTGAAATAAATATATAGGAAAAAGAGTAAAAAAACAAAAACAAACAAAAAAGACTCTTGCTACAAGGGCAGGGACGCCCCTGCCCCATCTCCTGCCTGGATGGCGTTTGCCCCTCTCCCAGGGTGAGCCAGCTCACAGCGTAAGGCACCGGCCAGGGCCAGCTGGGCTCACTCTTTGCTCACACTGGTCTTGCAGGAATGTAGAACAGCCTTAAAAAGGAGAGGCAGCTGCTCCAGGGGGACATTCACCATTTTTCCTGGTAAGAAAGAAACCAGAATTAGCAGCCACTCCTGAATCAGATTTCAGAGACACCTAAGCCAGCAGTGCTGGAGATGGTTTTACCTTGAACCTTTCAGAGAAACAGTTAATCATCCTACAGCTACATTAGACATTTGATATTCATTTGGACACAATGTGATTTATTATTTACTGAATAGAAAGCAAAATAAATGGGCAAAGTCAGATCAAAATGATTTGTCCACAATGGAGCAGTATTTATAGAAAGTGGGAAGGACTAAATCCCATCTCTCCTCAAACCCCCTTGTTGGTCTCCATGAGTAAATTACGAGAGCTACTCTGAGATTATTATCTAGTTCGTTATGACGGAGTAGGATAAAGCATATGGAGCCTTGACACGGGGAGGCAAGTATCCCTCCTTTGCCATAACATTCAGGAACAAACAGTTTTAGTAACACCAGACCTTGGAGATCTAATTAGCGACAACTGCAGTTGAGGATTCACCTGCGGATTTCTGAGGTCCAAATGAGCTGGGGGGTTACACTCCAGGTCTGCCCACTGCTCTGATCCCCTTCTCCTTAATTCAGCAGCATTTCAGGGATCTCTCTAGTTCTTATAACTACTCAAACCAGGATTACACCCATTTGAGACAAAATGCCTCTGAGTTGGGATTGAAAGAAAGAAAAGGAGAACCTGACCAAAGTACTTAAAGGGTGTCAGGTCAGAGCCAGGCACATCTTCCTGGAGCAGGAAGGAACCCTGTGCCCACCATCACCACCAGGACACCTTGCCAGTTGCTGCTCTGGCTGGGTGAGCTTGAGCCAATGCCTTAAAGGTGGGTGAGAAGCTCTGACAGCAAAAGGTCCTACACAAACATCCTCCACCAAAGTCAACAAGAATTTCACTGCTATAAATTAATTTTCTTTTAAAAGCACATTTCATAACTTGCACATGATCCTGGTGGGAGAAGAGCTCAGGAAGTTACCTGCAATATATCGTATCTCTGGCAAACACATCATTAAATCCGGGAAGCGGTTTGGCTGGTGTGGGTATTTGTACTCCGTGAAGTCCTGGCAAACGTACCAGTACCGCTTATTCAGCTGCTCCAGTTGGGATGCATTGGTCAGCCCCCTGATGTCTGGAAGGGAACACAATACAGCAATGAAAACATGACAAAAATACCCCAGAAGAGCAGCAGCCTTGCACTTACTGCCTCTTCCTCAGGACAGACTGATTTCTGTCACTCTGAGCTGGGTCACTGCTTCAGAGAGTGGCTTCCAGCACCCAGTTACACCAATACTAAAATTCCCAACTCCCCTCCTGCCATGCCTGCATCGTGGATCTTTACATGCATGTCTGGATACAGGATTTTCCTCCACAAAGGGGGAAGAGAACAGCTAATGTCCTAAGCTGCTCACCTGCAGCTCAACGAACGCTCTCAGAGATAACAGCTCCAGCAACCTGAAATGCCTGCCTGGCACAACATGGCCGTGTGTCAGGGTTCAGTCCTCACAGCAGATCAGTGTAACACCTCTTCAGGCAGGAACACGCTGGTTTTAGCTGTACCATCTTGGCTGAGGACAGTGCTCAGCTCTATAATTCAAGGTATCACCACATCTCTCTCCTCATCTGCTTATGAATTATGTCACAAGAGCTTTACAAACTTGTCAACTTCTTATTTTTGAATTTAGCTTTGGCCATGTCAGGCAACCCACACAAAGGACAAATGGATGGGCAAGAAGGGCCACTGGCACCGTGGCCAACAGTGTGGGCACCCTGCTGGGGCCTGGGGAGGACCCGGCACAGCGAGGGAGCTGCAGGCCCTTGGAGCAGGCTCGGAACTGTGGGACCATCTGACGGAAGAGGCATTCATCTACTGCCCAAAAGCTGACTTTTAAAAATAAGTCTCAGGTATTTCACTTAAAAAATTGCAAACTTCAACTAAAAATAAAAGAAGACAGGAAGTTAATGAAAATACATTTTGGAAAACAATGGAGACAGCTCGAGAAGTGCATTATCCAGTGTCAGGAAACTGCCCAGGGAAGCAAACCGGAACCTCAGCCCGGCACAGATTGAAGTGTCAGCACTATCTCTTGCTGGAAATGAGTGGGGGAGGAGGGAGCCTGCAGCACATTTTTACAGACTGCAACTATCTTTCACAGTACAAAATACTTTGGGGACATTTATTTCCAAAATTACAGACGAACACCATCTATTGAGCATTTGCCTCTGCATGGATTTTGAAATGTCCAGGGTCTTGAAGTAGCCAGGACTACCAGCTTTAGCGTGCTGCTTAATCAGCAGATTTACAGCCCTTTCCCAGGCTGAATTCATGGCCTGCACATAAATACTTCATCCCTGATCACCTTTCACTGTGAAGAGTCAGATTTAGGTACTGAACCTAAAATGCAGGAATCCAGCTAAGTGATCTAAGGATATCCTCGAGGTAAATGTTTTAAAGAGTCGGAAAAGCTCTAAAAAAGGGAGTACTGGTTTTACAAATTCACCCTTTAAAGCACAAAAATGAACAAATACATTTTCTAGCTGTGAATCTTTAGAAGGTTGTTATGCAAGTAGTCATCATTTACTTCAGAAAAAAAGCCATGCAAATTAACTGGTTTTAAAGCATCATTTAGGCAATTAACTAAACAGTCACCTAAAGCAGTAATATTTTCAAATGACACGTCTGCTGCCTATATTTAAAGGCAATAAAAACTTCATCCCGTTCCAGGTTTCTCCACGTGGGCACCCAAGCATCCCATGTGTGAGCACGATGGCTCAGACACACTGAGCGTTCAGGGCCTGAGCCTCTTCCTGGCTCCTGGACCCTTCCTCCCATTTCCCACCAGGGAAGCAATGACTGCTCAGACTGTTTCACAGTCCCTCTCTGCAGACTCACCCTGATTGAGGAAGTTGATGGCTTTCATACAGGCATACTCCTCGTTGCTGACCTTCAGCTGGTTAAATTTGCGAAAGAGGTAGATCAAGCGCTCCATCACCTCCATCCCCTCTTCACTGAATCTGCAGGACAGAGACCACACATCAGCACATGCAGCACGTGGACCGTACCATAAAGGCAAGAAGCTTTTTGAAGTATTCAGAGATTTTAACATCTTGCAAGAGAATTAAAAAAAATTGCCATCAAAACTGCCCAAAGTCTGTTGGCATTATTAAATTAAAGTAGAAGTAAGGAGGAAAATGTCTCAGTTACAAACTTAGAATCATAGAATCACTGAATGGTTTGGGTTGGAAGGGATCTCAAAGATCATCTCATTCCATCCCCCTGCCATAGGCAGGGACACCTTCTACTAGACTGTGTTACTCAGAGCCCATCCAGCATAGTCACACTAGGGATGGAAGTCCACAGACTTGATTGATACAGATATTTATAGCAAAAAAAAAAATCTCTTGGTGATTCAGTTCACCACCAGCCTGCTTTGACAGTGGAGATGGTTTGATGGAGCCAGGAATCTGCAGCAGAGCCAGTGACAGAGGTGGATAAGACAGGGCACACTGATGCACGGGGAATGCAAATCTCCCAAAAGTCTCCTGGGAAATTGCCTGATGGAGATTTTCTGGTTGCAGAACCAGGTCCTCCTGTTGAAGGGGGTGACAAGCCTCTTCAGGAGTAAATACCCCACGTCTGCACCATGACTAAGCCATGGGGTAAGGACCAGGCTGGAGGAGAGCAGGAGGGTGTGGAGGGCTGCCGGTGTCTGCAGGTACCTCCAGACCATCCGACACCCGCTCAGGACCAGAACGGCCTCTCAGGAACACATCTCACAGCAATACCCCCGGCTTCAAAGAAACCACATATTAAAAAGTGCTCAGAAGTGGGACAGAAGTGTTTCGGGAAGCTTCAGCGTCCTCTGGCATTGTGAAGCACAAAGCACAAGAGCACAGCCAGCAAGCCATCTCTGAATAGAACAGAAATAGAACCTTTTTCACTGAATAATACCTTATTTTGGCATGTGTGTTTGTTTACTTCAAAGTTATTTGTAAAATGCATGGTGGAGTTCGACCTCTGCGAAGTGAAAACAAGCTGTCTGATCTCCAGGTCACTTCTTCAAGAAAGTAATATTGTAAGTGATGAAAGCCTTGTCGGCTAATCTAAAGTTGTACAAGTTTTCTTGCTCTCCAGTTGACATTAAAAATCTTGCAGGTGCAAGATTGCAAAGCTCAAGAAGTTAATGAGCACAAAGACCACTCAGTCGTCTGTTGGGTTTAATTGTTTTTAGAGCATGCACATTTTTACCAGCCACTCATCACTTCATAAATCCAGGAGAGCTCTTCTCTCATTCCTTCAGTTGAACTGTCTTACTTTCTGCACATACTTTCCTCCCCCCTTTCAAACAAAGCTATTCTGTTTTTCACAGCCCTATTTCTTCTCGAGGACTGACTCCTCCACACTTTTCCTCGCAGTTTACACCAGGCGAGTTTCTGGCTGGGAGTTATCGGGATCAGCTGGGGAGGAGAGGGAAGGGAAGCACTATCAGGAGTGCTGGGGGAGGTCAGGAGTCTATTCATTTCATATTCATCTTCAGAAAAACAGCACAATAAAAGAAAACATTTGATCTAGCAGGCTAACAGAACATTTAGCCAGTTGTTAGAAGCGATTAAAACACAGGGGCTGGGGAGCTCATCCTATGCCTTTGTTTGTCACCTACGCATTAGCATTGCTCTTGTCATTTTGTTAAGAGCAGAAATTAACCCTGAAGTGCCAGACTATCCCTGTTCAGAGAGATTTCTCCAACCATCTCTGAAGTTTGCTTTGCAGTCATTACGGATCAATGTCAGAGGAACCAGGGGCTCTCTGAACGCGTTGGACACCTCTCCAAAAGAGCCCCTCTCAAATCTGAAGGGACTGGCTTTTTCATGACTGCTTTGGATAGGGAGCTATCCCACTGCTGCTGGTAGACAGTGAAGCTATGGCTGGAGGACCATGAAGACAGGAGTGAGGGAGCCACACAGCTTGAGACCCCTCATCTATGCAACTTCCCGCTAAATGGCTTTTTGGGTGTGCATTTTCCCAGGTTACTAATGACAATTAATGATACTTGAAAAGCTAAATCAGAAGAGACTGCAGAAGCATTCCTCTCCCAAGAACACCTATTTTCATCCATGTGCACAGATCTTCTCTGAAGGACCTTTGAGGCGACCAGCTCTGAATTGCCGGTTTCTGCAGGGCGAGGATTCCTCCTTTGTCTCGCTGTTTTAGCCCTCACTTGTATTTATCACAAACCCAAAATGAAAGAAACACTTCCCTCGTGAGGCTCTGACCAGGACAGCAGGAACAAAAGGACAGCTGAATGCAGGACCAAGTGTCATTGTGGTTTTCTATGACCCTCACTGCTCCTTGCAGAAGCAGCACCAGATGCACGATGAATGGCCGGGCAGAACAGCGGCGTGGAGGAACCTGCCCCAGGAAATGAGACACCTGGGGCCAGCTCTCCACTCCACTGTGGTCTCAGCCCACCAGTGCCTCTGGTTGTCACAACAGAAGCACAAAGGTAACTCAAAGAGCTGTGAGGCACCGCAATGGCTGAGGAGTACAGCAGTGTTGTAAATCCCTGCTCATCAGACACCGGATCCCCGGTGACTCCGGCAGCACCGCCGAGCCCAGAGAGGGCAGAGCACACGAGGCAGGTGTTTAAAGGGAGAGTAGGCAGCAGTTTCCCTAAATCCTACCTATTCTGCCAGAATATTGTGAGATTGTGACTCTACTACCAAAAGGAGAATGTGTCTGGCACCGAGACTACAAAACAAAACATCCAAACCAAAAAAACAACACCCTGACCAAAATGATAAATGAAAGGCAAGTTCCCCAGAGCATCAGATAGTCTGTACCATGGAAAAAACGAGAGCTAAGTTGCAACATTTTTAAATTTATGTAATCAAAACAACGAAAAAGCAATTAATAATAAACACTTTGATAATTCAGATAACCAGCTTTGTGAACAGCCTTTCCACTGGCCCAATGGGTTTTTAAATAAACTTTCTTTCAGGTATCTCAGGGTTACCAAAAGTGTTGGTTAGTTTACTCTCCTCATAAAAAGGTGCTTTGTAGGGCTGTGCTGGACTAACCATGACTAACCATGGTGTGCTTTCTAAGCCTGGAACAACTGTTCCCTAAAAATCAGAAAAGGAAAACAGGCGCAGGCGAAGTGACAAGAGAGGTGGTCACAGAGCACCTGACCACTGTCCTTCCCACGGCTCCTCCATCTCTAGATCTCACTGCCTTACCCGTGGGCTCAGCCTGACATCTCACCTGTGCAGCTCATCGTCAGAGGGAGAGTACTTGGAGGTGACATCTGCCAGGTCACCGAAGATCTGCTTGCTGTAAACAGTCAGGGAGGAGAGCAGGATCAGCTCCTGCCACGTAGAGCTGAGCAGGCAGGTATAGTCCTTGATGGAGAGTTCGCAGAAGAACGGCAGCTTCTTGATCCAAGCAATCTGCCTGAAAAGCAATTCATCCGCCAGACGACACAACAATGCAAACAGCTCTGCCTGGGTCACTTTATACCTGCAGGCACAGTTAAAACGAAGGCAAAAAACATTAAAAACATTGAATGACATCACCTGATGAGGCACTTGAAAACAAGGCAAACACACAGGAATTTGTGTTCAAGTGGCCAACGTGCCAGTGCCCAGGGTGTCACCTGGTGATGGGAGCCAGGATGGTGAGCACCCACCCTGCCCAACTGGGGGCTATGAGGGGATCCCCCCCAACCCCAGGGGTCACCCAACTCACCAGCACCCAGCCTGGCCAGGCCACATAGCCTGGAACCCCATCCCAGGTCCACGCACCCCAGCTCCAGCACCAGGCAAGGGTGCAGGATACCCATGGGATGGGGTCTGGTTTGCTGCCTGCACTGTGCAGCTGCACTTTCTCCCAGGGCACCTGTGGCCCCACGTCCCAGCAGGAACACACAGCCCCGGCGCCGTGCCGGGTACACACTGACCCGTCCTCGATGAGCATCGGCGTCCCCAGCGGCTCCAGGTCCTCGGCAGACACCAGCTGGTTGATCAGACTGTGAGACTGGGGGTCCAGGCTGCGTGTCTGGGGGGGCACCAGGGCCGAGTGAGCAGAGTAGCTAAAAAGGTGCGGGAGGTACTGGTAGTGCGTGGACACCGGCGTGCCGATGTACTGATCCCTGAGTGCGGCGAACCCGTTCAGCTCCACGGACCTACTGGAAAAGGAACAGCTCTTCAATATACCCCAAAAATTCCACTTGACTCATTACAACGTTGCATCCAGCTCTTTCAGAAATATTAATAAAAACAGGGAAAGCAAACAGAATGGGAAATGCCTTTGTATTTAAACCCTGCCTTGGAAATAACTGAGTGTGCAGATCAGAAGCCACGCGCTGGCTGCACGTTGAGCCCAGCCAGGCACTGGTTAATGGAGATCTGGGAGCTGCTGCTGAGCTGCCATTCAGGAAGCAAAGCAGAAACCTACCTGTGCACAGCTTTTCCAGCCCAGCTTTCTGAAAGGGCCAGAATTTGGGATTGTACATTAAGTACTTCCACAGCCAGTGAACACAAACGTGGCCATGCTTAAGATGCAGCTGAAAGCAGATGGGATCAGGTCTGAGATTCTCACTGCATCAGGAGGTTTGCACTCACAGTAAGTGACTTTAATATTAAACACCACCAATTATTAACCTAAATGGAGTCTTTTATTTTCAAAATCTGAGCACAGTGCAGAAAAAGAGTTTATGCAGAGTGAGCAGTGAAAGGTAATCAAGTACCCATGATCTGCAGAAAGTATGATCAATACAAATTGAGATACATTTAAAATTTAACTCGAGTGCCTTTTTTTCATCTGCTCACAAGCATCTCACCTCCCAGTTCAATTCTTTTCAATCCAGTCCTGTCTGTCTTAAAACACGGAGAGGTAGTTGGAACCTGCTATGCCCAGTTTACAGAGATGCACTCGTGTGTTTTTCCTACACTGACCCCAAGTGTCACTCAGGGAAAGGCAACCAAGATTCCTCTAACACCAAATTCTTCCAGAGGTCATTCCCACCTTGAAGATGGCGTAGAAACAGGTGAAGGCTGGTTGCTCTCAGAAACTCCATTTCCAGGGGAACTATGGTCACTGTCTCCGTTGTTGCTCCATGACATGTTTGCCTCTCCCTCAAATTCTTGCCCAGACATAATTCTCTCAATCTCTTCCTCTGATATCTGTCAAATATAGGACATGATGGTTACTTTGGCTGAGAACAGAAAGGCAGAGCTTCTCTCTGCCTGTGAACACCTTGACTTCAGTCACATCCAACAGGGCTGACCCCCTCCACCCCTCCTGCAGGTACCACATCCTTCCTTTGCATTTAACAACATACATGAAAACTTCTATTTACAGCCAATCGTGGTGACCCCCAGTTCCTGCAGTACCATTCAAGTGATGGTAATGCAGCAGACAGGAATGGACAAATGAAAAGATGATGTCAGATGGACACTGTAAATCAGCCACTGTCACACCGTGAAAAACCTGGGAGTAATTGAGGCCAGTGCATCAGGAACATCACTCAGGACTGGCAGAGGGAAAGAAACAGAAGGTGGGGCAGGCTCTGGTTTGATAAAGCAATTGAGAGAAGCAAGGTGACATATAAAATCAGCAAGGAGAACATTTACAGGGAACCATGGTTCTCTATTTTTCCCCAGCTAAGAACCAGTTGCCACCTGAAGTAGTAATCAAGCATCTAATACTTAAAACAAGTATTAGAGAATAACATATATGAAGCTAAAATGGACTAAAAAAATTTTTAAATCGAGTTCACTGAAATACAAAGTTTCAAGAAAGTGCTGGACATGATCCTGGAGGAATGTTGCACCAGTAGTGGGGAAAATGCAACATAAAAGTTCTGAGGCTTTTTTTTTCCTATTCTGTGCATGTCCCTTAGTGAGGCTGTCACAAACCATTAGAAGACCTCAAGTCAACATGTGACAAGAAAGCACAGTGAACCCTGAACATCATTTTCAAGAGCCAAACATTGCTCAGACAGTTTATTCCACTCTTGCAGAAGAACTCAGTGGGCTCACTCAGGTACAGGACCTGGAGAGTGCAGTACCTTAACAGTCTCAGCCCAGGAAATGGAGGTGACACAGCAGAACCTCTGGTCCAGCAGGGACAGACCACAAACACCTCAGAGGAGCAAGGGCCCACTCTGGTGAGCAAAGGCTGCTGGTGTAGTGCAGCTGCACTGCTCAGAGAGAAGTGAAAACTGTTACCTGGCCAGAAATGAAATGTTTGTTGTTCTTCAACAGACTAAAACAGGCTTTTAAAACCAGTAACTAGTGCTGTTATAAATGTGATGCTTGCAAACAGCAAGGAGGATTTTTGTTGTTTGAGGTAGGCTCTCCCTGGTGCTGACCCCAGGCACGGCTGCACCGTGCAGCTCTCCCCACAGAGCCACTCACTGCGCAGCCTTCTCACTGTTTGGGTTTGGTCTTTCCCAGGCACTCAGACTCACAGAAAATGCTTTCAGTGTTATTTCTGTTTTGTTAAAATAAACAGTAAACTTTTAAAAGCCCCCTTTTCCAGAAGTGAGCTGGAAATGGCCATCATTTCTCAGGCGTGCGGCACAAGCTGCTGTGCTGAATTACCTCGCGCTTTACAAGGCATCTCTGGACAAGCTGCACCATCAATCAGAGAGACATTTACTGGTGCCCCGCTTGCTACAACTGAAGGCATTGCAGCAGGCAGCCAGAGATTTACTGGGAGCCACAGAGGGACAGACGTCCTTGTGCAGCTCACAAAGGACAGGGCGCCGTGAGGCTGCCCAGGGGTGCACGTGACACCCTGGGACTGCACCGGGTCCCCCTGGCACAGGCAGCACTGAGTTCTATTTACAAATCTACAGTTCACACGCATTTCTAACACTTGTGGAGAGTCAAAGCCCTGCCAGGCCGGCAGAAGGCACGGGCAGGGATGACAGAGGCTCAACAAAACATCCACAGCCCCATCCCAGGCCGAGCTGCTGCCACAGTCCGAGCCCAGCACCACAGTCTGAGCCGTGTGCCACGACCAGGAGGGCAGAAGCTGAAGGGAACTGGGGAGAGACAGCCAGACATGCTCACCTGGACAGGTCCAATGCTTTTGTTTCTGCCTCCTGGCATGCCATCTTCTCTGATTGCTGGAAGAAACAACCAAACCTTGGTGAGGAACACTACTTTGGGTATTCCAGAAGTACATAAGAAGGTATCTACTTACTTTGAAAAAAAATCTTTCTACCTTAAAAGGTTCAATTTTTTCATCAAAGAAGTTTATGGAGAAATCTCCAGTGCTTTCTGGGGCACAGGAAACCTTGAGCAGCACACATCATGTTCCTCACCCCAAAGGGCACAGACACATCGATGGGGCTACAAGCATTACTCAGGTACTTGAGTTTCTTCATGTGATCCTTGAGTGACAGGTGATGAAGGAATAGCAATCCTTTATCCCAATTAATTCCAGCATAATTCCACAGAGAAGTGGCACATGACAAGGAACCCTACTTCACCCCTGCATATAACCCAACCAATGACCAGACTGCTGGAAAATGAGATGTGAAGGTCAGCACATCTCACTCCACTGCCCACAGCCCTGTGAGCCACCACGAGCCAGAACCTGGAGAGACACCGAGCAGCACTGCCACCAACACAGAGACAAAGCACTTCACTGGTGACTGCTGACCCTGCTGTCACTTCAGAGGGTCACACCTCCTACAGCCACTACAGAAAATGGAGGGGAGACGTTCGACCCTGTCAGTCTCTTGCAAAGCCATCATTTAAAATCCAAGGTACCAGGCTGAGCTGTGCAGTTCCATTTCAGAAGGGCGGTCCTGTTTCTCAGTACAGCAGCTGCATTTTTAAGGCTCTTTAAACAACTTCCAGGGAGTTTTAGTGAAGTCTAATTAAAGGGATTATCCTGGAGCATCTTCTCTACCTTCCTCCTCCCTCTGCTTTCCTCTGCAGTGACAGAGCAGCTCTGCAGCAGTTGACAGCACTCGAGGACAGCCCTGCTCATGTGCCTCCCCTCCCGGGCTGGGTCCCCCGTTTATCAGGTCCCAATCTCTTTCCCAGCACGACCTGGCCAGACTTGGCAGGAGGCTCTCCCCAGCTGCACGGTGACCTTGTGGCTGCGTGGCCTCACCCTGCTTGGCACTCGGGGCTGCAGGAGGCCCTCCCAGAGCGGAAAATGACACAGAATTTAAGGAAAAACTTCCGCCCCAGAAGAGCCACACTGCTGCTTGGTTTTGGATACCCTCAGCTCAAACTCTCCTCAGTGCCTCAGGGCTGTGCCTGCAGCTCAGGGAGTGCACACAGGTTCAGCCAGGGCAGAGATGTACACTCCCTGCACTGGGACCTGAACTGCACCTTCCCAAACCCCAACCACCTACCCAAGCGAGACACAGGACTCGAGGAAAGGTCCTGGTGACTGACAACTGCACCAGCCCAGGACCAGCAGCACAGGGATCCCCACAGGCCCTTCCACCACCACTTCATGGGACCAGCAATAGTTTTAATTCTTCTGACAGAAACTCCATCCCCTCCATGTAACAGCAAGTATTTTCATTTCAAACACCAGGTAACACACATTTAAGCACACTGAAGGAACCACAAACACAGGATATAAACCAAATTTGATTACCTTTGAAATCACACAAATCTCTTACGATATCGCAAGACAAGAAATTCATTTTAACAAACAAGGCTGTTTATTTCCTATGGAAGCCCTTTACAAAAAAACACCAGTTTCTCATTTAAAAAAAAAAAAAAAAAAGAGTGATGTAAAAAAAGCTGTCGTGGTTAGCTGTTACCCCCTTTAGGTTTTTTTAACTTAATGGAACTACAGAATCAGTTTCCCATTTCTGGGGGAATTTCTCTCATTTTCCAAGATATTTCACTGCTAATTGTGACTCAGAAGCTTCTCAGCTTCTTCACCGGTGGGGACTGAATTTCATGCAGTGTTTGGGTAAGGAAGGAGGAGGAAACAAGGCAAGGCAGGGAAGAGGAGGGAAGCAGGACAGGCGGCTCTTGGCGCCGGCAGGTGGCGCTGCGGCCCCGCGGGTCACCCAAAACGGGGGTCCTGGGCCCCCCCGGACCCCAACCCACCCCTGACCCCAAAAAAGGGGGTCCTGGGCCCCCCCGGACCCCAACCCACCCCTGACCCCAAAAAAGGGGGTCCTGGGCCCCCCCGGACCCCAACCCACCCCTGACACCACCTGCCCCACCAACCCACCCCCTGACCACCTTGGGCCTGAGGCCAGCTCTCCATCTTGGCCCCTAATGCATTTTCTAAGGAAGATCCTGGTGGATTTGCAGGGGATTTATGGAAGTTTCAGTGCCTCTGACAGAAGGCTTTTGCATGAGTGATGGCCTGGAGGCATCAATGACCACATCTAAAACCATAAGGTGACACTTCTGTTTGGCAGGAGAAAGGGGGTCCCTCCACCACCCCACTGCACTGCCAGGGTGAGCACCAGCAGCCCCCACTTCTGCCATCAAACCAAGAAATCCCTGCTTTTAATGGGTACCAGCAATTCCAGAGGTTAAACAGACAAAAGATGGAAGAGCAGAGACGTGACATTGAAAACAACCCCAGTCTATTCATTATTACTAATTTCTGAGCTATTTCAGACTTTCCATCCTGAAGATGGTACCACAGCATTCCGTCACCTCTGCACACGTGGGGACCAAGAGCTGGCTGTCCCTAACCCAGAACACACCTGGTTTAACCAGGTCAGTGAAGACCCTAACACTTTACCCCTGGGCAGCAGCTGTGAGTCTAAGCTCTCACTGCAGCAAACAGGTAAAGTCTGGCCCAGATCTCCTGGGATTTTAAAGGCCTGCTTAAACGCTTTCATTCTTGCCATGTTAGCAGATTGAAGCACAGAAATAGTGACCACTTCGCTCAGGGTAAGCAATGCAAGGACAGATCTGTCAGGAAGGAACTATTACCTTCCCTAAATCATATAGATCAGTTCTCCAAATATTTATTCACGGTTTCAATTTACACAGATTGTGGCTCAAACACAGTAATGAAGTAGTTCAGAATTTTGTATCTGTGCACAGTTTTTAATCCGTGCACAATTTTGCTGAAGTTTCATTTTTCCTCGTCAAAGAGTTTTAGAGGCAGAATTGCAACACAAAATGGCAGCTGAGGGAGGGGCAGCACACGCTGCTAACACCGGCCCCAGTCTGTACCTCCACCCACAAAAGGCCCTGTTTTCGTTACCTTTCCGGTTCATTCCCATCTGGAGGCATTTGAGCAGCCGGCAGTACTGGCACCTGTTGCGCTGTTTGCGTGACATGACGCAGTTCTTGTCCCGGCTGCATCTGTAGACCCTCTTGTTGCAGATGCTCCGTTTGAAGAAGCCCTTGCAGCCCTCGCAGGAGATGATCCCATAGTGCAGCCCCGTCGCCCTGTCCCCGCAGATCAGGCAGGTTCGCTGATCCACCCGCTCATCTGCAAGGCAAGAGCAAAGACTGAGTGGACAAAACAGCATCACCGAGGGATCACAAACTCTCCTGAGGGGATGGGGAAGGCTCGGCACGCCGTGGCCTGCCTGGACTGAGACCCGTGAGGCCAAGCACGGTACTGGCTCACCCAGAAACCTGGATGGGAAAAAGGGTCTAAGGTGTCCCATCCTCAGCAACACAGACCAGGGTGTGTAAATACAGGAACTGTGCTGGGCACACACCAGTGACTATGAAATCCTGTCACACCTCACATGTTCCGGGGGCAAGCACCTCCGGGCTTCAAACAGCCCCACAGCACAAGTCACTGCCCAGAACCAGAGAACACAGAAAGGAACCACACTGCTGTCTCTCACTCAGTCATGCATTTCCTAGGGATGCTGGTTGAACCGGATTGTTTCCAGTGTTTCTTGGCTTAAAGGCAGGACGGTGCCTCTGCCAGTGGGCAGGAATGCCCACAGCAGAAGCAGGACCTGGGAGGTGGCACTGGGAGCGAATGGAGAAGCTCAGACTGGGCAGACACACAACTGCACAAATCCACATCGTGTCTGGAGTGCTGCCCACACCCTCTGTTCCCCTTTGGATACAGACCTTGAAAAACCCCAACCTCAGGACAGTGCTGGCTCAACCTCACTTCAGCACTGGCTTTCCTCACTTAGATTTGGCATGGGAGTTTCCTGAGACAAAGGTGTTTATCTACAGGATGGATTTTTGGAGCAGCAGGAGGTAGGAGTCACAGCAAAGTCCTCTCCAGCCTTGATAAAGCCTAAGCAAGCTGACAAACCAGGGTGTAGCTTCTTACTACTGCAGAATATGTGAATGCAACAGAAATTAATAAGCCCAATGTACTGGGATCAGAAATGAAACCAGTATTCAGTTACACAAGCCAAGTAAAAATCTAAAGCAGCTGTTCCTACTCACAAGCAGCTTTCTCCAAAGTTTAAACCTAGTAGAAACCAGAACCAATCTGCGTTAATTTCTAAAAGGTTTGCTATGCACAGCACACACATTTGCACTGTTCTGCAAAATTCACTGTTATAAAACCTTAAAATAGAAGGATGAACAAAGGAAACATAAACTTTAACTGAAGAAGTGTCCCTGGTTCACACCAAAACATTCCCAGTTCTACAGGACAGACCACCTCAGGTATGTGCTGAGCCCAAAGGAATGTGGGTGCATTTCAGGAGTGGGGCTATCTGAGCATCTCTGAAGGGAGGTAGCTAAACATGACTTTGTAGTCACCACGTGCATAATCTCCACCTTCAGCAATCTGATAAACGAGGGGAGGGGGCTGGGGATTAGCCAGGACACAGGAGTCCTCTATCTGCAGGGTTTAGCTCAGCCTCAGCTTAACTCCTGGCCCTCCCCCTGCTCCCACAGCAGTGCCATAAATCCCGGGGTCAGCAGCAATGCCGTGCCACGGCCGGGCAGGACGAGAGCCCGTGGCAAGCACGGCTTGCACAGCGGGGCAGGCAGGGAGCACATGGACGCAGCAGCACCAGGCACAGCGCCGGGCACAGCACCGGGCACAGCACCCGGGGCTCGCTCCTCACCAGAGCAGCCCATGGAGGCTCATTTCCAGGCACAGCTTTTTTTGTTGTGGGAAGAATAGGGCCGTCACCCGGCCAACGTGGGAAGCCTGGATGATTAAAGCGAGGGGGAACCAGAATCCTTCCCGCGCCGTCCCCATCTCCCAGAGCAGGGCAAGGCGAGGTGCTGTGAGTGGCCCCATCGCCACAGGAACTGCACATGCCTCCCGCAGAAACTGTTCCTTGGGTGCGTTTCCAGATTAAAATCTGCCGTAGAGCAGCGTCACTCACCGTGAACAAAGGCACAGACCCCAGGGACCACGGAGGTGTCCCTGCTCCCCGCAAACTGACGCTCCAACAGAACCGGGAGATGAAAAATGATGGCCTAAACCAAGTCTTAGGGGTTTACATGTTTAAAAAATCCTGCAGGGACCATGGCCAGGCCCTCATCGTTCCCCTGTGCCCACGAGTTTGCTGCTCCTGACCTTTGCTTGTTTTCACCCTACTTAATGCAGTGCCTGGTGCAGGCAAAGGGCGGGAGAGCCAGGGCAGAACCACAGCAAACTTCCCAGAAATGGTAAAGCGTGGGCAAATCTGAAGCAGTTTTGCATTGGGGGTGCTCTGAACTCCCTTAACCCTGAAATTTCATTAGAATATCAAAACACATACTAAGGATAGTCATTTTTAAGTGAATAAGCCCGCCTTCCTTCCTGCCTCTGTCACCTCTCATCTCGCTCATTCCTCCAGTTTCAAAAGCTACACAAGACAAGGCAGATTATGAAACAAAGTATTTGAGATGAAATTTTTTTCAAATACCTTGCACATGTTTTATTTCAGAGGGAGAGCTGAGGAAGCTGCCCCCTGCCCCCCTCCCCAATTTTCCCGATGGGTCTTACATTTAACAAACTCATACACGGGATATTCTGGCTTTGTTCTCCCAACCCATTGTAGCAGGGGCCACTAAATCAAACAGTTGCTGCTACGACAAAAGCACTCACAAAAATCTCAACCTCATCTTGAACCCTGAAGATTTTTATGGCTACTCCCTCGCTAGCCCCTCCCCGAAGCCACATTAAAGGATGTATTGTTTTCAGAGGTCATGGTAGGTTTCATACCACATACAATGTAAATTCTCCAAGAATATGATGATGTTACACAAGAGTCACAGAAGACGGAAGAGAAGGAGAAGGAATCTCCTCTTTTCTATATTTAATAAAGCAAACAGTAGAAGCAATACACTTATTTTTCAAAAGACTTGCTTTTCCCTTCAGCAAAATGAACAATCTTGATAATTCTTAAAAGAAAATTGCTATGCATTTCCAAAAGGAAATACCTTCAAATCCCACTGAAACACATGGCAAAGGCACATAGAGAAAGCACCAGGGCACATGAATGAGATTGTAAAATACGCAGCAAATAAATTAAAGTATGGGGACACACCCTCAGCTCCCAGGCAAGCCCCTGTCACCACTCCCACCTCTGTCACTCCTGAGGGCAAACACCCCAGCAGGTGAAGGGAAGCACCTTCAGTGTTCGGCCGCATTCCAGGAGGGGACCAGGTGTGGCTGTATCCCAGCAGTTCCCCAGGCTGTGAGGGGATCACCCCATCCCTGGAGACCCAGCTTAAAAGTCTACAGCCACTACAGCTCCCCGCAGGATTTACCTTGGAAATCAGGCAGCATGTTGGTGCAGCTGGCTTGTGAGATTCTCCATATCGGTGCTTTAGGATGGAGGAGAAACAAAGACTATTTCCCAGAGTGAGGCCAAAAGTGAAGACACAGTCCCTCACCCAAACCCCAGGACAGACGGTGCTGGGATTTGGTCTGGTTGGAAAGCAAGAGGAGGCCAAGCTGCTGCTAGCAAAACATCCCATTTATACAACACAATGTGATTTACAGCTAAGAAAATCTTTTGTCACTGAAAAAAAAGATTACAGGCAACACTCAGCACTGCAATTCATTAATATATTTAACATCTTTTCAACTGTGTACCAGTTAGTTGCTTCTTGATTAACTGACCCTATCACACCCCCCTGCAGCACCCTTTAGCTGGGTTTAAATCTCAAGCTGCTAAATACCAGCTGTTTGGGGAGGGAGGGCAGAGGGGGAGATCTCACACATGTGTTACTTAAATCCCAACAGCATCTCGCTCCCCTCTCGCCTCTGATGATGACTCAAACACAAACAGATGTGTTATGTGTTGGGGTTTCTTTCTCCCCTTATTTTTCCTAACGATTTTTTTCATTGTCAATTTTTATTTCAAGAAAACTATCCTGTGAAAATCAAGCCCCAGAAGTGGAGGAACTCCCCCCTCGCTGCAGAGCAGTTGCATTGTCCAAACAAGCCCACCCCCAAACCAGGCGCCTTTGCTTCAGGGGCCTTTTTTTTTTTTTTTTTTTAAAACTTACAATCGATGAACACAGGGATTAAATTTTCTGTGTGCCAGCCCCTGCTCGGGACAGCAGCGAGCTCGGCACGCAGTGGGCTGGGGCATCCCACTCGTGCTCCCCATCGACCCCGCACACGGGGGTCCCAGCCCCACGCTGGAGGCAGGAGAAGGCACCCGCGTCCTGCCTGGCCAGCCCGGCTCAAAGAGCAGATTGTGCTGCCCCGGATCAGGCCGGCCTTGGCGAGAGATGAATAGAATTAACCCTCTCTGAACTAAAACAAAAACATTTGTGTGCCCAGCTGGGAGAAAGGTTAATTTAAATGGACAAGCCTCCTGAAAAAAAAAAAAAAAAAAAAAGGAGGAGAAAGAAAGAGGCGGCCTGCAACCTTATTCTCTGTACTGTAAAATGATGTTCTTCTCACAGAGAGTCGCATTTTAAAAAGCAGCGAGTGAGCACTGGAAAGAAAAGAGGAGAAACGCTGCACCAGAGGAATGGCCAGTGCATCTCACTCTGCTCTTGCTTTCCAGTAATGAGACCCCAAACTCACAGTCTTATTCCCTCCTGACTCTGTTTCTGCCCAAGAAAAGTTCAGTCAAAAGAAAACCCTCATAAAAACCCAGAAATCATCAGCTGCTCTTTTTCGGGTCGGTATAAATCAAGAGCGGGCAGCTGATGAAACCCATCACCCTTCCCCGGCCTGGGACCCATCTCCATTTGCATATCAAAACCTCATCTGTGAAATGGAACTTCTCCCGGGCAGGGGAGCCCCGGCCGTGCTCCCTCACCCCGACACCCACCCCCGCGCCCCACGGCGCCCGGCGGGGCTGGGAGCGGCCGGGGGACACGGGGCGCCGCGGGACCCTCACCCCGCTTCATTGTGCGGGATGGGGAGAGGATGGATCCCTCGCTCCAGCCAGTTGTTGCACAAAGAGTTTGGAACAAAAGCCAGCGCACCAGAACGAGCCCGATGGCCGGGGCGGCAGCCGGGGACAGGCACGAGGGTCCGGCCGCGCTGCCCCCGCTCACAGACCCGCTCCCGGCTCACCGTCGCTCTCCCGAGTGATCAACTTTCTCTAATCCAATTTAAGAAAAATAAAGCTCCGTGCACGGTCCCTGCCCTCGCTCCGGCGCGGCTGCAAATCCGAATTAACGTCTGAAAGACCATTAATTTTTTTAATTGATACATTATAAAGCAATAATATGAAGAACTGACTTACCTGCCTAAAACCAATTCTCTTGGCCCTAATGAAGCTGTCTAGATGTGCAACCACCGAGAGCGATGCAGAATTAAGAAAACCTGAGCCTAAACCCACCCCCAGCAGTCCGGGCTGAGGGAGCAGGGCCTGGGCACAACTGGAATAGTGACTTCTCCAACGTGTGCTGCCAAACACACCATGTTCTCTCCTGAAATATTTCATCCTCACTCTGAAGAGGAGCTTCGCCGCTGTTCTCACTCACAGGGGGTAAAAAAAGGCTGCAAATACCGGGGGGCAGCGACGGTCCCGGGAGAGCCGGGCGGGCGCTATCGAGCGCCTCCGTGACCCCGATACTATCAATAATTAACGATACTAAAAAAAGCTCCTCCAGATGGTCGGAGGGATTAGGAAGTTTAAAATATAAACAAAGCAAGCCACAAAACAAACTAATGCCCTCCCCTTCTTTTTTTTAATTGCATAATCCCGTTCGCAGCCCGGGGCCGCTCTGCCCGGCCCCGCGCCCCGGGAGCCGGGAAAAAGGCAGCGAAAGGGGAAAGCCCGCACGGCTCCTTCTGCCCCGCGGGTCCGGACGGTCCCGACCCGCACGCCGCGCTCCGAGCCCCGCCGGCCGCGGCGCTGGGACGGGGCGGCCCCGGGCCGGTAGCGCCGGGGGGCGGCGGCCCCGGGCCCGCGCAGCCTCCGCGGCACCGCCCGGACAAAGGCCCGGCCCCGCTCACCTTCCATGCAGGTCGAGTCCCGCTTCATCCCCGGCCGGCTCTAGGGCCGCCTCATGGCGGCGGCGGCCGGGCAGCCCCGCTCGGCCATCGCCGCCGCCGCGGGCCGCCCTATGCTAACGACGTGATGTCAGCGCCGCCCCCGCCGCCCCGGCCCGCGGGGGGGCCGGGCCGACACACCGACCGACCGACTGACAGACCGACCGACCGACTGACAGACCGACCGACCGACAAACTGACACACCGAACGACAGACGGACCGACGGACCGACCGACCGACCGACTGACAGACCGACCGACTGACAGACCGACCGACCGACAAACTGACACACCGACCGACAGACGGACCGACCGACTGACAGACTGACAGACACACCGACCGACTGACAGACTGACTGACCGACCCACAGACTGACAGACAGACCGACTGACAGACCGACCGACTGACTGACTGACACATCGACCGACCCACAGACTGACACATCAACAGACCGACCGACAGAGAGACCTACAGACCGCCTGACAGACAGACCGACCCACAGACTGACACACCAACCAACTGACCAACTGACAGACCAACCCACAGACTGCCAGACCTGACCGCCTGACAGACCAACTGATCAAACATCTGATGGACAGACTGATCAACAGACCAACTAACCACTCAACTGAGCGACAGACCGACTGACCGACCGACTGACTGACCAACCACTGCCCCCGCCACAGGCACAGCCCAGGCAGTAGCCACCAGCTGTTGGACACTGGCCATCACCATCAACCACCGGCCATTGACCACCAGCCATCACCACTGGCCATCAGCCACCAGCCACTGGCCACCGCCATAAGCCACCAGCTGTCCCCACTGGCCACCAGTCCCAAGCCAGAGTGTGGCCACCACTTTGCATAGTCCTTCCACCAGCTTCCAGGGCAGTCAAGAGAACTGCCCACTGCGGTATGAAACAGGTACCACTGACACACATCCCCCAGCAAAATGAGGGATCCCCAGTGTGAAAATACAGGCTGCCCAGAGAAGCTGTGGCTGCCCCATCCCTGGAAGTGTTCAAGGCCAAGTTGGACAGGGCTTGGAGCAACCTGGGATAGTGGAAGGTGTCCTGGCCCATGGCAGAGGGTATAATGAGATGGTCTTTAACGTCACTTCCACCCCAAACTGTTTTGGATTCTGTAACTCTATAAAAATTATTTCTTTATACTAATAACAACTCTTGGCCAAAACCTGATGTTTAGTTTTTAATCACAAGTGAAAAGCGAACTTGAGATCAATGGGTTTGACAACTCAGCAGACACAAGGCAGCACCAGCCAACAGGCACAGCCACTCTCAGGCCAGTGTGGGCCACATAGCACCATGCTGCTCTTGAGCAAACCCCTTCCCATGCCCACGCCTGGCAGAGCACTCCCAGGGCACAACCAGAGCTGCTGTGAACATGGAGTGGGCTACAGTGCAGTTCACCTGTCCTTAGGGCTGCAGACACGAGGTGCCTGATAAACTGTCCTGGTGCTCAGCTGTATTTGACCAAGCCCAAACAAATGCTCAACACACTGCGGCATTTAAGGGAATGCCCAAAAGCATTTCTGCTGATGCCCAATCCAACCTGTCCTCCAGATGTCTGGATGTCTCAAAACTGGCTCTCCTCAGAAGCCACAGTCTGCTCTGTTCCTCATCCTGAGGACTGCGGGGTTTAAATGCGCTCTCAGAAATGGCTGACTTAGAATAAACAAGGCGCAGAGGCAACAAAAGAGGTCATATTTCACTTCTTCCCGAGCCTGAAATCTTATTGCTTTCTGGTGACATCCAGCAATGCAAATAACCTTGTGTGCATGCAGGGCAGAGCTCGGTGGCATCCTCCTGGCAGCCCAGGCACCCTGCTCTGGCTGACACCACCTGGGCAGGGGTCTGGCCACACGGTCTCAGAGGTCCCTGCCAACCCCAAACCCAACCTCAACCCTTCCATGATTCTCTCTACTCATAATCCTGTTCTAACCCAGCATTTCTGCACAGCAGGTGCACTTGCAGGAGCAAGCTGTTGCCAGCCCGCCCTGCACCGGCCCAGACTCTGGTTTGCTGATGCTGTAAATCTGTGCAGTTGCTGTGTGGGTCCATGACACGCTCCTTGGACTGACTGACCTCTCCTCTTCACCGTGGCAGTTCCTGGGGCTGTGCGAGGAGCCGGTGCCGTGCCCTCGCAGCGCATGGCCAAGGTAAGCCAGGCCTGGCTGCACTATTGACACAGCTGTTTGCAATTGTGCTGCTCCCAACGCTCTGCATTCTTCATCCCATGTGAGCCCTCCGCTGGCTCCCGGCACCCCTCGGAGAAGTGTGACCAGAATGCAGAGCGCTTATTTTGTAACGCTGCGGTGTGATGTGGACACAGAGGGCTGAAATAAAGCAACTTAATCTCAGGATAACACAAAGTTGCTCCCACAACTGCTGTTGGGGCTCAAAACAGAGATACACCAAAAAAAACCCAAAACCCAAACAACCAAAAAACCCCTCCTAATTCTGAAATAGCAATTATAAGACAAAACCTGGCTGGGAAAAGGGATGATTGCCCTAACAACCCAAATCTTCCAAATTACTCAAACTTGCATTAAATACACATCACAGTTTGTCCATAATAAATCCCCAAGGGCAGAAAATAATTGCAGAGATCTGGAACTATTCTCTAAAGTCAGAGGCCAAACTGGAAATGGGCAGAGGGCAGGCAAAGAGAAAGGAAAGATGAATTCCCTCATCTGACCCAAACAGCCTTGCAGCAAGTCTGGGCGAAGGAAAAAGAGAGTGGCTGGGTCTTATTTTGGCCTGAATCAGCCAATTCCCATGCCAGATGGAAAAAGCTGATGCTACCATAACCAACATCTAAAATTTTAGAATGACACCAATTTGTAACAGTAAAAGCCAAAACCATTGCCCAAAAATAGGCAAATGGCACTGCTGCCTGCAAGGGATTCATTGTCATGATTTAAAGCCATGAGGGATGGACATGGGAAGCAAGAGGAGGTGCTGCCTCTCTCCCCAGGCATGTGCCATGAGGCTGCCCTTCCAAAGAGAAGGAATTCTTAAGACATGTGACGGTTTCAGAAATACAGAGCTAAACTGGAGTCACAAGCCAGAGCCAAAATGGGTTGAACAGTGCCAGGCCAGGCCAGTGCAGGTCTCTCAAGACACTTTCTGCCAGTACCATCACTCACCACAGCCAATCCCTAAAAGCTTTGATGAAAACCCCAAATTTGGGCAGAGCAGGGCTGGCAGAGCCACGTGGTCCCAGGACAGGGGCAGCCCTTCCTCACTCTTGCTCTCCCACCCACAGCCACAGTTTCATAATTCCCAGGGTTCCAGCGAGGCTTTGCCCATTTTCATGACAATCGGGGCTCTGTTGTGTCCCTGCAGTTTGAGCCATCGGCCCCTTTGTGGCACGAACAAAGTCCGGGCTGTGGATAACAAAACCCAGCACATCTCGGCACTGAAGGCGACAAACCCCGAGCTGCCCCACACCACCGAGCTGGCCACGGACCAAACTACAACAACGAAGTGGATTTGATTTCAAGCAGCAAATAGATCCTAAGGAAATACTCAACTCCTGGCTTTGTTTTCATTTTATCAACAAATGGTGCCACTGGCAGCACCTCTGCTGTGCGACACCAACCGCCTGAGCCCGCGCGGTTCGGCAGGCGCAGGAACGGCCCCGTGCCAGGGAACAAGACCCCTGCACCAGAACCAACCCGGTTTGCAAATGTAGCTGAATAAATTATATAAATTCTGATGAACACATCTCAGCAGCCTCAGTACTGCGGACATTACCGCTTCCAGCCACTGCAGTGAGAGGACTGGTTGCAGGTAAACACAGAACGTACTTTCCCCCAAAAATCTATTCCCCTCTCCCTATGTATGCAGGTATTTCAGAGAAAATTAAAAAAAATATATAAAATTTCTTAGAGAAGCTGTGGAAGGAACTGCATGGAATGATAATAAATATCCACCTGACGTCCTGTGATAATGGTTTAACAACAGATCGGGTAATTCCTCTGCTCCCCAGCATTAAACGCACCAGGAGCGTGGAGTTAATAACTCTGCTGAAGGTGGTCACTTGGTGCACATAAAATTAAGCAATTTCCTCCTTCTTGCTAGTTTGATAGGTCACTGTGTAAATAGAATCCTCTTATCAGTTTCCAGAGTTATCTGTTTTTTATATTTTTATTTGCCTGGCTACCAAATTTGCCGTCCCAGTCTATTGAGCTTTTGCAAGAAGGGTTTCATTGCACCTCCCTTGGTGGGTGACAAACAGCAGAGAGAGCTCTGTGTAACAGAGGAAAAGGCAGGGGGAGGTTAAGGGCTCCTCAGAGAGGTCGCCTTCAGAGGAAAAAAGGAAAACAAATGGGATTGTAGGCATGGGAAGTATATGGTTTTACTGCCTTAGCAGGAAAGTACAAGAAAGGAGAATTGCAAAGGGAGAAGCTTTACATTTCTATGAGCAGGCAATTGAGCTCCATTCCCTTCCTATGGGATGACTCCATCCATTCTGGGAGCATATCTCCTGTAACTCCCAGTAACCAAATCAGGTCACACAATGTCAGATCATTCTGGAAAACATGGAGAAGTCCTTGGGCTGGGTCCCCATTGCAAATGTCAGCCCTGCAGTTGCATTATACTTTGAAGATAAACTTTCAGAGATCTACCCAGACAGGACCTTCCAGCCTTTGCCTGAATTTGAGCAGGAAGAGGATGATGGTGAAATAACTGAGGACTCTGATGAAGATTTTATACAACCGTGTAGAAAATACCTAAAATCAGATGAGAGACCAGTGCATAGAAAATAATCTAATGATATGGACCTGAAATTTATTGTAAAAACTGTTATTTAAGTGTTCCTGGAATATTATTATCAGAACCAAGCGCTGCATAACCGGGGCAACAGTGGGCCCAGGGCAGGATCCGACCCTCACACCCTCATCCTCCTGTGGTCAGTTCTTTCTCCCACAGGCTGAACTGCAGGCACAGAATCCATCAAGCAAACACTGGGTGCAGCAGCAGGGCTTTGTCCCAGCATATCCCACCCACAGAACCAGTGCACCCATCAACAGCGTGGGCACAAATGAGCCAAAAGCTTTTCATCCCAAACCTGGGCAGAAAATTACGTTTAGCAGGATGCAGGAAATGAGGAGAGGCCCATAGGGCAGGAGGCAGAGAGTATCTCCTGGGTTTGAAGAGGCAGAAAAAGTTTTGTGCATTAAAGTGATAAGCTGAAAAGCCAAAAGATGATTTTATGGCTGACTTAGACAAACTGGATTCACACAGCTACAGCAGCCTGATGCAGTTGCTGATGTTTTTAATAATATCAACAACAGACCAACTTTGTTATTATAAGTGTAATTATTATAGTTCTCAGCACTATTTACAAATCACAGTTTGGTGCTGAGCAGCAATTTTTTGTATACCCAGGGAAAAACAAACAAACAAACAGTGAGGATGTTTCCTCAAATTTCAGGTCAGATGGCAAAACAAAGAGGAAAAAACCTTCAGAACTACAGATGTAGATCCTGTACCTGCACCAACACATTGCTGTGACCACAGAGGCTCAGGAGCTGCTTTGGATCATTAGGAGCTGGAGCAAGTCCTGTTTGGGAACAACCTGGCTGCTCCATGGCTCTCATATACCGTGCTTGGAATGCAGAGGTGGCACCTGGTTACTCTGTGGAGAGACGTGGGGGACACGTGGGACGGGGTTGCAATGCCAAGCATAGGCAGAGCATCCTTGGTGTGGCAGGGCTGTCACCAGGCACAGAGAAACGCCTGGATTCTATGGAAAGGGAGAAAACATCGACAATCCTCACCCCTGGGCTTCACAGCAGGTTTAACACGTGCTGTTCTGAAGGATTCCTGTGGGCTCGCGGGAGATGGGCCCCCAGCCCCGACCCCCGGGCAGGGGCTCAGCCCCTCCACACCCGCTGCCCCTTCCCCGGGCGATGGTGCCGCGGCAGGGCCAGCGCTGCCCCCGCAGGCCGGACAGGCCGGACAGGCCGGACAGGAGCTGGACAGGCGCTGGACAGGAGAGGGCAGCATCCGACCGGCGGACACGGCCGGGCCGCGGGGACCCCGGAGCGCCGCCACCACAGCCACGGACCCGCGGAACGGGCTGAGCTGGAAGGGACCCACGAGGATCACCGAGTGCAAGTCTTGGCCCTGCACAGACACCCCGAGAGTCCCCCGGACTGGGCACGCCGCGGATCGGGCTCGGCAGAGCCCAGCACAGTCCATACCAACCCGCATTCCAACTCCGGCCTCAGCTTTGAGGTGAGAGCCCTCCTGGCCCCAGCACCGCCCCGAACAGCTCTGCAGCATCCTCCCCTCCGGGGTGCCAAGACACAAATGGGTCCTGCTCACGGGCTGGCACCTTGGTTTTATTTTTACTGCAATTAGCTCTCCTGTCATTAGGAGTAGGTATTTAGACTTTGAGTATTCCATTTAACTTGTTGAAGTTTGTAATTCCTTTTTTTTTTTTCTTTAACAAGAAGAGGAAAAGCTGATCAGTAAAGTCCTTCCAGAATTTACAAACACGGGAATAAAATTATGGAGGAACCATCTGGTATACCCTGACAATACCCCCAGACTTCCCCTTTGTTCCCAGGTAGCTGGCCAAGAATACATCCATGCAGAAAACAGCATACTGCACTCAAAAAAACCCCCATCACCCCAACTCTCAGCTTCTGTAAGAACCCCTGCCAACACCTCAGCTTGGAGACTGACTGATTTACCACCTAAAACATATCTCACCGTAACCCCCTATAAACCACAATTACTTCTTGAGATGTTGGCAAGTTGAAATAAAATTGTGAAATGTCAAAATCTACGGAAAATATATTTGTTAGAATGGCAAGGGCAACTGAGGGAAGAGAAAGTGGCATGGGACAACAGGGCAGGAGAAATCCCATACTCAACAAATCCTTATGCAAATTCAGTTTCCTTTCTAGAGGGCCTCAAAGCAGAAAGGAAAGGCAACCAGCACAGCAAGGTGGCCCAGTGACACACCTGGCCCTGTTTTAGAGGGAGGAGGGTCCATGATTTGTCATCCCCTTTCCCTGTCCAGCCACAATGTGAAAGGCCTAGCTGAAAGCTGCAGTGGTGGCTCCTCAAGAAAAATGCTTTCATAATTTTGTTTCTGCTATTGCAGATGTGAGGGAAATGTTGCCATGAGCTACACAGGTTGTCCTGGCTGCAAAGTCAATTCCTTGTGTGCACAGCAGGTCCTGTGATTTCAGCACAACACGGCACAGGAGGACAGTGCTTGGGAAGTTAAATCTTTGTATTCAGTCCAGTCCTTTGGAAGAGCCTGGGCGCTTCTGCTCTGCTCCCCCCTCCTACTAATATTGCTCCCACTTCTGAACGGGGCAAGAGCTGAATCCTGAAAAAATACCTTTTACCTCCCTGTATTCCTTCTGCTAAATCTGATCCTCATCCCTTCCTTCTGATAAACTAGATAATTCACACATCACCTCTACCAGCTGCTCCTAGGCCCAGATACCACCCACCCCAGACAGCACGAGGTCCCAAATTAAGATGTACGTGACTCAAAGAAGAGCCAATTTTATTAGACTAACACCAGAGGAAGAAAATCTTCCATCTTCCTGTCGTTTGTGAAGCCTCACAGGACAAAGTATTCCCGTGCCTGCTCCTGACAGGGAGCGAGCCTGCCCCAGTGCAGGGACTGCTGCTTTGGGTGTAAAGGCTGAATCCAACATGCAGTATTTAAGACAATTAGGTTTTCAAAGAAACTACACTAAACATTTCTTTCATGTGTAATCAAATTATGTTAAAGCAAACCTCATAATTTAAACCATTCCATTGGTCAGCTCCTATTTGTTTTCCCTGCACCCTCATTTTTGCTCCAGATCTGTCACATTACATTAACACCTTTCCTACTCACTGCCTACAGAAATAACAGCCTTCGACATGCCTGCACAATCCATTTGTCCTGCTCTAATTACTTTTTGACATAGCCTCTTCTGCTGTTATCTTGCCTTTTCTGACCTCTGTCTGTATTAAAGCCATTTAAAACAATCTTTAAACTCGGTATCTATTGTGATGTGTCTTATATGATACTGCTGGAGTATCAGTCAGCAACATTTTGTAAATCAAATATTTAAATCTATGGTAATAAGATAATGTACTTGAGCTGGAAAGCTATTGCATGGTGGTAACAGCTACAACTGGCTGCTCACAACACAAGCCCCCAGGACTGCAGCACATTTTCAGGATGGAATTCCTATAGTCATAAAACTGTTCTACATAGGGAAGCTGCTCAAAGATAAACAGGGTCTTCTGTGTACTAAGGAATTTCCTTTAATTTCACAAATGGGGAGGAAAGCAGGAGAAACTGAGAAAAGTGGTCATCCTGCACAAACAAACCCAAACAACCTCCAGACAAACTGAGCAGACAGGAAGAGGAGCAGGCAGGGTACACCAACAATGCAGCCCATGACAAATCACACTCTTCTCCAAACCCAGAGAAGAAACCATGAATCTCTAATCCCAATATCCCTCTGTTTTCATCAAGCCCATTCAAAAACTGTGCCCTCATTTTCTTTTGTGGTGATTCACAGATGATGAACCTCTAATTACCAGCTACTTCCCTGGCTGAAGCAGCAGAGGATCTGCTCTGTGCCAAGTGTCTGCTTCGGAGTCAAGAACTTATTCCACATGGTGGAACTAATTTTTTGGATATCAAGTTGATCCCAATGTACACACGTCTCACTATACAGTCTAACTACATCTTCACATGCTATTTTCCACATGATCCAGCCTCATGCTAACTTAATTCGTAGCTAGTCAATATTTTACTCACATTAGAAGAGACTTCTCAAACCTACATTTGCTCTGGTTCATTTACAGGGTAATTATCCAGTTCACACCAAGTCTGGTCTTCTAGATCCAGCCAGTGCAGACACAGGCACAGCTCTGCTGGGAAAACACAGCTCTATACTTTGTCTTCCAGATGACAGCACTATAAAACCAACGGGGGACAAAACCAGAGTCAATTAAAATACATTAAATGCAATGCAACAATTCTATGATTTGTCATACAGATTTTATTTCTTTGAATTCCTCTAACTGTGTCCTCAGGACATTAAATCCCATGAATGCTGTGTAAAGCTCTTCTCACAACACTTTCCTATGCTCATTTTTATTTTCCCCTTTTTCTTTCCTGTCAGCAGCCCTGACCACAAACCTCGGCCTCATTAAGGCATCTCAACAGAGAAGGGACTCGTGGATCCAGGACCAGAGCAGTCTGCTGGAAAAGCAGGAGTGTGAGATGCTGCTGTGCTGGAGCACAGCTGATGGAATGGCTTTTCAGCAATACTGACCTTGCAGGACATCTAGTAGCAGGAGTGGGACATGCTGAAACATTGATTACTGAAACAGTGAGTATACAGGGGACCAAAACCAACAGACACCAGACCTGGAACCGAGGCCGTAGATATTTCCAAATTTCGTGCCTCATGAGTGAAGAGGCTCCAAGCTCCTCTGTACAGTGGCATGGAACAGCATCTCCAGAGCAGCCGCAGGCAAAGTCAGGGACTTAATTCCTTGTGCAGGAACCTCGTGCTAGGAGGACACCCACGTTAGGACTGTGATTAGTTCTTAACAGATGTCTCTAAATTGCCTGCTGGAGGAAGCCACCTTTCCCCGTGACCGATGCTGGCCCCCGAATTAGGGGGGTTGATTTCCCCTCATTAAGCCTGTCCTGAGCTGCTCTCTGCGGGAACAACCGGCCTCACCACGGCTCCCACCGCAGCTCCAGAGAAACACTGGAACCTCATGGGACCCCCGCGACCGCCCTGGCTTTCCTGGCTTTGGGAACGTGAGGATGGCAGATCAGCTGAACCAAACGAGCTCTCCCCGTTCCTCCCAGAGCGCTCTGTGTGTGCTGGACAGACAGACAGACAGACAGACAGAGCTCCCTTCCCGGCTCTCCCGGCCTCGCTGGCTGCCGACCATTTCCATAAATCCTCCCACAATGCAGCGCAGCGGGTTTAGCCGGAGGGATCCTCCGCAGCACGGGGTGCTGTGAGAAATGTGAGATGGTTGTAGAGGAAACATGTAAGATTCGGATTTGAAATTAAAATGATCTGCCCCAACAACAGCGCCTGGATTTCTACATTAAATTTCTGACATTCCAATGGTATGATATGTTCGTGTTGCTCACCCAGGATAATCCCACACGATTTTTAGAAGTTAAAAATTAAAATCTGCAGTAGGGTTTTTATCATATATCTTGGAAACAAGGCAAATAGAAAACTCCCAGTGCTCACCACCAGGCATCTTATCAGCAGAAACTACGGGGCTCTTTGTGCTGTGTTGTGATGACTTTGCAGCACACTTACTCCTGAAAACAGCCCTTGCTACTCACAGGAGACACCCTCGATGCTCAGACCACAGATCTCACGGTGAGGTGCCACACCGGGTGTCAGAACAGCCTAAATCACATCCAGCAAGTTCCTACGCCAAATTTAGCAAACTGTGCTCAAACTACGTCTACAGGAGCTATTGTAAGATGTTAGATAAGGGCCACACCGGGATTACATACAGTCAATATTTGGTTAAATCGGGAATTACACTTATAAATTCTAGAGATACAAATGTCACTTAACAAAACAGAACATAAATACCCACAGGGCAGTAACCCTCTTCTTTGAAGCAAAAGAGACATCCAGCTTTTCCTGTGTGAGTCTTGCCGAAGCCCAATTACATTATCGCTTGTTATTTGTAACAAAATATAAACATTTCCCTCATGCCCCCAGACCACAATCACAGAGGAACCCCTGCACCCCCACGTCAGTATATACTGTCATGTAGGATATAAAGCACTCTGACCCAGTCTCATCCACCCACTAAATTGCTCCAAAGTTTTCCTTGCACGTATTCTCTGCAAGTCCAGGGAGAAGCTGCTTTCTGCACTGGCAATACAGCGAGCAGGGTGACAGTCTAACATGGTGTCCTGCTGAGATCCAAGAATAGCAATGCCTTAAAAGGCAGCGATGTTGAGATCACAAGGAAAAGAGAATTAGGGCACAGCTGTGGAGTTCTGTAGGCTAAAACATAGACTCAATATGTCAGAGAAAATTAAATCACAGAGCTACATGTAATTTCTAGTCTCATTTGGAACTTCGCTGTAGCTGTGCAGAATTTGTGCTCGGGTCATACATGTGAGTCGCTGTGTTTCTGCACACAGGAATAAAACATGAAGTTAATTTAAAAAGAGAAAACAAAGGGAGTTATATGCAGCAGTAACAGAAACATCTATGTTTGAAGGATGTGCACATGCTACTGCAGCTCACCCACAGTTCCGTGGGCAGCTCTGGAGGACAGGCAGCAAAGCCTGAGCCCCACCTGTGACACCAGCAGAGCTCACAGCCTCACCTGCACACAAAACAAAGACAAACTGACCCAACACACACAACAGATCTGAAAAACGCCTGCTTTCCTGTGATTCTCAGACAAGGGAAAGGGACCCTTCCTCAAAAATGAAGGTACCAAAACTGATAACAAACTTTTGCATAGGCTTTCCTCTCAAAGAAGTGGTTACATTTTACAGAATGGTATCTATATATAAATTTTCCAGTATTTCTTATCCTTGAAGCCCAGTACCAGCTTCTCCTCTGAAAGCATTCAATATCCACACAATGCAGTCCATTATCCTCTGCCAATATCTACTATTGCAATCTGAGTCCAACTAATGAATTTTTTGGGATATCAGGGTTTGTGCCTTGAGCTGGGAGGTTGGTGCCTTATATCCAGTGTCTTCTCCCCAGCTCCAGAGAAACCTCTGAAAGCCACTGTGGCAGAGACCAGCACAGCTGTTAGATGGTAAGAACTGTGGATTCCTTGGGAGTCCCTGGATAAACAGCTGGCCTTTGGGCAGAGCAGGACAGGCTGGACGCAGGGAGCAGCTGAGCAGTGCCTCACCTGTATGAGTCCAGGCTTTACCAGAGCAGCAGACTGAAATTACCTCTTTAAAAGGCTCTAAAGGCCAGGGACAGATAAGACAGAAGATGGAGGAGATAAAAGAAGATGCTAACAAGGGAGCAAGAGACTGATTGGGGTGAGGCTTAGATGGCCAGGCTTTCCTAAATCACTGGTACTTGAGCACTGTGGTGCTACAGAACAGCAAGAAAGCAGAGGTAGGAAGCTGCAGTAATTACCTATGTTCAGCTAAGTGTGTTTCCTGTGGAGCTCACAGAGCATGGCTGATCTGGTGGTATCAGCCATCCTTTGTCCCTAAGGAGGTAAATTATACCTCTGATTTGTATATTTAAGTTCAATAACTCTTAATGGTTATGCTTGACTGCAGACAGAGCTGTGGACTAACATCTCCAGGAGTCAATTCCTATGAAGGGGCAATACATGGAGAGATTTCACAAAGTGAGAGAGTTCAGCAGCCAATAGCCAGGGAGAAGTGAAAACAAGCCAGGGAGGGATGTGCAGGGGCGGCACAGGGAGTGTCTGGCAGGGGGATGGGACTCAGCAGGATGGGACCTGTTGACCCCTCGACCCCATCTAGCAGGTGGCATCCCTGCCCGTGGCAATGGGCCTGGAATTAGATTAGAATTTAAGGTCCCTTCCAACCCAAGCTGTTCTATGATTCTATGACCCACCTCCTACTGCTGGAGTTCCAGAGCAGTGTGCACATGGCACTGCTCCAGAGGAGGAGGAATGCACCGTGATAGCCATCACGTGGGGAAGGAGATAACCCAGGAGTGCAGGAGATGAGCAGAAGGGGTGTGTGAATTCAGTCTGCAGTGATGGAGGAAAGGAGCTCTTCTGGAAGCTGCCAATACTGGGAAGGGTTAACAGGGCAGTCCCCGAGGACGGGCGTTGCACGCAGGGGCACACGTGCACTCCACGATTTAATTAACAGAGAAAACGCCGAACGTTGGAGAGGAATTGTTTTTCCCGAGCAGGACTATGTATTACCTACTTTAAGCACAGCCCTGTTCATGCATATGCAATGTTCTCCACAAACACCGCACGTGGTGCGGGAAACAATCCCGTAAATGAGGATGCGAAAGGAGGTCACTAATTCTCCCGGAATATCTCCGGGATGCAGGCGCGGCGGCCCCGCACGCGATCCGTGCCCACCGCGGGGTCCCGGCGCTGCCCGCCCGGCTGTGCCAGCGCCGCCCGCCCTGACCCACTTTCCCGCAGCATTTCTGCATAGCGACAGAGGTCCGAGCAGGACAAGTGTCACCTCCCAGCCCACGGGATTCTCCGTTCCCTACGGCTTCCACTGCAAGGATGTGCCCAGCATTTACACGCAGGCACACACGAGCACTCGGCACTGCACATAAATGTAAGTAAACACAGAAGTGCCAGGAAGAGAAGGAATTACAACAACAAAATCCCGTTCTTGTTTGCAGACTATTCCTCTGAAGTAGGCACAGGGCTATGACAGCGGCTACATGACTATCCATCTCATGGATCCTCCCTGGAAGAAGCCTGGCAGTTCCATTCTGGCCAAAGCTCTTTTAAAGGGACTTTGCTCATTTCTGGCTGGTCTGAGCACTCCTGTTGCCCCGAACCAATCCTGCCCTTTCCCTTCCACCAAAAGGAATCCTAATGCACTGAGCCACCCAGAAAATTACAATTCCTTCATTACTCCCAGCCAAAGCTCTGACACTATGAGGAAATGCATTTTCCCACTCCAAGCCCCTCACACCTCTCGTACTGTCCTATTTCCAACTCTCTCAGTCCCTATGGAATTACAGTGTATTGACTGCAGATGCACTGGCAGTTCTGATGTCATCTCAAGGCTTTTTCTTTTTTATTTTTTTTCCTAGGTGAAGCATGTATATTTCCTCTGTTCTGAAATTTTGTGCTGAAACTATAACAAGCCAAAAATCTCTTCAATGGGAAATTTCACAAGCAGAGGATTATGACTTCAGCTCCAGAATAAGCAGCAGGAGCAGATGGAACTCTTCAGAAACAATGATTCCATTTTCATGCAAATTTCCTTAGTAGTTAAAAAAAGACGAGGAAGAAAAAAAACCACCAAGATATCAGAATGGTTTCTAAATGGAAGGTTTTTGAATGATGCTAAAAGCAAAGGGCTGGTAGCTCTCCACAATCCCAAGCATTTTAGCAGCAGCCAGTGGAAAAAAAAACCATGACGAACTAAACCCAGACTCCATCCCCTCTCAGAGTCAGGATAAGGGAAAGGGAAAATGGAGTGAGAGTGTATTTTAGTTTTTATGATTTTCAACATCCTCGGTTTTGTGCTAATGCACACTTCAGAGCTAATTCTTATGCTCTTTAGGAGCACAGGCTTCATTCATGAAGCAGCATGACAAAAATTCTTTATCCACTTGATGACTACAGAAGGTGACAGGCACCGAGGCGCAGCAGCCACGGGGACCCTGTCGAGTGCTAACCTGCAGCGCTGCCCCTCGAGCACAGCGCTCCCCTGATTGCAGCAGCACACACATGCATTTTTCATAGCCCAAATGTGGAAACCCAGCCAATTCTTTTGTTATTAATACTGGCAGCATACCCTAAACAACAAATAATGCACAGAGTTAGCAGACCCCATTTCTGGCTCTTCTACTGACTTCTTACTCAGTTTTGGTCTTGTGCCTTCCTTTTGCCCTTGTGTTTACTCCTCAAGTGAGACAACTCAAGCTATTCCCTCGCTCCCAGAGTGGTGAGGACAACAGGCTTTGCACACCACGGAGTGGGACTGCCTCTGTGCCACACCACAGAACCAACCACTGTCCTGCTGTGCACACAGAACACACATTCATGGTAGGAACTGGAACTCTTCAGAAGGCCCAGGGAATTCTACTTTTACAGGCTGCTCCTTTAAACTGAGATTTTAAAGTCGAGAGGAAATGACATGCACAGAGGAGTGGGGATGCAACCAGCTGCTGTTTGTCCCTGCCTCCCCTGCACGTTGGACCAGGGGAATGCTGCAGCCAGGTCTCTCTCCTGTGCAGCATCCAGGTGCCAGCACAGAGCTGCTGCCACTGGGCAGCTCCGGCCCCAGCGACGGTTCCTTTGGATCACTCTCTCCAAATCCAACTGTCCTTCCTGGCACAGTCTTTCCCTGATGCTGCTCCTGATGTTTTGCAATGAGGTTTCATAATTGCCTATCAATTCTATCAAACAATTCTATCAAACAATTTCTATCTCACTCGGTTTCACATTGATTTTTTAAATTAGTTTTATCCTGCCTTTTCCATGCAAAAGCAATATAAAGTTGGTTTCAAATAAGGCTACAAAGAGTGTTACAGGCTTCTGAGCCATGTGTTCAATACCAAGAATACTTCTGTTTAATCCCATTCTACCTACACTTATCCCTTTCATCATGTCACTGGCCAAATCTTTTCACTTTGAATTTGCTCTCAAACTGAATCTCCTTCCTTCCTCATCTAGTTAGATGGATTTAAGCAATGACAGCTACTGAAAGGACAGAGCACAGACAAAATAACCTCAAAAATGGGCTCAACAAGCTCTTCCTTGCTTACTTCTGAGCAGAAGGATGTAAAGAAACAATTTCCTCGGTTAATCCTTCTTTGACCCAAATTAACTTTTTCCAAACTATTTTCTTAAATAATTTGTTTTACAGTCTTGCCTGAATAAACTCGGCAATAGACATGTCTCAGTTGCCCAAGGAAAGGAAGAGAACAGCAGCGGGGAGGGATAAAAAGATAATTTGGCTGGTCCAACCAGTGCAGTGCCGCACTGGTTAGGGTGGTGGAAGAGGGGAGGTTCAGATTAACACTCTGGATTTCTCTTTATTTCTCAATAAAGATGACATGGGGGAGAAGAAGACACATATCCTATCCTTTAAGCCCCCACATGTTCACGTGCTGGCCTTTGAGGTATGAAGAGAAACGAGACCCATCTGCCCCAGGTCTCGCCTGTCTGGGTCAGCACATTGAATCTGAGCAAACTCACTGGAAGGTTCTTCTTTCCTCCTCCCCCTGACTGCAGGACGAAAACTGCCAGAAAGACTCAAGAATAATTGGGAGAAGCACAAGGGAGCACCAGCATTGCCTCTCCTTTAGCTGCCTCAACAGACCTCCATTGTTTTTCCCTTTTGACTTGGGTAAATTTTATGCAGCAAAATCTAACACCAAGCTGGTGACAGTACTGTAAAATGTCTGAAGGGCTGAAAACTGGGTCGACCCCCACCTCCTGCCCCCAGCCCCATCACCACTGACAGGGTCCTGCAGGGCCCAGCTCTGGCTTGGAGGAGCAGCCGTGGCACAACGGCCGCAGTGCCCTTGCCTGGGGAACTTGTTCTCCACGGCTGCTCCAGCACTTCACTTCCCAATAGGAAATGATGTTTTCCACAGACTTAGTGAAACACGGTTCTAATTTAGTAATTGCAGTGTACATCCAACTGAACAGGACCTGGTGTTTGGAGAATGAGAGCAATAGAATTAGGACGAGCCTCAAAACACTCCAGCAACTCAGCCATTTGAAGATCACCTCTGATGTGGGGACAGAAAGAGGCACCTGGAGACTGGCATGTGGTTGTGTTTATACACTGTGCCAAAACACTGTTCCCTTTTCTAGACCCTAACGTTCCATACTGAGGACTTTTATATTATTTCTGCAAATATTAAAATGGGATCCGTAGCCATTCAGATGCCTTGTAAAGCCCATATTACCCTCAAACACCCTCTTAAGGTTTCATCTTTTATCTTTCATCAACAGGATCAGAGATGATGTGTGTTTTTGAGTCAGAAGCACATTCATAACCCAGCAAGCACCAGAACGTGTATTTTAACAGCAGCATCAACTACATTTCAGTAGAATCACTAAAATCCCCAAGTGACTTGAGAAGTGAAAGATAATCTTTGAAAGAGGAGGCAGAGGAAGCTGTCTGGGAACTGGAAAAGTTACCAGACTGGTCATTACGGGCAGAATGGACAGCAGATATGAGTTATCTCCTTCACACTCATGACAAGGAGGTGGGAACCTCTTCATCCCCATCAATAGCAGCTGCATGGCACTGATATAAGCCTGGGTCACTATTAAAGCAGCATGTCAAGCTTTTTTTTTTCTTTTTCTTTCCAAACTGCTTCCTTTTGGACGAGCTCCATGTAACTGTCATTTGCTTTCTCATTTCATTTTCATTTTCCATCTATGCATTCATCCAGCCCTTGAGGGGGAATTCTACAGAAATCCCTGTCAAGAACGCCCACAAGGGCCTTCTGACCCACCCCCTCACTGCTCTGCATCCCTGCCAGTGACATCACGGCACGTCCAAAAAACTCAACAAACCCAAGTTCATTTTGACCAGCAAAAGGGCAGAGACCGCTGGGACACTTTCCATTCCACCGTCACCTGTGGCTGCCCCAGTGTGTGTGCACTGTTCCAGGGCACTGGGGCTGCTGGGCCACCAAAGCAGAGGAACCCAGAACCACCAGTAACAGCTACTGAAAGCATTTAACAACAGCAAAACACATGTAGTGCTAAAAAGAACCTGCCCTATGGTGCAGGACTGTAGGTTGGAAGGGACCTCAGGAGCCACCCAGTCCAACCTCCCCTCCAAGGAGGGTGTCCACTGCTTTGATCTGCCCGTGTCAAAATGTTCTCAGAGAAGAAAGAAAGGTCAGTGACTGAAAACAATGAGAGAAAGGTGACTAAGAAACCTGGAAGAGATTGAGGTGAGAAAATAGAGCATGGACATTACTTCTCCACACTTCTCAGCCTCGGGTTCCCTCTGAAAACACTCGACAAAAGCAAAGTTAGTGTACCTCTGTGTGATTCTGGACACATCCCAGTGTCTTGTTTCACTGTTCCAGCATCGTTAGAGGATACAAACAAGTTCGTGGGAGCAGCTTTGAGCTTTGTCAGTCTCAAACCACCGAAACTAGCAAGGTAGTGGAGTTCATTCATCCTCAGGTGGCCTCATTGAGAACGTGCTTAAAGGCGTTTTATTTCTGTCCTGCCAAACAAACGGCAATGTGCTTCTTGCTGTGCTAGAAAGTGGAAGGGAAACAAAACCGTGTGGAAAATCCCCTCGATGTTACGTGTGGTTCAGGGCAGCTTTGCCCATGGGTTTGGGGGGGGGTGTCCCTCCAGCCGCCCCAGAGGGGATACCCGCGGGGTTTTCCAGCACCCCCGCGTTCCTCGAAGGCGCTGGAGCCGCTCTGTGACACATCTTAGGAGTCTTTAAGTGCGACCACGAAGCGGCCTCGCGCCGTTCCCGGCCTTGCCCGTAACCCAGTTTCCTGGTGGCCCGGAACGCCCGGGCATAACCCGGTCGGGGCTCGGGAGTCGGCGGAACCAGGCCCCGCCGCCGCCCGCCGGGCCGGCTGACAGCCCCGCGGCGGGGCCGCCGGGCGGGGCCGGGGCGGGGCCGGGCCCGTGGAGGGGCCGGGCGGGCACGCGGGGCCCCGCGCGGTGCGGGGGGCAGGTGTGGGGCTTTGGCCCCTCAGCCCGGCCCCTCGGCCCCGGCCCCGAACGGCCCCGGCCCCTCCGCCGGCCCCGAACGGCCCCGGCCCCGCGCCCGCCGGGGGGGCGGGACGGGCCCTCCGGGGCGCGCGCGCGGCCCAATCAGGAGCCGGCCCCGCGCCCGCGCGGCCAATGGGCGCGGCGGCGGCGCGCACGTGACCGGGCGCGCGGCCGCCCGTCAGCGGGCGCTATAAAGCGGGGCGGGGGCGCGGGCGCGGCGGCCGCGGGGGCTCGGCGGGTCCGGCCGCCTTCCCGCCCCGCCCGCACCGCGACGGGGCCGCCGCTCCGCCTCGGCAGCCGCCGGGCCGCCCGCAACTTGGGGGAGAGCCAGCCCAGCGCCGAGCCGTGCCCGGGAGCGCCCCGCCAGGTAAGGCGTTAATCCGAGTGCCGCCGGGCCGGGGGGAGCCGCCGGGGGGGCGGGGGTCGCGCTGCGCCCCGACCCGCCGCCGGGGCTTTTTTTTTATTATTTATATTTTATTCTTCCAGTCTCATTTCTGCACGTGCTCCTTTGTTCTCCAACAGAAGCGCTTTTTTTTTTTTTTTATGTGTACACAGATATATATGTTATATCCGCTAATGTAACGCAGCTGGAGCAGCCGCTCCCCGCCGGTACCGGGGGAGGGGGGAACGGGCAGCACCCCCCCTTTATTCCCTCCTCCCCCGGTGAAGAAGCAGAAACTCGAGCGATTCCGCGGCGCCGAAGTTGCTCGCGGGTGCGGGTCGGTAACCAGACACGCGTGTCGCCCGAGGGCTGGCGGGGAGGAACTGAGCCAGACGGGGACACAAAGGAGGGGGGCAGCCCCAGACACGCCGTCCCCGCCCCGCGGCGGCAGCGCCCGGCACCGCCGAGCCCCGGGCGGGGACGGCGAGAGGGAGACGAGCCCCCGGACCCCCTTTTGTCTGGCCCCGGTGGCACCTGCGGGGGCGAGCGCTCGGCCGCCCCGCCCGCGGACACTATCGCGACCGGCGACAGCTTAGCGACAGTTGTGGTGGTGGGAGAGGGCTGAGACAGCCCCGGTGTCGGGGGTCTCGTTCTGAGGCCGCGCGGGGCTTGATTCCATCAGCCTCACGTTAATTACCAAAACCACTGAAAATACAAAAAAACTGCAATAAAATGAGCCCCCACGTGCAGTATTCCTCCAATTCTTGCTCTGTCATACCCGATATTTTTCTTATCGTAACTTGTTCTAAAAGAAATTTAACACATTTGCTCTCAGACTGTCGGTAGTGATTAACTGTGACGCTTGCAATGGACTCTGTATACAACATCTAGAAGAAATCTAACGTCTTTGCCCCTCCAGACCATCTGCAGTGATTTACTGTGACGCTCACAATAGGCTCTGTATAAGATATCTAAAAGAAATTTGACTTATTTTCCCCCCAGACCCTCTGCAGTGATTAGCTGTGACACTTGGGCTCTGTGCACGATAAAAGGTGGTCAATGTACACTTAAAAATCTGGCATTGTCTAAGAAAATAATTTTCATAAACTTTTCCTATCGTTTTCTCAGCAAAAACAGCCCATTATGAAAGCTCTGAGTAGAATTCCTCCACAAGTTCGGAAAGTTGAGAAGGGGATGATTTACCCTCCTTGTTTTGTCCAGGAATGCAAGATAGCAGATTTTAAGAGTTAATAAGTATTAAAAGCCACGAGGAGCATTAAAAGTGTGTTTCCAAGCGGTGTGCTCCCCGCAGCCGCGGCGCAGAGCAGCCGGGCAGCGCCTGCAGCTCCACGCAGAGCAGAGGTTATTCACATGGCTGTTCGAGAAACTCCATTCATATCTCTGACTACCTGGATTTGAATAGAAACCAGACAGCAATTCTTTGGTCCCAGCCACTATTCGCCCCGCTGGACAATAGAGATTTGTTAGCACACAGGCACAAGCCCTGGGACACAAAGCTGGAGGCAGCAGAGATAGGGGCTTCACTGCACAGGAAATTACAGCTTTTGATGCACTGTTGGCAGGTCTGTCGGTTCAGAACAGCAACATGCCTGTGCCATGTTTAAGAGCTCCTGACTGCCATTTTTAACCACCTAGAATGTCATAAAAGCTTTATTGTCGCAGTACATAAAATCATGAAGTCCATATGGTTACTTTTCAGCTGCCCCGGGTCTGGAAGGCAGAAGTATGATCTGGCTGGAGAATTTAATTTGGGGAGTGTGGGGAGGGGGAAATTAAAAGAATTTGAGGACTAGAAAACCTCAAAGTGTTTATAAAAGCAGAGATTTGTTACCGAGGCAGCTGATGTCTAGCTTGAGATGGGGTGGTGTTCTAATAGATTTGTTTTAGTGGTGGCTGTAAGAGGATGAGGCTGGACAGCTGATTTCATCCTAAAAGGTTCAGTAAATTTACTCCATGCAGCTCCAGCACCAGCTGTGGAGGAGGACATCGCTCAGTTGTGTCAACTTGGCAAACACCAAAATAAATAAGAAAACCCAAAGCGCTCAGTGTCTGGTACCTCCCATTTCCCCTGCTTTCCCCCCAGTCTGGAGTTAAAATGAGAACTGCTCGGAGACTGGGCTTTAATCCGCTGATTGGAGCCAATGAGCAGAAATTATTGAGATTAGAAACCCAACCAGCGGGTTTTATTAGCTGAGAAGCCAACCCCTCGCTGTGCGCGGCGCCGTGGCCGGGGCAATCCTCACCCAAGGAGCAGGAGGCTTGGGGCTGGTCCTCCTCATTTTTTTTGTATTTTTCCATAAATCGTCCCTCCTCTACCACCTTAGTGCCACATAAAACACCTGGACCCATGGGATTTTAAGACTCTTAGAATTCTCCCAGGCACACAGTGTCAGGGTGTCTCTAGGTGGGAGCGTTGCTGTGACCGCAGTGGGAATGGGATGACTTGGCTCTTCTTCACCCGGGAAAAACAATGAAAGTGAGAGTTGTATATTGCATTTGGGAAATGTGTGTGTTTGTTATGAGCAGCAGAGATACAAAGCATCATAGAATACAGAAACAAACGCTGGGCTGTTTGCGTCCATATTAAGCACGTTTTATCAATGCAATCGTGAGCTCGGGAAAAGGGGAAGAATTTTAAAGTGAGGAAGGTCCATTTTCCAGGGTGTTTGGGAGACACCTGGGAAGAGCGGTGCTGATGCTCTGCACCAGCCCTTGAGACAGATGATGGACTTGCTTCCACTGCTCCTTTGAGCAATGTAGGACAAAAAAAGGCTGGATGACTAAACCAACACACTGTTAAAAAAGGTGCTACTTGTATGATTAACAAACACCCGCTCATGTGAGGGGCTAGCTCATAGAATTTTCAGCTGCTATATCAGAACATTAGAAATACAAATATGAATGTAAATACTTTTCACGGGAGTCAGTTTTGTCTGAGCAATTATATAATTTCCTTGAATTCTCCTCCTGATGGAGTACAATGGCTTGGGTGTATTACTTCTCAGTAAAACTTAGGTGATAAGAATCGGGCTAGATTACAATCAAGCTATTTTGATTTTACTTTCTTGCTGGTACTGACAAACCCACAAGGACCTAGCTAAAATAAGCCTTTGGACAAAAATATTATTATTTTAAATAAATGTAAGGATATTGATGGCTTTATCTACAAAGCACTTTTAGATGAAATTCCACGGTATTCTTAAAATACAGCAACTTTTCTGTTACCTGTAAGACTGCTAATTCACCTAGACGCTGATTTTAAAACCTACCCCTTGAAAATGCTGCCTAAAAAAAAATGCGCTGAAAAGTTAAATTCTGTCCTTGCAATTGCATTGTAAGAGTTTGAGTACCTGTTAAGGAGATAGTTTTGAATGGAAACCAGAACATTATAGGTTGGCAAAAAGAACTGCCTAATCAAAACAGTCACAAGAGGAATGTCTGGGCATAACCTGCCCCTGACAACATCCACAGACTCAGCCTGGACACGGGAATAATCCCATCAGGCACATAAGAAAAGGATGTTGATGGCTCTTCTTATGTGGTCAGGGTTTATTTAAACTGCACATAGAAATAACAGATAATTCCAAAGTCAGTTTTCTCAACTCCAGTTATGGCTGTTCCAAGGGAAAGCTTAAAAAGCCTGGACCACTAACAGCCTTGGAAGTTGCAGTGTATAATCCCGCCAGTAAAATACAGTATTGCATTACAGGCTTGGTTGCCAATAAAAATGTGTCAGGTATGCTGAGATCTCACAATAGACTTGGCAATTTAACAAAAAATGTGGAATCCTAAGAATTTCATTTTATCTTAATAATAGCCAGCAGATGCTGTAATCGTTTCAAACCCACAGCATTGATTAATGGCACTCAACAGTTTCAAATGTTAAGAACTCAAAAGACAACAATTGGGTGTTTTGATGTTAAGGGTAACATGGAAGCATGTGTTTCCCTAAGAAGCACCATGGACATACAGACTGGTGACATCACCTTTTCAAACAGACTTCAGTCATTCCTGCTCTCCCTGTTCTGCCTGAGAGTAGCTCAAACCATCTGCAGCTGCCCTGAGCTGTAACACAAAGAAATGAACCCAACTGCCAGGAATGACTGGGTAAAACTGCACATTTCCATGTGCCGACTGCTGCATCTCAACCCCAAGACCCCTCCTGCATGAGCTGTTAATTGTGCCACCTAAATACACACGTGCGTGAATGAATATTGCAGGGAGCCTGGGATGGGAATTCTGCCACCCGTAGCAGGTCCCTTTCCACCATTCCTACTTTGGGATCCTACCCAGTTTGGGTTACTCAGACCTGTGGTTAACCCGTGTTTCCCTCGGAAAGGCCAGACAGTCTGGGCTGCGATGCCAAGCTGTGATTAAGGGCAGGGGAACGCGGCGGGCGGGCTGGACGGGCACGCGGAGCGGGAACGTGCCCGCCCAGGGCGCTGCCCTCGGCTCACACGAGGCTGCTCTGCAGCACAGCTCCAGCTGCTCTGGCACACGGGTGACAGGGGCCGTGTGCTCTGGTGTGGCTCCAGCCCAGGCACGGTGAGCCCCGTGGTGACACAGCCACTGCCTGTCCAGTACAGGCACATTGAAACCGAACGGGGCCAGCAAGCCATAGGTTATCCATGTTATCCATCCCAAACATTCCAGCAATACGGGGACTGATTCTTAACTTGCTAACCTAAATCAGTTTATAGTTTTCTTGAAAAACACCTTGTCATATGAGTGTTCGAGGCTTTCCTACTTCTTTTCTTTTAGGCTTTGACCATAATTATTTTAGCACAAGAGTGCCTGTCCCTCTCCTCTGGTGTGCCATCCGCAGTGCCTCTGTAAATAACGCTGCACCTCGAGCCTGGTGTCATGACCAAAAAGGATCCATCTGGGCTATGAGCAGAGGTGGTCAGGGTTTCACCACACTCTGCAATTCCCAGTCTCCCATATTTACATTTCCAGCTGCACGCACGCAGTGCCCCGGAGTGGCAGCAGCTCCATTTACATAACCAGAGCTGGGTACCCGGGGGCTCGTGCTGAGCTGAGCCCCCCAGTCCGGGCAGGGAGAGCTCCCACCTCACCAGAGAACGCTGGACCTGCACAGGAGAGGCTGGGGGGAGTCCAACAGGGCGTTACAGAGTGTGGGTATGCGGGGACATAAAACCCTCCCCTGGAACTGGGCATAATGAATGGCTCTTGGTAGTCAGATTTATTTCTTTAGGTGGAGCCTCAAATTCAGATTTTTAAGATGATCAACACGTTTGCAGACAAGGTTCACCTTAAAAAGATTCCTAGTTATAAAACAGAATGCGTTCAAGTTTGCCATATATTTTTTTTCTGCTAAAGATTTAAATATCATGTGGCTTTAGCTTTCTTTCTGTTCACTGAATATCAAGGTCAATTAGGAATGATGTCTGGCTAGTACTCTCAGAGCAGATTAGACAGTTGCATCAAAAACTAGGACCATGTATAGGTCATCTGTTACTGTGACCTAGATTTCTGAGAATCTGTTCAATTTGTTTTATTGAAAATGTGGTCCTCTCTCAGTTCTGTTTCTCATAGCAAACCTCTCTGTAATAGCAAAAAATAGCTTTATTAGATACTTACAGACATTGCTTACTACTTCTGCTAAGACACAAAGAAAATCAAATCCATGCAGCAGACCTGTGCCTGTCATCCATTTAATTTTAAAATAACTTAAGGTTCTGAAAGGCTTATGCCTTATAATCTAAAGCATTTGGTCCACATGCCAAATACTAAGCAATCTGAAATACATAATAGCTTAGCTGCAGCTTTGTTTGCCCTATTTAATTCATTTTTTACCCTCAGTAACCAGTGGGTAGATGCAATATTTCCACAGTCTACTTTGGAAAAGAAGAACATACAGAAATATTTGAGTGAGCCTGTTTTGTTTGTATCTGTGTGAGCTTTGTGGTGCCCAGGGAGGAGAGCTGGTGTGGATTGCCCAGATCCAGACGTCCCTCCCAGACCCACCTGTTTACTGAGGATAAGGATGGTGCCATCTGAATCCTGACACTTTACAGCACATCCACCTATGCCTGCTGGGTTGTCATTCTGAAACCACATAAAAGCAGATTTCCATTTGGAACATTTTATGACAAATTTCCTCTCACAGCTCTTAACTGTTCCGGTAGAAACCAATTACTGGAACAGAGATTGTGCAAACCCCCCTCTTGTTGGTGTAAGTATTGGGAGAGGGAAGGGCAGAAGGTGCATCTTAAAATATTAGAAACTATTTTCAAACACCAATGAGTTCAGTGCTAAAACTCTAAAAATATTGAAGTGATTGCAGAACCCACAATCCAAAGACCAGACCTGGGCATTATCATCATCATCAGTCTCTGTGGCTCATCATGTTGGGGTACAGAGCACATCTGGAACACTTGTGCTCTCATGACACCCCAGGACAAAAGGCTGGTAATACGATCAAACAGCAGGAGAAGGGACACCAAAAAAAAAAAGAAAAAATGCCAACAGATTGAGATTCACAAATTAAAATCTGCAGTACATCCCTCCCTCATACATCGTACTTAGGAAATCTGTTTCCATTTTTTCAAAATTCTAAAGCCAGTTCTACCAACTCATCTGAATTTTATACTACTTTCATATTCAAACTTTTATGTGCATCTCACAGCACACTGGGACCAATTTATTTTATAGGCAAGATAAAACCCGGCAATATTTGGGTGACGTTATCCAAAGATCATTCTTCTAAATGAACATAAGTACATTTTCTCCTTTTTGTTTCACATGATGGCTGCATTTAAATAGGCTAAATGTATAATTCAGAGAAGAATGGCTGAGTCCTGCTCACCTGGGGGTCATATCCACATCCATCCAATATTTAAAAGCACACAAAAGCAAAGAAATTAAATATATAAGAGGCGGGGGAGGAAGTCTTTCTTCCAACAGAATATTTGCCTGGTAACCAGATAGAAGAGACCGCCTCTTTTTTTTTCCCCCAAATCACAGTTAGTTGTTCTACAAGAGTCTTTGAAGACACTTCTATTTTAAATTTTAACACCTGAAGAACATTTAAAGATGTGCTGCTCTGGCTGAGCCACACACAGAGCAATGGGAGGGAAGTCCCACAGAAACATGGTTGAAACTCTGAAGCCAGTGCTGTGTGATCAAGGCAGATTCAGATCATTTGTAAACAAGGCTGAATGAATTTGGTGTGAAAATGGGAACAAACAGCAACAAGACACAGTGGAAATCCATCCGTCTGGGGATGGGACCACGTGCAGGGCGTGACAATGTGTTTCCCTGACAGCACAGACATCGAGGCTTTGTGGCACCTGCCGTGGCTGGATGGGAGTGACCACAGCCAGGAGATGGGAGCCAAGATCCTGCAGAGGTTCAGGGAGGTCAGCACTTGCTCTGTGTGGCACCCGTTCAGCTCACGAGGAAGACACGCTCGTGGAAAGAATAACGCTGGGAAGGGATGAGAAATCTCATAACCTCTGGGAGGAGGAGGAGGATGGAGAGGATGGATCCTCACCTGTTTTTTTCCTGCTCATTACAATGTCATAGTAATGTCATTTTCTTTGCTTCAGTTATTTACAGTTATTGGAAGTAAAATCTTTATTGCACTGAGCGTATCATGAAATGGAGTCTGACAAGATGGCAACGTAAAACTGACCTGGAGGTGCCACACTGCCAAAACTGAGCCAAAAAGTGAGATTCTACAGGTTTTTCTTTTGAGGAGAACTCCAAATCTTGAAGTCTAACAGATGAGAATTGCTGGATTATAAAGCTGAAAAACAGGAACTAATTATCATTTACACATCTCAGAAGCAATAACAAGGGCATCACTCTGACCTTAGGGACCAGCAGGAGAACCCACGGTGCTTCCTGCCCTCCCTGCCCTGGCAGAGACTGGCTAAGTCCAGCTCGTTCCAACCTCAGCACAACAAGGCAATTCCCTGCAAAAGAAGAACTAATTTTTGTGAAGACTGTCAGACTGATGACTCTGCCAGCAATCTCTAAAATGCTAAAAGGCAGAAAACAATCTCTCGGTAACAGAATCATCTGCAGTTAGGATCATCTCTCTCCTTCCCGAAACCGAGGCACAGGAACTATGCCTGAATTCACAGCTGATGGGAAATCTTTTGATCTTCACAGACACAGAGTTACCAGCCAAGAACAGTGAGGATCTTCTGAAGAAGCACTTATCCTAAATTCAAACCACCACAACGAATGTAACGTGGCCTGGGTGTGGAGCAGTGCAGTACTGCAGTGGTGGAGAACTGTGAGCATGTTTAATACAGCAGAAGAGACAATGTTATTTATATCTCCCAAAGCTGCTTACCCAGTGTCAGATGTGCCAGGGCATAGTGCAACTGCAGGAATCCATCAGGAGGACACCTGAGATTCCTCTCCATTAAAAGTGATGGATCTAACACAGCCAATCATCTTCATGGCAACAAATGTTCTCTTAAAAGATGGGATAAAAGTTCACAGGGAAGCTGTGCAAATTCATGAAGAGAAAAAGGCATTCCTGGTGACTGAAGGCACAGAAGCCTGTCTCCAGAAGTCTCTGTGTGTTGAAAAACGTCTGGAAGACAGGAGATGATTAGCAGGAAATGTGTGAGCTTCTCCTCCTTGTATCCTTCTCCAAACATCCATTAGCCACTGGTTTGACTGTATTTTAAGAGTCAGAACTGCTTTATTGATTGCAGCCAACAGCTGCAATTCAAAAGTGGTCCCAAACATCAAGGTAGTTTTTCCCAACAAAGACAATTTCTGAAGTTGTGTGAAATGGGATGGTGACACCATTACTGAGACATCCGGGGCCGAGGTCAGTTCTGTTCCCTGCAGCTGCAGGTACAAACAGCTCACAAATGCAGCCTCCTCCAAACCCATCCCTGATGGGTCTGCTCAGAACAACATCCCTTGCACCACCCTTGGGGTGCTGGGAAGCTCTTACAGTCCTGAAGAAGCTCCTTATCCCCTCCCCAGCCCACCCGGCTGAGACTGCACTCAGCCTTCAGGAAATATGGTGTAGAGGCAGGCAGGGCTCGAGTCATCGTGTGTCCCATCCCTTCCCTTGCACAGAAACAATTCTGGAGACAGGACAGCGAGCTGGAGTCTAATCCAAGGTGATCACTGCTGAGTAAGTAGGTCAGCAAGGAAGCTCCTGCCCATGGTCATGTCTTCCAGCCCCCACCGCCCTTCTCACTACAAGCAAATGTGACAAACACTTCCTTTAGCAGGTTACAGGAGATGGAGGGTTTGATTCTGAGGGCTTGCACGTGTGTTCTAGAGAGATAAAACAAGTTGTGCTTAAAAAATACAACTATTTCACCATTTTAATGGCTCAGAAAGAGTTCAGTAAGGCGCTTAAAAAAATACATGGCATCTCATTACTCAGCCTGGGTTGTCAGGTTGCAGATGCTGACTAGCTCACTCACAAATGCCTTATTTTAAAATATTATCATGTTTGGCAAAACCAAAATAATTTTGCTTTTCTGCTAAAATGACTTGCTGAGCCTTAGTCTAATATTTTTCAAGAATAAGGAGTGTCTAGTATAATTTTGTTGCAAAATCACATCCCTGTTGGTCAAAAAAGTTTCCCAGTCCTTCATATGCTCTTGAAAGAGAAGTTCATACCTCGAGTTTCTGAAGAGCCATTTTTCCCTGCTGACACCTACTGCCAAGGTTCTTCTTCCCCCCTGTGAAGACAGACCCATTCCCAAGCCCAGGGCAGGGTTGCTGTGCTCTAACTGGCTCATTTGTGCAGGTAAAGATATTAACAGACAGGACAGAACTCCTGAGCCTTCGCTGTTTCACCTCAGAGAACTCTATTTTACTGGTGACAGTCTTTCTGATTATTTAATTACTCTTCACTCATCCTCTCAGAAACCTGTTCAGCTCAGAGATGTCTTTAGGGCAGCCTGTGCCAGAACTGGATAAAGTATCATTTCAGCAATTTCAGGAGAACTAAATGCAGAGGCACCAGCCTCTGTTCCTGTTCAATATTTCATTGTTTGCACAGTAGTAAGACTCAGATTGTGCACACACATGCAGTTAATTATCTCCATGGCAAGTACTGCTTCATGCAGCCGAGTCCTTTATCCTCACACATGGTCTGTATTCCTTGTTCCCAAACATGTAACTTTGCATTTGACTGTACTAAAGCGTTCATTTACACTTGATTTATCTAGAGATCCAAATTTGTGTCACTTTTCTGTCTAAAAAAAACCCCAAATCTGCTAAAATGGGATACTCCATTTCTCCCAGGCCAGTAACCTCGATGCTTTAGGACGTGGCCAACAGTCACTCCAAGGCTGCGCCAACTGGATCAAGTTCCCACTTGGAATTGCACTGAGACCTCCCTGTTTGTCATTTGTTAATCCTTTTAACATTTGCCACAGCAAATTTGTATCATACCAGTTTAAATTGTCATTTGGTATTAAGTCAAACACCTTACAGAAGTCTAGGGTATGATGCATCCACAAGCAAGCTTGTCAACTCAGAATGAGATCAAAAGAACTTGATAAGTCCTCCATAAATCACTGGAAACTGGTATTAACAGCATTTCTCTCAGGTCCCAGAAGAGCTCTGCATTTATTTTCTCTATGATCACCACCACAGCACTACGTCCTAAAGGGGCAAATGGAACAGACTGGAAACTTTGTGCCCTGATTTCCTGTAGTCCCAAGACTTGTCAACTGTCAGACCAAGGAATTTTTGGACAGTTAAAAATAATCTCCTGTGCTAATTGTAGAAGACTGCTGAATCTGAAGTGTTTGGCCATGGCATTGCTACTTAAACACCCGAATTTCAATGAAACAGCAATAACTAAAATTACTGCCAGCAGTTCCATCCTTGTGTCTCCCCAGGGTGTATTTGTGTGCTTACCCTGATGAAGTCATTTACCTTGATAAAGAAAACACATTTTTATATTACAGTTAAAGCTTGTTCCAGGACAAAGCAAATGTGCTTGCACATGGCATTTACATGGATGCTCCAGGCAGGCAGTGAGACACTGTCATGTGCTGAGCAGAGTCTTGGCCCCGATTTCCATCCCTGGGGTCACACACCTCCCTTGTGAGAGTCACAGCTACAGCACAGGGGGTGGGAGAGAAAGGGAAGCTGCTTTACTACCAGATGCATATGTTAAATTTATTTAGTGATACTTCAGGGCAGTGCTGCTGGGATTCCTGCCCTGCTATAAATAAAAGCCTTATTGTGAGGAGCTAATAGAATGATTGAATTAGGGTGTAAGAATTGTTCAGGCGCCGTAAATACCCAGAGCACCAGAAACATCCACAAAATTAACTAAATCCTGTCCTCATACTCGAGTTACCAGGTTTAACCTCTGTGTTTCAGGGTTTGTATGCAGATTTTGAGGAAACCATTTTCTTTGTACAGAAATCCACTCTCTCCACTGTAAGTTGAAAGAAAACCCCGCATGCTCTGAATGTACAATATTTTCATTGTAAAGCTCTAGGCAGCAGTCACTGCCTCCCTGACTGGTGCCATTACACTGGTGAGCTCACAGGGATCCCAGTTTACAAGGCATTCCACGCACAGAACTAACAGAGTCGGGCTTTAAGGGACCCCTGCCCCATGGCCCCCTGCCTCCAGCATCTGGAGAGGGTGTCAGCTCCACCTAATGCTGTTTTCCTGACAGAAAATAATAATTAAGCAATAACAATAGAGGTGGCAGCTGTCAGCTCTGGGCTGTTTTTGGTGCTTCCTAAGCAAAAGAAGTCTGAGAGGAAGGTATGTTAAGGTTCAGTGCAGACTGTAACTTTTGGAGTGTGCCTTGCACATATTGCCCACTTAGTGTTTCCAGAGAACTGTTTTATCATTTCGGAATCTGTCCAAAAATCCAGCTTGATGGAGAGCTTTGAACTTTGCAAGGGGGAAGGAGTGTACAGCCAGGATATAGAAATAACATGTACAGTTTGTTTTTAACATTCAGAAGAAATTCAAGCTCTAAAATCACGAAACGAGAAGATGAAAGTTACCGCCTCGAAGGTCAGTGGAGGTATAAAAGAAGGAAGAAGTAGTGAACTGAGAAAAAAGCCTCTCTCACAATGTAGTTTAAATATAAACACACTGTTTTAGTTTGTTAAAACCAAAATTTCATGCTTCACTTGAACTCAGTTTCCTTGATTTATGTTATACCCACCACATGTAGTCACCCTCCGCTCTGGGACACTCCTGAGGCTTAACACTCAAGGCTGAGCACTGCTTGTGATTAATTCAAATTGTCTTTGTTCTTTCCACCAGCTCCTACTCCAAAAGACGGCAAGAAAAAGGTGAGACTAATTTTCGGAGAATTCTTTTGATTTTCAGTATCAGTTGATGTTTAATGATACCATTAAAATCAATCAGTTTAAGTGCAGACTACAGCCTGTATTCCTGGAGCGAGATTGCTTCAAGTACTTTATGAGACAATACACTTACTGTTAAGTTACATGTATTAGCTCAGGATATTCAGAGAGACACTTACCATCCCTACAACAAGAGAAAATACTCCGAATTTAAAGCAACTCTCCGGAATTTAAGCTGTAAATTATCCCCATGGACTCTGTAGGCTCCACTTCAGTCACAGTAAATTTATTTCAGATACAGCAGCAGATTTAATTTTTAACAAACAAACTGCAAATAATTCCTCTCTCAAACCACGCAAGCCAGGTGGAAAAGGTGGAGATAATTAGATCCAATATAGAGACTTAAAGAGAATAAATCCCATTTTCCTCTTTTCAGGGGAAAGAAGAGAGGGGACAGGAGCTGTAGAAATACAGAGACAAAGATTATGCACTCTGTTAAGAAGTAGGTCCCCTGCTCTCACTTCTGTTGGTTTAAAGTTATAGGTGCCCCCATAACTTTATTATTTTTTAAGTGAACTTTATAAAGGAATCTGAATCAGTATAAACACCCTTAGTTGCAGCTATTGAGAATATGAATATCCACAGGAGGAAAGGCTTTTCCACAACTGCAATTCTGAGACATTCAAAGCTGTTTTAAGGAACACTAAGTCAACTCAGCATCCATAACCAGTGTTACACTTCTGCAATTCATTAGTCCTTGTGGTTCCATTTCGTAATTAAAATACTTTGCAGTTTAAGACTTTACAATAAAGAATGTGCAGTCCTCAGCAGTGTTTCCACTGCCAGTCTATGGAAAACATATGCATGGAAAATATGTACAGTGCATGTATACAGCCATCTTTGGATAGCTTCAGTGAACATTCAACGCTGTCGGTGAGTTTGAGAACTAGAAAAAACCATCGACCGTTGACTGTACCTTGAGGTTTATCACAAACCCTCTGTTGAATGGAAAGCCTGAACCTTCAGAGATTTCACATGTGGTTGCCATTAACAGGTCATGATTTACAGATTATATTAAGAGCTACGGAGGTTGAGTTTTTCCAGTTCTACTTTCTCTAAAAGTGAATTGGTGCATAAGAAATGTTTGTTTTCCCTTAAAAAAAAAATCAAAACTTTATACTAGAGCAGAATTTCCACAGAACAGAGTCTGAGAGCAGTGGAAGGTTTTGTATGGGCAGCACAAAAGCAGGAACATATCCGCACCATATGGTACACTTGGAAACAAATCTGAGCGCGGTGTATGTTCAAAATAGCAGAATACAGGGCCAGATCAGGAGGGAAACCTCGTTTCCATTTGGGCTGGCAACTTGAGCTTCGCTGGAAAAAGCTTTGGAATGTCAGTTCATGTGCTCGCAGGAACCTGCGCTCGATTTCAGCAGCTGCTCACCGGGAACGCCGGGCAGGGACCGGCTCCCTCCCGGCTCCCTCCCGGCCGGGCCCAGCTGCTCCCGCGGCTCCGGCTGTCGCTTCCCAGCCAGGCAAGCAAGGAAACACCCTTCCTTTGAAAGGAACGGAAAGCCAAGGACTGGGGCACCTCAGTGGTACCATCGTGGAACCTTCTCCACCCCAGCTGGGGGATCAGGGGTAGGACTGTGGGCTCTGAGAGCCTGTGCCTTCGGAGGGTGCAGGCACTTGTTTTGCCCCCACGGCACTGCAGGACCCATGAAACACCAAAAGGATGTGCCAGGGAATGTTGTCTTGAGCTGCTCTAGGAGATCTTGTAACATCCATCCTTCTGCTTCTCTATACAGTCACAGATGGGCAGGATTAACAAAAGAGATACCTGTCTGAGGCCCAAGAGAAAGCACAGGCTGTTCAAACTTAAGGCTGTTCCCTCCAAGCACACCTGGCATCTTTATGTGTGTCTATCAGATGACCCAGGGGCATCAAACAGGCCTTTGTGTCAGTAGAAAGGGGTGCAGCTGGTAGTCACCTCCACCATCAGAGCCTTCCTGCCATCCAGGAGGTCTGACAAATCCTGAACCACGCAGAGTTCAGCATCTGAAGCAGCTGCTCAAAGTGATGAACCACTTGTCAAGAGCAGTGGGTACCTCAGTGATGGTGGTGGGGTGGTGGTTCTTTCAACAGCCAAGCAGCAGCCTCAGGGAGGACATGACAAATGCTCTCAAGCAGGATGTCTCATGCTGGTGTACTGTGAATACTCCTGGGATGAGGCCCAACCCTCACGGAGTTAGAAAACATTGTGCTTCTAAAGAATTCTCAGAAAATAATTTAAATGCAAGAATAGGGAAAGTTCAGTGAATGTGCCATTTTCAAGCCCTTGGTGTATGCAGAGTCGAGAGCCATAAACTTCAAACCAGGTGTTCCCAGCTGCAAAAATCTGTAGTAGAAGTGGATTAACCAAGCAAAAATAATCACCTTTACAAAAAAAAAAAAAAAAAAAAGGTGATTTATGTTACTTTTAAGGTAGTTTCTCAAGAAGATTCTACTGCTCTCCCAGTCAAAGTGTGCTTGCCAGAGCCACCAAGACTCTGAGGAGCCCTGAAATAGCTCTATGTCCCGAGGTCAAGATGACTGCAAAGGGACTGTTCCCTGTGACAACACTCTCCCAGCAGAGCAGCATCTTCAGCACCTCATGGCTGCAATCAACATTCATTGCTGTCGGTGGGTTTTCATTTCTATCAACTCACTGATCAATGAATGCAAACTGCGGACCAGCCAGCCAAGGACCAGCCTCCTACAGCCAAGGACCAGCCTCCTACAGCCTGGCCAGTTTTCTGGCAAGAAAAGCAACAGTTTTGCCAAAGAAGTGCTTAAATCCAAGTTCTGCCTCCCAAAACCATGTAAGGCAGGTCTAGGGCTGTGCCATTATCCCACCAGAGAGGTTCAGGACGTGTCATCCAGCTCCTTCATGAGCAAGTATGAGTGCTAAAAGCATTATGTAACTTAAGAACTGCACAGGGATTCTTAAAGGGGCAGAACAGGTGAGGAACTAACTCAATTTTAATAAAAGTTACGCCCAGCTGGTAAATATCTCACTTTCAGTAAAGTGTAAACCTACAGGTTTACCTGGTTATAGGAAATGAAACTTCCTCCTAAGTGAGCCCAGCTATGGAACAGCACTGGGTCCTACAAAGTGACCAGTGAGATGAGAAAGGACTGAGGCTGTGGGGCTTTGGATTGACAGGGCAGGAATGGGACAGAGCAAGGCAGAAAATAGGCACTGATTTAAGGTGCTGCTGCAGAGAACATTCTCCATGGCTGGGGTGGGCAGGGCCAACTTTGATTATAGTGGAAGGGTTCAGGAGCTGGGGCTGACTGCCCGGGGCAGGCAGGGCCCCTCCTGCCCTGCAGCCGTGCAGGGAGGAGCACACACGTCTGTCTGCAGGACAGACAGAACTGACACTGCCTTGAGACAGAAGAGCAACCTCTCAAGCTGCCCTCCAAGTATTTTTTAATGACTGGCATGACATAGCTGTGCCCAGGAATGCCACTGTGGCTGGGCTGTGCAATGCAGTAAAGGCAGGAGGCCCCTGTGCTGCCCCCACACTCTGAGGAGGGGCCACTCAGACCAGGGATGGTGGACCCCTTCTGCTCAGCAGTGGTATCACTCAATTCCCTGTGCAGTAAAGGGTCCAAGCACTTCTCTTATGCCTTGTTTCCTCCTCCAGTTGTTTACAGGCTTATTGTGAAGCAGCCTGTTGAGGCACGCTGTGCTGATATCCCACAGGAGCCATCTCCCTCAGCTCGCTGTACAGTTCAAGTCAGAACAACTCACTAATGACTTTTAAACTCCAGTTTGGTGAATATTCAAAATAAATCTGTGTGCTTGTTCTGCTAAAAGACTTGAACTTGTTCAATCTTATGCAGGAACAACACCGAGTTCAACAGTTACGCACTCACAGACTGAACTTTGCAAAAGTGGAGCTTTAGGAAAAAAATCTCCCCTCTCCCTGAGCCTGACAGTGAAGGGCTCTGTTCAGTCACCCAAAGCGAGCACTTCCACCGACACCCTGGGTAAGTGTGGTGCTTTGATAGAGGGAATTTACTACAGTAATGTAACAGTGAGCAGCCCAGAAGCACGGCTGCCAAATTGTTTTAACATTATCAAAACGAGAATGACTCATTTTTTATGCAGTTTGACATTTTGCCTTTGAAATCTCAGATTTTTCAGCATGCTTGGCAGGCTCCCTCGGAAGTGAGAGTGCACAATTTGGATTTTTTCCAGCGACATCTTACATGATGTACAAGAAAGTACTTGTGCGTTATTTTAAACAGACATTTCAGCCAACTGGTTTCCCCCACGTACACTTGTATGAAAGTACAAAATACAGAAATCCCGACAGAGGTGTTCATCTCTACTGCAAGGACATGTGAAAATAATTCACTGCAATTACTCTAAGACATTTCAGACAAACAGGGAAAACTACAGTAAAGGGGCCATCACCCTGTTTGCCTGCACAACGAGCCAAAGGCTTCAGCAGACACTCCACAGATCTTAAAGACTCTGGATGCACAAATAAGCTTAAGAATTCATTTTCCTACTCTGCTTTAAAAAAATCCTCCGGATTTTTTTTTTTTTTTTGCTTTAATCATGTTTGGTAATGAGACAGCAAGGGAAAAAAACTTACTAAGAGAAGACAAGTTAGCAGACATGTTCAGAATGTTTTTAAATCCATGCTTGGGAAGTTTTAGATGTTTGTGGCACCAACTGTTCACTCCCTACCAGAGCCACCCCCCACAGATCCGCCTGCCCCGGAGCACATCAGGGTGATGCTGAGCACCAGCACGTTCAGTGCTGCCAATGCAGGCGTGGGACAGCTGGGGCTGGAGAGGTCTGGGATCTGCCCCAGCAGGAATTGCCAGGGCTCATCTCTCCATCCTGGAGGCTCCAGCAGGCCTTCCAGCACTTCAGGGACCCCGCTGCCTACCAGGTGCCCACCAGCACCAATGGGGAGATCGAAAGACAGGGAGACATCAAAAGAACTCAAGGAGCTCGGTTTATTTAGTTTATCAAAAGTTTATATAAAGATCTTCATAGGGAACAGATGTTTGACAAGCATTTTTCAGTTTAGCAAAAGATAACACATGAAAGCTGTGGCTAGACAAACTCAGAGCAGCAATAACATACAGTTGTTTAAGGGGAAAAGAAGGTCATTCAGTTCATATTGGACAGCTTTGCTCTTAGTATTGGCAGATACATTCTGCTGGGAGAATACTGTGGAAAATTCAGTTTTGTTTTAATTCCCTTTAATGCAGGAGAGGCCTGAATGCAGTAAATCTGAGCTATGTCAGCCACAAAGGCTCAACAGAATATTAGCCAATATATCAATATAAACTACACATCTCTAAATGACAAATTATTCTACATATGCATGTGGAATTATCTGTTTCCACATAAAAATGATCAACGGCATGAAAACCTGACTAGATGCCTACCAAGGTGTGTTTTATTAATCAACAGGCAAATAACTGCAGAGACATTTACAACTGGGAGCCTGCCATACCTGCATTCCACACAGCTGTTCTCATGGCAAAGGAGAACAGCTCCACATATTCCCACTGTAGGGGAACCACAGTTCTCCCAAGTTCCCCAGTAGAAGTGCAAGTCCACCAGCATGATGGCACATGGAAGGGACAATGTCCTGGCTCTGGAGGGCTTTTAGCAGCTTGAACATCTGAGCATTATTTCTGAAATGAGCTGTCTGTTTGAAATTGCAGATTTGAAAAATCCACAGGGTTCCCAAACAGTGAGATGAGAAGCTGCCCTGAGTGAGGGGTGTGCAGAGGCTCAGCCCTCTGTTAAGGACACGGTTTCCCAGTCCCACCAGTCTGACAAGGGCCTGTTGCCATCTAGTGGATTCCATGGACTGGTCCCTCTGCACAGCAAAGGCCACTAGATGGAGCGTTAAGAAGGAATTCTGAATTCCTGTTTTTCAGGTGTCCAGCAGCTCAGATTTTCAAAGTCTCAGAAAGTTACAGGCCCAGAATTACTGTGAAATTGCAGAGGATTCCACCAACTGCTCTCAGTTCCATGAGACATTCCAAGCTCTACCTTTCCGAGTTTAATACTGAAACACCACAGATAATACTTCCCTGTCAACAGAATTTACCATCACCTCAGGGGTTTATATCCCTCACATACAAGCATCTACTTCATTGAGATACCTCTGGTGACAAAGGATCTTACACAACCTGCATTCTGCTGGTGGAAATAATCACATACAGACCTGGTCTGTGCTACTTTTGTGAAAAATACCTCATCAGCTCTCAGCTATGGGAAACTCCACTTCCATGAGTAAGCATTAGCTCTAAAACTTCTCGAAGCTACTATGGAGTATCAGTTCACATCTTTGGATTATCTCAGAATGAGAAATTCCACCTTATCATGTGGCAAGAAAAGGGGTACTTACTGCCCATGGAGTTCATAGGGAGGACAGGAGAGGAGGAACTCATCTGCTCCACATCTGTAGCTAATGGGAAAGTGAAAATGAGAAAGATGTGATGTGCATGTTACCAAGAAGTTTTTATTTTGAAAACTTTCATTTACACTTAAATTGAATATGCTTGTCTTTGGTCACCTGAGGAAGCTGCTTTAGAAGCAGGTAGTTTTTAACAGCATCAGCCTTCCCTCTTTCAAGATATGTCTATCTCATCCACGTTATCTACAGATGTACTTTTCCAAGCATTTGTACTGGTAATCTGTAATTTGTGATGGTTTGAGAGTGTCAATTCAGAACAACTTCCAGCACAAAAATTCTGGATTACATCAGCTTTAAACTGCATTCAGACCATTACTGTGGAATGAAAAGACATGATGATCTCCCATCTGTGTCCAGTGCACTTTTAAAAGATTCCAGATAGGAAGAGAGATCCTCTTCCAAAGGGAGGCAAAATGCTGGTATTTGATCTGGAGCAGCATCAAAAACAAGTGTTTTTAAACACAAGACACTCCAAAGCCTTATTTTCTAACAGCTGAAAGAAGAAACAGAACTTCCTGCCTGTGTTTGCCAGTGAAAAACCCCAAAGTCAGAATGTGATCCAAACCAAATGCCAGATGCCCTCTGTGTTTTGGGAAGGATCCACCTTTCCAGGACCCAAACCAGGAAAGACCTATCTTCCAGTAACAGGGTCAGCTTTAACCCAAGATTAGGTAAACCAAAGATACATTCTTTGGGGCTTGATCTCTGTGAAAAGACCACAACCCCTCTCAGCACATCACCACAAACACCGAAGTCAAGCAGATCAGTCCCTCTTCATCACTTTGGTGCTGGCAGATCCCACATAATTATATATTCTGTAACTCCTGTTTAGCTTTAAGACCCAGTAAATGCACACTACAAGTTACATTCCTAACCACAGAACACAGCCCCAGAAGCACAGCTCCAGCCCACAGCCAGGCTGTGCTGCCAGCCCAAATCCTGCCTTTCACATTCCTGCAATTCCCATTTCTCTGGCAGGAGGCAGTTCCCCGAGGATCACTGTTTACACTGAAAAGTGCAAAGTTCTGCTCTAATTAGGCAAACCACAAACAAATGTAAACACTTCAGCAGACCATTTTTACAGAACGTGAGAGCAGACACAGCACCACAGTGACTTAATCCTCCCGCCGTGCCTTCCCACCTCTCCGAGCGCCTCACCGAGGAGCCTCCTCGGAGTAGCTGCTCACAGCAGCAGCCACAGCCCAGAGCAGCAACACACACAGTCACAGATTTATTCAGCAATGCCCTGGGTCGTTCCTGTCCTATTCCCCAGTGAATTATCAAGGCATTTACTGCCTAGAACATCCACACATTCATTTATCATCTCGCTGTGTTCAGAAAGCTGCATGTGACAGGCCGCCTGCACCTTCCCAACAGGCACAATCCAGAGGACACTGCACAGGCCTGTGGTGTGCTCAGAGGAAAAAACGATTTTGCATCTTCCCATTTGCCACCTTAGTCTCTCTAATGTGGGAATTGCTGACCCTCCAAAGGAGCCAGCAGCTCACACACTATACCTGTGTTTATAAGTTAAAAAGGACTCTTCATATGCAGCACAGCCATTTCAGATCCCTGGGAAGAGTTTTGTACTTTTCCCTGTTGAAAGCTACATGTGCTTTCATGTACAGCCAAATTAAGCCAACAAATAAGCACAGTTTAAAGTTACTTTTAACCTTCTGTGAGTGGCAAGATTTAGCCGGTGTCGATTCAGCACTGAGCACAACTCAGCTTTCAGAAAGGCTGAAGGCCCAGCTCAGCAGATGGTCACTCAGGGGTTACCTGCTGCTCTGGCACACAGAGGTCACTGCCCAGCACGGGGGACAGATGGCACAGGGCAGGCACTGAGAACCCATTGTGTGAGCAACAGTCACTCGGGAGAAAGCTACACCTGCCAACATCTGGAATAGTTTATCAAGTATCATTCAAAAAGCAACTAAATATTGCACGTGCCTTCTGAAGAGAGCTTTCTGAGCGGGGTTTGGAGAAGGACAGTGCAAATTCTTTTAAAAAGTCCTTTAGCTTTAGATTGTTCATGTTATAGGCTGCCAATAACAAAGTGTAACTATTTCCCAGCTCTGCTTGGGAAGGATAATTTCAGTTCATGCTTGTAATTATGTATTTTAACTATTTCTAATATGTTCACCAAGGCAGACACCGCAGTCACCACAGCCCGGCTGCTCAGGCTGGAAGGCAGAATTCCCTCAGTGTCCTGCCCAGTGCTGCTGGGAACCTGGTGATCCCACACCCAGGGCACGGAACATGGCACGGCTCTGGGATCGAAGAGTAGCAACACCTCAACACTTCTGTTCTTGTGTTACTGGCAGATGGTATTTATAATGTATTAATCTCAAAATCACACTTGGATTTTTCTGTAATTGTATAAAAGCACAACTAATTATCCTACACCTGGCCTTGGATAGGAGCATTTAAAAATTTCTCTCAATATTAAAAGAATTCAAACAGCTCTTTATGAAACATGGCAATGCTGATTTTGCTCTCTTATCCGTAACTCCCTCCCCTCCAGCCCTTTTTACCTTCATAATGACATGCAACACATTAAACTCCTAAAATCAATTCAGCTAAGGAAGAGGAGATATGGATTAACAACCAGCTAAGATTTTGGAAACTGGTTTGCTCTAAAAGATGAAAAGGACAAAAGTCTGCTCAGCTATGAAGAGCAGCTGCTGCCAATACAAGTATTTACCCCCTGACCCCTCCTCTGCCCACTCAGTGAACAGTGCCAATTGTTTTCCTGTATTATACACTGTTTACAAGCCCTGAGTGGCATGAAAGGAATTAATAATTCAGCTCATGGAGCTGATGACCTTTATTGGGGTACCCCTATTTGCTGAGTAGGAATCAGAGCAAAAGGCTCCCTTGAAGCCACAGGGTTTCTTTAAGAGTTTTTCACTTTACAGCCTAATTGGCCACCATAACATAAATCAATTATTTCTCCTGTTTTAAGCAACAATGCTACCTATTCTCAACCACTCGATTTCTAACTTCTCTTGTATCAAGCCAGGCCTTGTTCTTTGACTTTTACAATGGTCTGGTAAACACACTGGCAAGGCCAGCCTGGAGAGCTTCGCAGGACCAGGAACACTTGGGAACACCAGCAAAAAGAGGTTATGCTATTTTGAACTTCTCTTGACCTTTGCCTGCCCTTGTCCCTGGTTATGCTAATTGAAGGGGTATATGGGCTACTCCCAGAAATGAACTTAGCCTGAACCTGTGACACAGCATTGGACTTTGAAGATGAGTTTGGCACCCCCTCCCCAAAGGCTGTCACCTCACGCACAGGAAGGGACAGCAGGTAAAACACAGTACCCTGAGCACTGCAGGGAGACCCCAGGTGAGAGTGAGCAGAACGTGCTGACCCAGTGAGTCACATCTTCCCCCATGCCCAGGCAGCTGCCAGGGACCAATGGCATGGATCCACATGGCAAACCCACAGCTGTGCTTGTGGGGCTGCAGACAGAAGGACATGGTCATAGCACAGCCTCCACAGGCACAGGGTATTCCAGATGTGACTCTGTCATATCCCACAGGAGGCACTCAGTGCTCCTCTCAACCTCCTGGCTCAGACCAGCACACGATGGGCTGTCACCACCACAAGCACATCCTGACTCACTGTGAGGTTCTCCAGGACCCCAGGTCACTGTGCTGAGCTGCTCCCCAGCCTGTACCATTCCATGGGGTTATTGCATTCCAGATGCAGGACTTGGTGCTTGTCTCTGTTTAACTTTGAAGTTTCAATCAACCCTTTCCTTCAGGTTATCAAGGTCCTCCTGAACAGCAGCTGTGCCCTCATCGTGGTGTCATCTGCAAGTGTGACGAGTGTGTCCATCCCATCATCCCGATGGTTGATGAAACTGCTAAATAGTATTGGCCCTAATATTGACTCCCAAGGACAACCACAGCATAACAGGCCACCAGTTAGTGCTTGGACCCTTGACTGCCACCCTTTGAACAAAACAGCCCAGTTTGTCTACAAGGATGATATGGCAGAGACTGTGTCAAAAGCCTTGCCTAAAGTTAAAGTTAGTGACAAAATTACTGTCTCCTCATTCATGGATCCAGTCATTTCACTGCAGTAGGAATGAGGCTGGTCAGGCATGATCTTCCCTTGGTAAACCCACAGTGACTGTTCCTAATTACCCTCCTATTCTTCAAGTGCCTGGAAGGGTCTTTTGGGAGGATTTGCTCCACACCCTTCCCACTGAAGGAATGAGACAAGGATGACCAGCCTGCAGTTCCCCAGAGCAGCTACTACTGAGCAGAGTCGAGTTAAAGGTGATTCATTGTCCCTTATCAGCTCAATTTTACTATACAGAGACATTCCTCCCCTTTCCCCTACATTGGGTAGAGCTTGCCTTACCTCAACACTGAAAACACACACTGTTTGCAGAAAGAAGTGGGAAGTAAGGTCATTGTGATAAATATTTTTACTCATTTTCCTTCACACAGAAAACAATCCCAGTTCCTGCTTACCAACAAAACTGAAAGGAAACCTACACAGAGTTGAATGTTCCATGAACCTGCACTGCGTTCCTCAATAAACACTCTACAGACATTGTTATTTTAAATGCCTGTTTACATTCCAGTAAAATTCTGTCAGCATGGTATCTGATTTATTGATGCCATCAAAAGTCACAGGATTCCTGACGTGCCTCCTGAGGCACAAAAATCAAAGCAGAAAGGAGCTGCACGTTGCTGTGGTATCAGCATTACCCCATATGGGATGGGATGGGTTTCCAGAAGCCGCCTGTGTTTTCTGAGGCAGAGCACAGTGTGCCCTTCTGGAAAGCTGGTGCTTCCCTGGGAGATTTAGCAGGCTCTGCTCCTGGGAAAAATGGGGTGGTGTAGATGGAAGTGCCAGCCCTTGGTAACAGCAAGGTGCATCAGGGCAGCTCATTCCTCTAAAGGGGGCTCAGACACATTTGCATCTTATTTTACACTTTTAGGCTACCAAAAGAGCAAAGTTTATACACAGTCAAGCAGCAAAGCTTTTTAGAAAAACGATGATGATGAAAAGAGCCTTGAGGCATGTCCTAAAATAAAAGTGATCATCTGTTTCAAATCCAATGCCTCTCAGCATGCAGTGCCCTATCCCACAGGCTTTGTCCCTGGGCATAAAATTTTGCATCTTCTCTACCTGGAGTATGTTTTGGTTGACCAGGATATTGCCCACCAGGCAGCCCAGCCTACTCCAATATTGGAAGATCAATTGCATAATCATTCTGTAAATCTGGGGAAATTCTTTATTGACTTTTTGATCACTGATAAAGTGTTGGCCAACACAAGGCATATTACTATAGCAAAATCCATCTAGAGTCCACTAGAGTTACCTTCATTAAAAAACCAGAATTGTCTGATATTATACAAGAGATGATATTTTTTAAGAGTTAATATCAACCCAGATTAATATTCATCTACTGATAGTTAATAGCACATTATGATATACAGAATATGCCAGAAATCATGTTGCAAATTACTCAGTGTTCCCAGGGGTGAGTTGTTCCAAACCCCAACCAGTGCACCAGACTGGAAACACCCTGTGACTGGACCTTTTCACCACAGCACAGGTAACGTGCCCGTTTGATCCAGCAGCCAGTGCAGGAATGGCACTGACTCACTGGGATCCCAGAAAAGCACCGACATGTGATCAGTCTGAAAACAGCTGTTTCCCCTAACCTCGAGGTTAATTAATTTCACAGCATTTATCTCCCAATTTTAATTAGTGGAGCTAATATTACAGCTCCTGACTGTAATGGACTTGAGCTGCACTCTGCCAGGACCTGGCTGGCTGCACCAGCCCTGGGATCAGGAGGCTGGGCAGTACTTAGGGAGTGAACTGTGCTCTGAGGATCACGACAGAAGCCTTGCATATGAAAAACAGGTACAAGCTTCCTCATTGTTACCACATGTACACAGAAGCACTGCATCATCCAAATCAACCACTGGGTGTATAATTAACATTAAATCAGCACTAGAGGGAAAAGCTTCCCAGCTGCCTGGTGCAATGTGCTCCTGCCATGTTCAGCTACGGCACAGGATGGGCAGTGGCAGCACATGCTCACTGTCACATCAGACCTACTGCTGGCATTTGGGATTTAAACCTGCCAGTCCTGTGGTTCAGCACAAGGGAGGGACGTGTTAGAATATGAAATCCTCTGCACTGTAAATCAATCCCCAGAGCCACGGCTCTTCCTGCACGTCGTACAAGGACCAAGGCACAAGGTGAACACTCAGAGTGTCAGTGTGGGAACAGTGGTGGGTGTTACTCTCCCATTTTTGTGAGGTCTTCATTTCCCACAGGCCACCTGGAGGTGGTTGTGGCTCATGCCAATGGCTGCAATACCTGACCAGTCCTTCAGACTCCAGGTTTCGTTACATTATTGGTTCCAGTGTCCTGCTCGTGAAATCCAGAGACCCACAGCCTCACCCAGCACTTCCCTCAGCCCCACCAACACCAGGATCCCGGGTTTTGTTGGAGTGAAAGGCTTACTTACATTAAGCATTTGGCCTCCCAGGGACAGGGATTACAAACGGGCAGGAATCAAGGGAAATTGGATTCTTTCTCCCCACCTACCTCTCTGCCTCCTGTCTCCCATGTTTGCAAACCGTATTAGCTCCTGCTGCTTGCAATTCCAGAAACACTTCCCTTTCTCTTCAGGGCTCATTCCAGCCACATCTGCCTACTGCTATAATCTCATTTTGCAGGACACCACATCTCATAGTAGCTTTTAATTGTGGTAACACATCTAAGCGTCTTAAAAAGCACATCAGAAACTGTTTGACAGAAAATGTTCATCAGGACAGAAGCACCATTCCTAGCACTTGGATATTTGTGGATATTTGTCTCCACTTATACTGGGAAATCACCTTAAATACAGGAAAAATATCTGCATTTTTAAAGAGGAGGCTCCTAATCTTTTCAAGGGAAAATTCAATCTGGATTGAATTTAGTATATACTGCTGCTCTGAAGAGCAATCTGAAATCTTAATTCACATTTAATCTAACTTAAAAAAATAATACAGGACTTCATGCTTTGCTGATTTTCATGAAAAGGCAGCAAACGCAAATGTTGCCTCTTTTAATCTCGGGTTTTAAGACGTATGATTACAAGTTTCACAATTCCAAAATAATTGTTACATACATTGCTAAGGGAAATCTATTCTTTCTTTTCAAGTTGCTCCCCACTGGTGCTCCACAGATGGCCACGTTCTGCTTGGGCAGTGGTGGGTAGGGCTGGTCACCCAGCACCCCCTGCACCCCCACCCAGCCACACCTGAAACATCTCACTCAGAAAAAATCACCCCAGTGTGATCTGCTGCCTCGTGGACTAAACAAGATGAGAAAGGCTGTGGCACTGCCATTTATTTTGCCATAATTGTGGCATTTCTTACACAGCAATTTTTGTAGAGGTTTCCCTAGAGAAAAACAAAGCTACAAACAACTCTCTTGTTCCAATTTATAGAATCTTGCTAGATTATTTTCTAGTATTTCTTATTTGAATTCAAATTATTTGAATTTCAATGTATTTGAATTACAGATTATTATTTGAATCCAAATAACCCCTGTCCACATGCTACAATAAAATATTCCACAGATATTGACAACTACTGTTTACTTATTATTGGGTAACCTATATATCTATATATATATCTATATGTATCTATACATATATTTTTTAGCATAACTCAAAGATGAAAAAAGAGGCCAAACACCCAGAGGTGCAATTCTTTCCCAGCACCAGTCTGCAAGAGAAGCTGTTTCCAACTTATGTTGGTTCATGAAGAAAAAGTAAAATTTTAAAATTCTGATCCTCTAGACAAAAACATGCTGCAGCTGGACCTGCCACATCAGAACACAGAGGTTTGGGAACAGGAAACAAACCCTTCACCTGCCAGCTACAGAAAGGTAAAGAAAAAGTATCTCAAACCAGCTCAGCATTACTGGAAACAAAATCTTCAGTGCAGGCTGGAGCTGCCAATACAACGTGAGCTGTTGTCTGCCCAGTTTGCCTCTTCCAGAGGACGAGTCCTTTCCACTGAGGGTGTAAGTTCCCACTTGTGAGTAAGGACGAACACAACCCTTTCCTTCTGTGCACGAGGGGACATTTCTGGCAGTGCCTGTTTCCCACATTGTGTGATTGATTACGCTCTCCCCCTTAGAAGAGTTGATTGGTTTCCTGGTGCCAGGAAAATGATTGATGAATATTTCAGGCCATGGGCCTCTCTTCCTGCTGGGTGTCCTTTTCACATGTCTCCAATGGGCCTGGGGATTTTTTTCAAGACTAGGAAGTGTCATTTTTATGGATATCACCCTGTGATAGGGACAGTTCACTGAGCAGAGGCCCCGTGTAAATCCAAGTGAAATACTAAAGGTCAACTCAAGTGTTAATGTGATGGACTCAATCAGCACGTACCAGGTAAGCAGGAGAACAGCACTGGGCAAAGAAAAGCTTCACAAAGCAGCAAAACAGGAGGCAATGAGCAGCCACACCCTGAGCTTGCTACTGCAAACTGGCAGCAGCAAACTGGTACCCAACACTGGCATCTTTCCTCAGTTTCCTTCAATTTTGTAAAACATCACAAGTAAGGTAAATTTGCAGGTAAAAAAATTTCCTTGTGACCCACAGAAAGGGCATTTCCTTACTGCTGTTGATAAAACAGGCAGAGGATGTGGAGTCTCCTGGCAAGAGCACACACAAGACATCTGAAGCAACAATATACTTAGGAATAATTCCTTCTAAGTATTGCCAAAAAACATAGAACTACAGCTGTAAGAGTGAATGAAGAGATTTTTGGAGGACAAGTTGGTGTTTGGCAGAACTTTCAGAGACTCAAAGTTCTTTTACAGATTTTTACTACAGCCACAACAGTCATCATTTAATCACTTGGCTTCAGGATCTGAGGGCTCCAAAGCAATTCCCACAGGTAAACCCTGGGCTTCTCAGAGCTGGGGGGTTTTACCCAACAAGAGAATTTTGAGATTTAGTCCCTAGGACTTCACAGTTCCAGATTATGTTTCCATAAAAACTATTTAAGGTTTCTATCACGTTTCAGCTGAGAGGTATTTCCAGACAAGGACATCACAGCAGTCAGCCTGGCACGAGAGCCGTGATAAATTTTTCCTGGTTTTTTTTTTCCTGATGTGTTCGTGAAGGGAAGACGGGTTTAAAAAAAATTAATCTTTCACACTGACCAGACATTTCTCTAAGTTTAAATTTCACCACCCCTACAAGCCCATAGCTGGGATGGTTAAGCAACGGGAGGCAGACATGTAACTTGTGCTCTCTGAAGGACGTGGGGTCCACCCTGAGTAAATGAAACCTCCTTATCGAAGCACTGGAGGAGAACTCAGATACTCCAGGCATATACTGCTTTCAAGATAAGTTATGGGCAATCATTTACCAATAAAGAACTTCACTGAAGCCTCTCTGTGGTGCATTTCCTCTTTCTAACAAAACCTGTACAGAATCATTTTTATCAACATATAAAATCTGTAAGTCTTCTAATTATGTAATTAGAACTGTAATAATTAAGACCAAAGCTAAACCTCGAAGGGTCCCCTTGTCCCCCAACTTCCCTTTCTCAATTAACTCTGCACAGTGATAACCACTCTGGCTTAAAGGCTAAAAAAAGGACAGGATCAAAAGGCTGGTTTAATACAGCTGGAGGGGAAGAATGCATTTCAGCTCCCCAGCAGCCATCTGATGAAACCCTGGGCCAATTCTCTATGTAAATGACTTAATTAGAATTACCAGATTACACTGCTGAAGGCTTTATTTAAATAGGCAGTTTATCAACAGGATAAACTGTGCTCCCATTCTCACAGAATGCTGGCGTAAATGCATCTGTTCAAAGCTCCACCACATAGGAGCTGAACGGTAATTCAATAAAACCACTGGCACATTTTCCCCACCAAAAAAAGAGATACCACAAAGGATTTGCCAGAGGCAGGGCAGAGAGACGGCTATTGCTTCCCAACAATCACGAAATAGCCTCCTAGATGAAAAAGTTCCCTCATTTTCTGTAACACAGCATCTTTATACTGTTTTATAGCAAAGCAGGGAAAAAATCCTGTTGCTGCAGTGTCACATCACACACTGCATCTGCTCAGCATCCAGCACAGTCCTGGGCTCAGCACAAAAAGGCATGCATAAACCCATCTTCCTGATTAATGATCTACAGAAGACATCAATACCAAATTCCAACTTTATACCAAGAGGTATTTTTCCATCTTACCATCAAATCAAACAAAGGAATTAAGTTCTTCCTAAACCACAAGTCTTTCATTTCCCATCACAGACCTGAGTTCAGAATTCAATTTATTATTTTCCATTATTATTATTTACAATAGCAAGAGCTATCCACATTCAACAAGCTAACGCTGAGCTGAAATAACACTGTAGCTTCTTGTTTATTCAGAGACATTTGACTTCAGCAGCATTGCCATCCGACAACTCCATTTGTTTTTCTTCCTAAATCTTCAAAGAAATGTTTATAGCAAGACCCAACAATATCAATGAAATAGTCTTTGTTAAGCAAAGGCTTATCTCATCAGATGCAAAGCAACCGAGCCTAAAGAACCACTAAAAATGTCAGTGTTGTGCCAGTAAAGTTTGGGAGCGCTGTGGAAAACGGAAGGGATGCAGGCAAAGGGATTTTTCTTTGAAAACCTTACATTCTTTGTGCTCTGACAACCTTCCTCTTCTCTCTGGTATGAAGTTCATCCAGATCAGTAATCTGCCTATCTGAAACTCTGATAATTTTAAAGGAACACAAAATTCAAGTTGTTTCCTGATAAATCTGTCTTCTGTGACCACACTACACAACAAAGTATCTACAGTTACCTTAATTCTAGATAACCTGCCTTATCCCTATTTTAGCTAAAACAAAAAATAATTAAAACTGTGTAAAAGCCATCACGTTTCACTCACAGAGGAAAAACGTGCCAACTGAAGCTATAGGGAATCTGCTCTTAAATGAGACCCTGTTGAGAAATAATTGCTACTACTGCAGGAAAAATGAACACCTTAATGTAATTACTTTAAAAAAAATTGGTTTTGCTCGTTGCCATTAATTTGCTCAATGACAAAATATGTTTCTTACATGGAAAGGGAGGTACTCAAATTGGCAAGGGAAAAACCATCATCTTATATTCTGAGAACGTCAAGTGCCCCCTCAAATAACGAGGCTGCAATTGCCCGTAACTGCTGAAATAAACCCACGTCATTTGAAAGTTATCCCGAGGCTTCTCTCACTGGAGACACCAATAAACTTGCAGCAGTTTACTCTGGGTTAACACAGAAGCCACGTGCAGAGCTTAAGTTCATTAATGATTTTAACATAGCCACCAAGAATACAATCCGACTTTTACATCTCTGTCCTGTGTACCTGTATTTGCATCATACAATTTTAACTGCTTTCACTAAGATGCTCGAGGTATCAGAAGTGCCAGTAATTTTCCTTAGAAAGAGGAAATGTTAAGAATCTTCATTTGTCATTACCATTTGCAGGTATTTTATAAGCCCATGAATTAACAACCCAGTCTTTTCTGCTCCTCCCCTGGCCGCCCAAGGCTTTAGAAAGACTGAAGGTCAAGCAATGTCTCAACACTGCACCAGTATTTCACATTTTTGAAGGCAAAGTAGTAAAAGGTTGTCACATTATCCATTCAAAAGACTAACTGCAGCCACAGGTACGTCTGTCACATGAAACAGCTACACGAGACATGCAAGGAACTCTTAGAACTAATCTGATTAATCAAAAGAGATTCCCCCAAAATCCCACCGAGAAAAATAGCAAATGCAGACAAAGTATTAATATTGTTGGACTCCTAGGGTCACCAAAGCAACAACACTTCACAAATTAAGCCATAAAGTTCAAAAAGTATTAAGGATGTATTAAAGTATTAAAAGCGTTATTAAAGTATCTAAGGGTATTAAGTGTCTTTCATCCAAGTGGACATCTAATTAAGCGAGGAGGAATAAAGTGTTTCCAGGGACACAACTCAGAATTACACATCAGGGTGGTTACAGAAATGCCCGTTTCTGCAGTTCCCGCACTGCGTGTGTTTTGGTACCGCCTGTATCTCAAACCGAGGATGCTGCCTGATAAAAAGCCTCTTTTGTCTGAGCAAACCCTTTGTAGAGAACCCGAGTACCTTAAGATGGTAAAATGCAATTGTAAACCATAAAAATTGGCAGGGACATTCAAGTGCAGATGCGGCATCTGCATAAGGGAAGTGTAAAAGGGTCCCAAATGGTGCCTATAAACCCCGGGCCGGGACCGGCTCACAGGGGTGAGGGAAACACACCCGGGGGCTGTACCGGGACACCGCGCGGGCTGTACCGGGACACCCGCCCGGAGCGACCGGGCAGCGGCCCCGCGCCCCGCACGCCCCGCGGCACAGCGCGTTCGGATGGGGAAAACGCGATTTTTGCGAAACGAGTTAAATTCGCCGCAGCGTCTGAGGGGACCCGAGCCCCGCGTGCCCCGCGCCCGCCCCGCAGCGCCCCGAGCGGGTCCCGCCGGCCCGGCCCGCGGGGGCAGCGGGGCAGGGCGGGCAGCGGCCCTTTGTTGTGCCCCGCGGACGCGAAAAGTTGCGGCCGCCGGGACGCTCCGACCCCCGGCACCCCCTCGTGCAGCTCGGCCCCGGCCCCGCCGGCCCCCGCCCCGGCCCGCCCGAGCCCCCGCGCTCCACTCACCGGTGCGGGGCGGCCCCTTGCTGGCGGCGCGGGGCTCCGGCAGCTCGGCGGGCGGCTCCAGCTCCATGGCGGCGCCGGGGCCGCGCCGGGCCGGGCCGGGGCGCGGCGGGTCTCAGCGGCCCCGGCGGCCGCGCTGCCCCATGGCCGCCCGGGCGCTGCTGACAGCCAGGGCCGCGCCGCGCTCGGCCGGGCCGGCCCGCCCCGCTCCGCCCCCCCGCGGCACCACGGGAGCCGTAGTCCGAGCGCCGACCGCGGGGAGCGCCGCCCGGCCCCGCCCCGGGCTCCGAGCCCCGGCCCGCCCCGGCCCCCCCGCGACCCTGCACCGGGACCGGCGCGGCGCCAGGGGGCACCCGCCGGCCGAGCCCCGAGCGCTGCCCGCGGCACCGGGCACCGGGCACGGGGAGAGGGGAAACCGGCACCGGGCACCGAGAGAGGGGAAACTGGCACCGGGCACGGGGAGAGGGGAACCGGCACTGGGAGAGGGGAAATGGGGCATCGGCCACCGCGAGAGGGGAAACGGGCACCCGGCATGAGGAGAGGGGAAACTGGACACCGGCACTGGGCACCGGGAAAGGGGTAACCGGGCAGCTCCAGCGAGGGTACGGCCCGGCTCACCCGGGGGCACCGGGCACCCCGGTACATGAGAGCCCGGGCGGTCCCGGGGCGGGCACGGCCGGCTCCGCCCGGGGGGGACGCGCCGCCCTCGCCGCCGCGGCGCCGCTGCTGGGACCCCGGTGCCGCCGCCGGGACGGGGCGGGACGGACGGGCGGGCGGGACGGGCGGCTCCTCCTCCCCGCCGCCGGGCCGGGCCGGGCCGGGCGGAGCGGGCGGTCGGTGCGGGCGGTCGCCGCCGCTCTCGCCATGCGGGCGCTGCTGCTCCCCGCGCTCCTGCTCCCGGCGCTGGCCGCGGCGCGCGGCACCGCCACGGTAAGGACGGGCCGCACCGGCACCGACGGGGGTCGGGACCGGGATGGCGACCACGGCCAGGGGGTCCCGGCCGCCCTGCCCGGCGGTGCTGGGAGCGGACGGGGGCAGGTCCGGTGTCCCCGGCGGTGCCCGGCGGGTCGGGGGGTCCCGGGCGGGGGTCCCGGGAGGGGCCGTTGCGGGTGCCGGTGCTCCCCTCGCGGTGCGGGTTCGGCGCAGGGAATGGCCCGGGCGGGGGGCGCGCTCGCGGGGTTGGGAGGTGCCCGAGCCCCGGCGCTGCAGCGATGGGCGCTGCAATGAGCGACTCCGTGCCAGAGAGAATAGCCCGGACAAGCCTTCCCCCGCGGGGGTGAGGCGCGGGAAGCGGGGGGAGCCAGCCTCTCCCGGGGATTCAGGAGCCCTCGGTTCCAGCTGGAACCTGTCTCCCACGGGGTCAGTGGCCTCGGGGGCCGGAGCAGGGACACCGGGATCCAGCCCAGAGGGATGGTGCTGGGCGCAGCTACTGCCAGGATCACCAAAATGTTAAAAATACAGAATTTTCGAAGACATTTGGTGGAATAGGACGATAGCACAGCTGTTGTCAGCAGCACTTGGCTGGGAACAGATATCCAAAGCCTGGAATGCCCTGCACTGGGTTCCCGGCAGGGTGCCAGGGATGATGCTGCCCGAAGGACTCTGAGATCCGCAGCCCACGGACCCACACGGTGCTGTCGCCTCCTCCATGCCTCCCTCCCCGCAGGTGCTGCCTGCTGTGCTCGGAGGTGTTTTCTCAGTTCTTGCTGTTGGATGAGATCCCTTCAGTGGGCATGTGTGTGCCACACAAGTGCTTGGCATGGCCATGTCCCCGTGACCGACACGGGACGCCCGAGCAGCGCCAGCACCCGGGGCCTGGCTGCCGTCAGCCACGGCCCAGCCCTGCCAGCACCGCTCTGCCTCGGCTGCAGGATGTGTTTGACACCTTGTGCCAAGCCTGGGAGGAGGAGGAAGAGGAGGGTGACATGGTTTCCCTCCCATGACGGGGACATGCCTTCCAGCAGCTGTGCCAGAGGCGTGCGGCGCAGCAGCTTATCAACACAGCGTGTTTTCCTCCCAGACGAGTCCTCTGGCAGCAGCCAAAGGAGAGCTTAAAAGCTGGCCAAGGGTCATTGTCAAAGGTCCTGCTTTCTCCAAATAATGTCACAAACTCAGTGCTCACATGGATGCTCTTGCAGGAGGTTTCAAAAACTGGGAAAATTACCCAGCTCGTAAAGCTGGGAGTGTGGAAACCCTCAGCAAAGTGCAGGGACACTCTCCCACACCAGCCATGGCTGTCCAGCCCCTGTGGATCTGGGACCCACTCCGGAGGATGGGCGGCACCCACCTCCTGCACCCTGGGCTGGGGTCTGCAGTGAGCGGGGGGATCCAGGGAAAGAACCACCAGAGCCTCCATGGGGCTGTAGCAGCCCTCACACGGGTTTCTCAGGGAGCCGTTGGATTCCCACCCGGAGCAGGCAGTGCAGCACAGGCTGCCTTGTGCCTCCACATCCAGACCCACCTGTCCAGTGTTCATGTGTATGGCAGGTGTGGGCTGTGCCCTGCCAAGCCGGGCACAGCCAGGCACAGGCTGACAGAGGGCACCCACGGCAGGTGACCCTTGCAGAGGCTCCCCACGTCAGAGCCTGGTTTTTAATATTTCCTTGTTTATGAGTTTTTCTGTATAAATAGAACATGTGGTTCCTGTTTAAGGAGCTGGTAAAAGGCAGAACAAGGTTTAGTGTTACGGCCCCACATGAAGGCGGGCGGCTGCCCCGGCTGTGGAGCAGTGAGGCACACACAGGGCTGGAACTGGGGGGTCCCTGGGAAGGGCTTGGCCCTTCCTGCCATGGGGGAGGCTCTGTGTGCCGGACACCCCCTCACCGTGCAGTGTCACAGCTGCTGTGGCTGCTCCAGGCACGTTTGTTGCTCTGGGCACCCGCCTGTTTGTGCCTCACCCCAGTGGGACATGCAGGGCCTCTGTGCCACTCGTGCCTCCCACCACAGCGTGCCAGGGCCGTGGGAGGGGACCCACAGCCCACAGTCACCTGCTCCTTTGGGAAAGAGCTGCCAGCCCAGGCAGCTGCAGCCCTGCCCTGCAGAAGGTGCTGAGGGTGGGTGGGATTGCAGTGTGTGCCTGGGTGTGGGGCTGTGCTGCCATGGTGGAACCTTCACCGGTGCTTGGGTGTTGGTGGGAATAGGGGACCCCGGCTAGGAATTGAAGTGGGACTCCCATGAGGCGCCCTGGGACCTTGAGTGGGGTTCCCACAGGGATGTGTGTGCACACCAGGACCTCATGCAGCTCAGTGTCCTGGACAGACATTGCTCATGGCCAGCACAGCTGCCCAGCTCGGGCCTGGGGAGCTGCCCGGCTCTGTGAGGAGGGGACGGCAGCCCGTGGCCGGACTGTGAATCCTCCTGCCTGTTTGCACAAGCACCAGCATGGCCATGGGGAGGCCAGGGGGCCCGGAGAGGTGTAAGCCTGTCGACTTGGTGTTTGGGAAGGGGGTCTCTGCCCTGCTCCCTGCTGAGAGCTTGATTAGATCCTCCTCAATTTACAACCCTTTGCCCCCCCCACCCGTGTTTTCCTTCAGCCAGCGGGACCTGGTTTCCCTTTGAATGAAAGAGGGTTTTTTGAAATGCAAAATGCATGAGGTTTTGCAGCCCTTCAGGAAGAGAAGGAAGCCCCTGGCCCATGTGGGCTATGGGGAGCCTGGGGTCTGTGCTGCACGGGCAGTGCTCAGGGAGAGCTGCTGCCCCGGTGCCACCAGCGTGTCATCCCAGTTGGGCTCTGAAGGGAGGGTCCCTGTGTGGCCATGGGTGCTGCCTGCAGGCAGGACATGGACCCCGTGGGCCTCTGCCCTTTCCCACGCCGCACTGTGCTCCGCTGTGGTCCGGGGAGGACCGGGAGCCAGAGCTCAACTTGTTTCCCAGCTCTGCCACCATTCTGTTTCCCAGGATGAGTCAGAGTCCCTGTGGGCAGAGCCCTGTCCCTCCAGGGTCACTGCACTGCCTGTTGCTGTTGTCCCACCCTCACGGGTGCTTGGAGCAGGCGCATCCCTGCACACAGGGCACCCAGCACAGCTCCTGCCAGCCCAGGCATCCCCCAGGGTGCACAGCCAGTGGTGGGGGGCTCGGGGGGCTCGGCTCCCTTGTTCCTGAGCACAGCGGGACTAGGGGAGAACTGGGCTAAACCGGCTGAAAAGCACCCTGGCTCATAGCGTGAGTCAGGGCCATGTGTGGAAACAACAGAGTCCTTGAGCATGTGCCTGGGGCCATTGCCGGAGTCTGGAGGGGCCGAGCTCACCCTGAGGTGGCTGCAATGTCACCACGAACAACGAACCCTGTGTGGGCTGGAGGCCGTGGGCGTGGGGGCACAGAGTCACTGCTGGGTCTTACCACCGTCCCTGCTCACTCGGGTCTTGCTGGAGGCTGGGAAACAGCCACAGAAGTGGGCCTGGATTACCTGGCCCCCAAAACGCTCTGGTGGCCATAGGGACAAGCAGCTGCCTGGGCTTTGTCACCGTCAGCCCGGGTGCAGAGCGGTGAGACACGGTGCTCTGGGCCAGACTCTGCCCCATGCTCACTGGGGCACAACCAGGAGCCCCTGGGGTGGTGGGAGAACTCTGGGCAGGCAAAAGAGAGGAGGAGGGCTGTGATGGCTTGCTGGGGTCAGCGGTGCCCTGGTGAGACACCAGGCTCACCACGAGTCCCACAGGCGCTGGGTGACACGGACCAGGTCAGGATGACCTCGGAGGGCTCCGACTGCCGCTGCAAGTGCATCCTGCGGCCGCTGAGCAAGGACGCCTGCAGCCGCGTCAGGAACGGCAGCGCGCGCGTGGAGGATTTCTACACGGTGGAGACGGTGAGCTCGGGGGCCGACTGCAAGTGCTCCTGCACTGCGCCCCCCTCCTCGCTGAACCCCTGTGAGAACGAGTGGAAGATGGAGAAGCTGAAGAAGCAGGCGCCTGAGCTCTTCAAGGTACCTGAGGCGTGGTGGGACTGGGGACCAGACGCACCCTCCCCGCACTGCACAGCCCTGCCCTGTGCCCGCTCCTGTGCCCTGTGCCTCACCCCCACATTCTGCCCCTGCCCCATGTCTCAGCCCTGCCCTGTGGCCCATCCCTGCTCTTCCTCTGCAGCTGCAGTCCATGGTGGACCTGCTGGAGGGAACGCTGTACAGCATGGACCTGATGAAGGTGCACTCCTACATCAGCAAGGTGGTGGCCCAGATGAACACACTGGAGGAGGTGAGCTCTGGCAGCACCATCCCTGCAGTGCTCCCTGCTGAACTGCTCAGGACTTTCTGGTGGTGCTGTGGTTCCAGCCTCTCCTCTCCTGCAGACCATCAAGACTAACCTGAGCAGGGAGAACGACTTCATGAAGGAGAGCGTCCTGCACCTCACCAACCAGATGAAACGCTACGAGAACTACTCCGACATCATGCTCAGCATCAAGAAGGAGATCTCCAACCTGGGTTACCAGCTGCTGCAGAAGGACGCGGCTGCTGTCCCCGAGAGCAAGGCACAGGTACCCCGAGCCACAGGTACCCCGAGCCATAGGTACCCCAGGGCCCAGCCCTGCACAGGCACAGCCGGTGCTGCCAGGCAGAGCTGAGCTCCCCCAGGCTTGTGAGAGGTGCACCCCTGGCAGCCAGGGGCTGGTGCCTGTGCCCACTGCCTGGCTCGGTGGCAGCAGGGAAGTGGAGGGATGGGAGGGGAGGGGGTCTGACAGGCTGTGCCCCCCAGGACACGGCAGGCGGCCGAGAGAAGGAGGCGGGGCGGTACCCCAGCACCCGCAAGGCACTGGGGGACAAGGTGGCCCCTCGAGCGCCCAAGGAGAAGCCACTGAAGCCTGAGAAGCCCAAAAAGGAGAACACCAAGGCCAGGGCAGGGTCCCAGCCCACACCCAAGCCCAAGCCCCTGGCGCACCAGCAGACCGTGGTCCGAGGCATCACGTACTACAAGGTGGGGCAGGCGGGAGCGGCGGAGGGGCCGGCCGGCAGCCGCGGTGAGTCCCGGCGTGGGGCACAGGCGGGGGGCATGGGAGCACCCTCCCACCGAGGCAGAGGGCCTGGGGCTGCCCCTGCAAATGCACTGACTCCCAGCTTGTCCCCCCACAGAGAGCCCTGCAAGGGGGCCAGCTGTGCCGGAGCAGCAGGAGGAGAGGGGCCCCCCACCCCCTGCAGCTGAGGGGACCCCAGCCCAAGCTGTTGCACAGACAGAGACCGCCGTGCCCAACACCACGGCTGTGCCCAGCACTGCCCCAGCCCCCCGCAGCACCACCCGCAGCCCCCCCAGCCCCCTTGGGCAGGGGGATGACAGCACTGGGGACCCCGAAACACCAAACAGAGGTGGGTGAGTGGGGGGCAGCTGGGAGGGGGCACCCGGCCCAGCAGTCCCAGTGCCTGTGGCCAGGCCAGGTCAGCAATAGCCGTGCCATGGGGAAGGAGGAGAAGGCAGCTGCCTGGGGCAGGGATAAGCCCTCGTCCTCCTCCTCCATGGTACCCAGTGAAGGAGGTGGAGTGCGAAGGCACCATCGAGTCGGTGGAGCCTCCCATGGAGCACCACAGCTACGGGCGCAACGAGGGGGCCTGGATGAAGGACCCGGCAGCCAAGGATGACCGTATCTATGTCACCAACTACTACTATGGGAACAGCCTGGTGGAGTTCAGGAGCCTCGAGAACTTCAAGCAGGGTGAGAGTCAGCAGCCGAGTGGGTGCAGGGGCCTCGGCTCCTCCTGGGTGAGTGCCCAGTGCCGTGTGACACTGGCTGTGCCAGCCCTGGGGCAGTGGGCAGCTCATGGGGACCTGCACTGGGAGCACCCACAGGGCAGTGAGGGGGACACAAGTCCCCTGCCACTGCCTGCACACTCGGGCCATTGTGCATGGGACCCAGTGCTGCAGCGGGTCCCAGCGCCTCTCCCACCCCCTCACAGGCCGCTGGAGCAACCTCTACAAGCTGCCCTACAACTGGATTGGCACCGGGCATGTGGTGTACCGGGGGGCCTTCTACTACAACCGTGCCTTCACCAAGAACATCATCAAGTATGACCTGAAGGAGCGGTACGTGGCGGGCTGGGCGCTGCTCCACGATGTGGTGTATGAGGACACAACGCCCTGGAAGTGGAGGGGCCACTCAGACATTGACTTTGCTGTGGATGAGAGCGGGCTCTGGGTTATCTACCCCTCTGTGGACTACGACTACTCGCAGCAGGAGGTGATCGTGCTGAGCCGACTCGACCCCGGGGACCTCTCAGTGCGCAAGGAAACCACCTGGAAGACGGGGCTGAAGCGCAACACCTACGGGAACTGCTTCATCATCTGTGGCATCCTCTACGCTGTAGACACCTACAGCCAGAAGGAAGGGCAGATCTCCTACGCCTTTGACACGCACACGAACACGGAGGCAGAGCTCCGACTGCCCTTCCTCAACCACTACTCCTTCACCACGCAGGTCGACTACAACCCCAAGGAGAAGGTGCTCTACGCCTGGGACAACGGCCATCAGATGACATACGGGCTCCACTTTGTGGTCTGAGCATCCGGGGGTTCCCATCAGCCCTCCTGCACCCACCCTCTGCTGTGCCTGGCTGGGGCACCCTGATGCAGCCTGGGCCCGGCACCCCGACCCCAGCTGGACCAGGGCTGTGGCGACAGCCCGGCTTCCACCCCAACCCCCTCCCCATCCTCTGTGCCCGTCAGCTGCCCCGTGCCCACTGCACTGCGGGGCAGGGAGTGCGCGTGAGCACAGCCCCCCGCAGACACCCCCACGACAACGTGGCCCCCGGACCACGGCAGCTCGGCTGGCATCGCCTTCCTGGGGAACAGAGAGAAGCCCAGCCCCACATCCCTCCGGCACCACTGGCACCACAGCAGCACCCACCCCATACCACTGCACTGAGCACCCACTGCACTGCCCCCAGCCAAGCCCCCTCCTCACACACCCACCGGGACCCCGCGTGCCGGCACCGCAGCTGCCAGCGGCATGAGTGCGGGACAGCCCCGTGCCCTGGCCTGCACCCGGCCCCACGAGGCGGGCAGGGCCCCCGGCTGCCAGGCACGAGCAACAGGTGCCGGTTGCTATTTTAGGAAATGTGGTTAAGATGCCCTTGCTTTTGCCGCTCATTAGCTTGTTATTTAAACGCATTCACTGGAGCTGTATGAGGCCCCTTCAGGCAGCGGGTGCAGAGGAGCCAGCCCGCAGCACCGGGGTGTCCTGCCTGCACACCTGCCTGCACACCTGCCTGCAGCGAACCCTGGGCAGGGGAGCCCGTGGCCCTCTCGCTCTCCAGGTGAGGCAGGGCAAGGGGCTGCGGGCGCTTGGCTTGGTTTTGGTCATTTTAGACGTGAACAGTATTAAAACATAACATGTGAAAGCGGGCTGCATGTGCTATCGTTTGTCCTCAGGCTGGGCAGGGAGGAGCGGGCAGGGCAGGCGCTCGCCAGCCCCATCCCTCACTGTCCCTGTCCCTCGCCATCCCTGTCCTTCACTGTCCTGTCCCACGGCCAGGAGTGCCCAGGGGTTGCTGTCACACGTGGCTGCTGTTCACTGCACTCCTGGCAGGCACAGCTCCCCACGCCGATCCCAGAGGGACACCCCACATCCCCCCGGCAGCACCGGCACGATGCCATGGCAGCACAGTGGCAGGCAGATCTCAGACCAGACCCGGGGCAGCAAACGCTGCTGTGTCCTGGGGTAAAGGGGATTTGGCATGGCCCAGCCTGAGCTGCAGCCCGAGAGCCGCCGGGAGCCGAGCCCCGCTGCTGGAGAGCGGAGCAGCTGAGCGTGGGCACGGCGGGAGCAGCTGCCCCGGCGCTGCTGCAGAACTTGGCAAGCGCGGAGCTGCCGGGGGGCTCGGGGTGAGAGCAGCCCCCGCGCCCAGCGCCCTCCTGCCCCCGTCCGTGCGTGCGAGGGCAGCCTGCCCTGGGCCCCGCCGAGCCCCGCACGCCGGCGGGGGCCGTGGGGCTGCGCCCGGGCTCTCGGTGCCGCGGAGCCAGGCGGTGTCCCGGGAGGCGGAAATGTTTTCCCCTGCAAAGACCTGAAGCCGGTGCCAGGCGTGGGCAGCCTGGCACCCCCTTCCCTGGACCCACGCTGCTCCCAGGTGCTGCTCTGGCTCACGGCGGCCCCAGCAGCCCCCGCCCTGCCTCGGCCCGGACCCCGCACCAGCGCTGCGCTGCTCGCCTCGCTTGGCCGCGAGTCCTCGCCACAGAAAGGAACCGGCCGACTTTTCCCCCCGGGCTGGGTCCCTGCCAGGCTTTTATCTAGCGATCCCCAGCAAATCCCTGTCCAAACAATGCGGATTTCTGACATTTTTTTGTGGTAAAGTAAACTCCCAGCACATCTCTAATTCCAGGGCTTTGTTGTTCTTCCGCAGGGGCTGCCGTGGCTCCGTGCTGCGCAGGGCTGCTCCCCTCGGTCAGAAAACATGGGAAGGGGGGAATGAAACCTGCGTGGTCAGAGGACTACCTTGTGTTGGGTCGTTTGGGCTGCCGCGAGGAGCTTCAGCCCCAGCAGCCCTTTGCGAGCTGATCCTTGTCCTGGCACCCGTCCCCGATGCCTGGTCCTGGTCTCTGGTCCCGGGGCCTTTTCCTGGTGCAAGTTGCAGTCTCAGGCAGGACAAGGCAGGCTGGGGAACATGGGGGTCCCCAGGCAGTACACGGTGGGGACATGTGGGTGGGGGCAGGATGGGCTCCCACCGTGACGGGCGCTGCTGACTTCCAGACATTCCTCCTGTGCGTGGCCGGCACCACCTCGGCTCATAACGTGATTAAAAGATTAAAATCTCTCAGTTCAGCAGCAAGCAGCAAATGAAGCTTGAGACAGGGATGTTGGGGGGCTGTGGTGCCCAAGGGCCCCGTGACAGCAATGTGGCGCCTGGGAAGGGCAGCCGAGGCCGTCTGGGCAGGTGGCTCTGGTGCCGCAGCCCTCAGTCCCAAAATCCCCTCCCGTGGGCACGGCTGCCCTCGGTGCAGCCAGGCAGTGAGCCCTGATCCCCCCCCCGCCTCCTTCTCAGTTACTGGCTGGGCTGGTTTGTTTGTGGTGGTTTTGCCTCATTCCTGGCCCCGCTGCCCAGGCTGGCGTCCTGCTCTCCCCATGGTGCCCCAGCACAGAACTGCCTCGGGGCTGAGGTGAGCCAGGGGTGGCCAGTCTTTGGGTGAGCAGGATGTACAGTGAGCAGGGCACAGTGCCAGGGACATCCTGGCCAGAGCCTGTCCATGGCTGCAGCCTGTTGGCACCCACTGGGGGTGCACCAAAACCTGGGTCCTTGTCCCACCTCAAGAGCTGCCTCCACCCGGATCCCACAGCTGTCCAGGCACAGCCAGGTTTCAGGACCAGGGGCTCAGCAGAGAGCTGTGCCTGGGACGTGGTGCCCAGCCACACCAGCAGCCTCTTGGCAGAGCCCAGCAGTCCCCAGGTCCTCCATGGGGATCAGGAGGCTCAGTCCCAGTGCCACAGCCCTCATGCTGTGCCCCCACCCATCGGCCGCCTGCGCTGGGACATGTGCCACATCGCTGGTGCCACCAGGGGCCCTGCTCAGTGTCTGGAGAGCTGCAGGGTGATGCAGGGATGTGAGGTGACATGGAGCCACAGGTGCCAAGGCTGACAACCCTGGGCAGCTGTGGGAAAGGGCTGGGCAGCGGGTGGGTGGTGGCGGTGGCCGGAGGGAAGGGAGGGGACCCACGGGCCTTGGCGGTGCCACCGCTGACTCACTCACCAGTGGAAACAGAAATCTGTTCCCAGGCTTGCTGCTGCCAGCTCCACAGCACCCCAGGCCCTGGCACGGCAGCCCCTCGGGGTGGCAGGGGGCACCTGCAAACACCCCTTCCCCAGCAGCACCCAGGGCACAGCAAGGCAGGAGGAGAGGGCTGCCCGCAGGCCACTCTCGTGGCCAGGTTCTGCTCAGCCCGACGCAGGGGCTTTCTTCATCTCCCTGCAGATGCACAGCTGGGCTGGCTGGGGGCCAGGAGCCCCAGCACACATTAGCCCCTGTCCCAGAGAGCCCCAGGGTCACCTTTGCCTGAGAGCCCCCGGGACAGCGGGTGCAGGGCCCTGAAGTGCAGCACTTGCGTCCAGACACTGCCTGTATTCATGGAGCAGCAGGGCCAGGGCAGTGTGGGGGCTAGTCCTGCCCCAGCCTGGCCAACAAAACGGGCATTCAGGGCCGGGCGCGGGTGGCTGCCCCGGGCAGACCTGGGCCATCTGCGCCGCCGGCGGGACGCGGCATTTCCCCACTGGGCTGGGCTCACAACGTGGGGCTTGTGGTCACCAGATGTGCCAGACGCTGCTCACACGCAGCCGTGCAGGGCCAGCTCTTCCTGGTATGTGGAGGGCAGTGGGCAGCGTGGCAGGGCGTGGCCAAGGGCACCAGGACCTGCCCAGGGTGGTTGCTCCCAAGCTCCCTGCCCTGCACAGCACCTTGTGTGTCCATATCCCATCTCCACACATCCTGCTGCATGCAGAAATGGGGTCACCCCCCGTGGGAGCACTCAGGACAGCAGCTCAGGGCTGTCCCGGCAGAGGGAGGTGACAGGAGCAGTGACAGGAGCAATGCCAGGAGCATTAGAAGAGCTGGGGTTTGTGTCCATCGCAGCAAACACCAGCCAAAGGAGGTGGGGCCCGAGCTTCTCTCAGCAATGCTAAGTTTATAGTTGAACAGTCTTGAGGGTCTTTTCCAACCTAAATGACTCTGATTCCATGACTCAAATCTCCCTCTGCAGGTCCCCCATTCCCTCAGCCCCTGCCCCAGCTGCAGAACGGGGTCCAGGAGCGGGAGCTGCCAGCTCCCACGGACACCATCCACTCGGGGCTGTGCCCGCTGTGCCGGGCAGGAACATCTGGTGCTGCTGAACGTGTTCCAGGGCACAGGGCCAGGGTTCCCCCCCAGCGGCACCAGCCCCGGGCCATGCCCCGCAGCCAGCCAGCAGCTGCGCCTCTGTCCTCCTCCCCGCCCGGGAAATTATTTATTTGCTGAAGAATGGCTTTTCCCAGGAAGCTGCTCCAGGGCTGAGGGACATCTTCAGTTACGAGGAACAAATAAACAGTGTGAGCCTCCAAGGCCCCGACGCTCTGCAAACACTGGTGCTAAACCCAGGGCCGGCGCTGGCAGCTGTGCGGGGTCAGTGCTGGGGAGCAGGGGGTCCCCCAGGACAGGGCTTCAGGAAACCCACCCTACACACCCCCAGCACCCTGCCAGAGGGGGACAGGGGCCACACTGCCAGCAGTGACGCAGGGGTGATGCTGTGTGGTCCCCTCAGAGCCAGCACAGCACTGGGGTGTTCTGGGGAGCGTGTGGCCCTTTGCTGGGGGTTCTGCCACTGGGCACTCCTCACTTTGGGGACCAGCAAGGCTGAAGAGCCTACGCTCAGCCCCGACAGCAGCAGCTTCTGCCAGGGAGCTGGGGCAGCACAGCCATCCTCTGGGGCTGGCTGGTAAAGTGGGAACCAGCACAGACCACTGGAAACACAGCCAGGACAGGCTCTGCCTTGCACTCACAGCAGGAACAAGTGTCTTCACCTGTGCCCTGGAGGGAGCTCATCACTTCACCTGCATGTCCACTCAATCAGTGTGTTGTTCCCGGTCACTTAAAGGGCTCTTGTCTGTGGGATGTGTCCCGTAACAGCACAGGGCCCTTCTGATGGAAGGGCCGGACTGGTTGGTTTTGCCATCTGGCTACGGGTGGATGGAGTAATTCAGCCCCAGGATTTAGTGCCAGAACCTGTTCACCTCCTCAAATGGCTGCTGTGGGCTGTGCACAAAGCCTGAGCTGTTCTCCCATAGTGGCTCCCACTTCAGCACGGGATGGCTCGGGGATTTTCAGTGCCTGCTAATTAGTTGGGGGTTCTTCTCCATTTTTGTCCCTCCCCCCCCGTTACTGGTTGGCACTCAGTGATCTGTACTGCGACTGGATCCTGGAGACAGCAGATCCTCTCTCGGCAGCACAGCTGCTCCCGTGGCTGGGGTGGAAGGTGACACCTGGAGCACACCCTGACTGTCACCGGACTCTGAGGTGCACAGTGCACAGTGCACAGTTCGTGCTGTGTTTGCTTTGCCATGTCGGGAATGGTGGCAGAGCCACCTGGCTGCCAGAGCAGCACAGGGCACACAACTCTCCAAAGAGAAGCCCAAACGGAGCCGAGCATGATCTGGCAGAAGCCACCTGCCCCAGCCCGCCCCATTCCCAGCACAGGGGACCAGCCTCTCTCCTGTCTCCTTTGGGCATCAGGCTCCTGGGGCAGAAATGTGAGATCGGGGATCCTCACAGGGATGTGCTCCTGATTCTGGGGGGCCACACAAGCTGGGCCAGCAGCTTGTGCTTCTTCTGGAGCAGCTCAGGGCTGGCCACAGCAGGATACACAGAGATGGTAACACAAAGCCATTTGTAACCCTGCCTGCTTTCCTGGGAATACTGTGTGAGCCAAGGAGCCAGTTCCCACACGCAGCACGCTGTCCTACGGCACGCTCTGGCAGCCTGGGCCCAGGGCTGTGCCAGGCCAGGTCCCCTTCGCTGCCAGACACGTCCCATCTCACTCCAAGCTCCCAACAAAGCCCTGGCACAGCCCTGGTGACATCATGGAGCTGCCACTCCTCACGATGCCGCCATGTAGGGAAAATTCCCTGAACCACAGGCAATTAGGCCTCTCTTGACAAAACTTGCTTGAGGCTTAAAAATCCTTCATTGAGTGAGCAGAATTAAGATCTTTTCCCCAGGCAGAATCTGGATCCCATCTAGGAACTCCCTAATGGGTAGGGAATTTTTCACGTTCGAATGCGTTGGCCGCACTAACACAAACCATGAGTGCTGAGCCCTCACGCTCCAGCAGCACCGCGGAACTCTCCCTCACAGCAGAACCAAAAAAGGCCTTTGGAACTGCAACCCCATCTTGAGTCCCAAAGAACTCCTTAGGGGACAAAGTCAGAGCATTTAACCCTTGCTGTGCTCTGCAGGTGGAAGTGTGGAACTGTGAGGCCAGGGATGCCCTGGGAGTTCAGAGATGCCACTCTTGGAGCTCAGTGTTCTGAGCTTACCTGCCCTCACCAGTGTCCACATCCAGAGAGAGCACCTGGGCTGAAACTATTGCCCCCAGGGGGGCTCTTGGGGGCTACAGTGAGTTGGCCAGAGATCCAAATCAAGTGCTGACAGAATCCTTCAGGTTCCATGAAGACCTCTAAAGCCCCTCAGCAAATTCATTCATTTCTGATAACACTTAAAACACTGGCACATGACAAAACTTTAAATATTTGCTCTTAAGCTACTGAAGTGATATTGACTGACTGCAAACATCTGTGAAAAACTTCCACTCTAAATCAATCTCAGATTAAATTATTTTTACATGGCGAGTTGAACGAACCTCACAGATCTGTACCCACTGCCTGCTCCACAAAGAGGAAAATAAAAACTGCCAGCTCTGTATTTTGTGCAGTCAAACACACATCCTGTGAATCCTCCATGTCCCTCCACAAAGCTGATGACTTCTTTACCCACCAGTACCAAAAAAACCACCAGTGACACTTGCAAAGCAAACTCCATTTAATGAGCCCCCAGCCCCGGCTATGCCTTGATGGCGTATTTCCGGGCTGGGTACAGACGTTCCTTCCGCTGCTGCTTCTTGGTCTTGAGGTTCTCCTCGTGCTTGTTGAGCCGGCGCCGCATGGCCCGGGTCTTCTTGGGCCGCAGGTCCAGGGGTTTGTACTTCTTGCCCTGTTTGCAAAGACACACAACAGTCAAGTTTAGACACTGCTCTCAGAGCCGAGCTCCTGCCAGAGCATCAGCACCACTGTTTAAACCTCTTTCCCTTGGCACCATCATCCCAGTCTGGAGGTTTGAGAGACCTTCTCTCTGCTGGGAAACAAGAGCTGATTATAACTTTTGCAGCAGTTGTACCAGCTTTGACTCAAGTTCAAGCAATGCTTCATCTTAAGTCCCAGTTACCCAACACCTCTTGGAAAGTTCTTTTTTTTCCCTGCCCTATTTGATGTCATTTAAACCCCAAGAAATAATATTCTAAGAACTTCTTGAGTGATAAAGCTCCTTGGCCACCTGAAACATGAATTTAAATTTAGATTAAAAGAGTATCTGCATTTGTGCAAAGTGCACCTCCCAGGAAGCTCATCACACTCCAGAGGGATGCTGCCAGGAGACTCTCCTGGCAAAAGCAGACTCACACACAACTTACAGAATTCTTGCAATAATACTTAAAAAGGAACCATGATGAGAGAACTTTAAAACTGAACATAAATGAGCTTTTCTCACTGAGTTTTAATCTTAAGTAGCAACCTACAAAACCAGTTCCTTCCACAAACCGCAATTGAGAACAATAAGAGAGAAAAGGCCAGTGTAAAAGGTGTTTGTCCCCACCTTGTAGAACTTCCTCAAGTTCTCCTTCTGGGTCTGGTTGATGACAGTCAACACTCTGGCGATGGATTTACGCACCACGCGGCTGCAGGAGGGACAGAGTCACGTCTGAGGACATGGATCCAGCACACTGTGTGTGCTCTGACCGCCAACCTGCCCCGCACCGGTTACAGCGAACACCAACACCTCCCGGCTCACCCCCTCCGAGCAGAGACGGATCGGCTTCCAGCCCTACAGATCCGCTCCTCTTCCCCGCCGTTTGTACCTTCCCAGCACACGGGCTGTGACAGCTCCCAGACCCGGCTCAGCCCCGTGTCCCCCGGCCCACTCACATCTTGGAGAGCTTGGACGCGGCCCCGCCAGTCACTTTGGCCACGCGCAGCTGCGACAGCTCCACCTTCAGATCGTCCAACTGCTTCAGCAGCTCCTCCTTCTTCTTCCCGCGCAGGTCTCGGGCCTTGATCTTGGCCTGCGGGAAAAGCCGTCAGTGTCCCCGGCTGCCCCGGCGGGATGGGCCGGGCTGCCGGCCCCTGTTCCCAGTGGGATGCGGGCAGATCCACGGTGCCGGCTCCCGGTAGTCCGCCATTCCCGGCCCCCGCTCCCGGCGGATGCCGGTGGATCCCCATTCCCGGCCCCCGTTCCCAGTGGATTCCCGGTAGATGCCCGCTCCCCGTTCCCGTTCCCCGTTCCCGGCGGATGCCGGTGGATTCCCGGTGGATCCCGCTCCGGGCTCTCTCACCATGACGGCGGCGCGCGGCGCGGGCCGGAAGGACGGAAGCCGCGCAGGGACAGGGGCGGTGCCGCGGCCGGGCCGTACCAAGGCACGGCCGGGCGGGGGGAGCAGCCCGCGCGCCGCGCTCCCCCCGCGGGCCGCGCGGTGGAACCGGCCGAGGCGCTGACAGCGAGCGCGGGAGGCGGCGGCGGCCCCGGGCGCTGCGGCCCCGCGGGAGCGGCGCCGAGCCGGCCCCGAGCTGCAGCTGCCGCCGCCCTCTCCCGGCCGCCGGAGCCCTGGCGGAGCGCAGCCGGTGTTCCTGCGCTGGCCGAGGTGCGGCACTCTCACACCGGCAGCGGTGGGGACGTGACGGCGGGCGGGGCGGGAGCGGTCGCCGCGACGGAGCGGGGCAGGATCAGGATCAGAGGCAGGGGCAAGGCCGTGCGCGCAGGAGGCCGCACAGCACACACAGACACACACACACACAGACACACACACACAGACACACACGGACAGACAGCCGGTGCCGGTGCCGGTGCCCGCGGTGCCGGTGCCCGCGGTGCCGCCGCCGTTTCCAGGCAGCCGCCGCGCCTCACCGGCCGCGCGCGGGAGGGCGAGGCCTCGCGATTGACGGCGGGCGTGGCCAATCAGAGGGCCGGCTCGCCGCCAGCCCGGGCGCTCGGCCAATCGGTGCGCGCGGGGGCGGGGCCGGCCGGCGCGGACCGGCGTGAGGCGGCAGCCGCGCTCCCCGAGCCTCGGCGGCGGCGGCGGCGGCGGCGCTGCGGCCGCGCCCGCACCGGCACTGGCAGCGGCAGCCGCGGGGGCGGACGGTGAGCGGGGCCGCCCGGCAGCGCCTGCCCCGCTCTGGCCCGGCCTCCAGGTGCGGGGGGCGGAGCGGCGGCACAGGCGGGCGCGGGGCGCGGGCGGGGCGGCGGCGGGGGCGGGCGGGAGCGGCGGCGGCTGCGGGCGCCTCGGGGCAGGCCTAGCGGCGGCGCTCCCTCACCGCGGTGTCGCCTCCGCAGAGTCCCGGGCCCGGCGGAGCAGCCCCGCCGCGAGCGGGAGCACAGGTAAGGCGGCAGGTGCGGGCGGGGCTGCGCGGAGCATCCCCGGCGGGTCCGCGCCCGGTGCCGCGGTGCGGGGCAGGGGCTGCGGGGCCCGGGGGCTGCGCGGGGCCGTGCGCCCCCGCTGCCTCCGCCGCTAACGGAGAGCAGGAACGCGATGTGACACGTCTAATGCTTAGGCCCGGATTGGCGGCGTAGCTGAAATAATTCCCCGAACGACCCCCTCTTTATTAACTTCTGCGTTCCCCGCGCTCCCCTCCCGCTCGCTCCGGGCGAGGCTGGAGCTGTTGAGCCTGCCTGTGACAGGTACCTGCATCCAGCGTCTGCAAACGAATCCGGTGGGACGGAACGGTGCAGGGTTTTACAGGGGCAGTCCGTGCAGTGCTGGATACCCAAATTGCAGGTTTGATGGAATCATCAGGGGTTTGTTCTGATTTTAAACTTTTATTGCGGCAGGTCCCTCTCCACCAAATTCTTTTTTTGTACGGAGAAACGCTGTGGACAATAGGTGACGTGAGATGTCCTTGGGGACAGAAGCTGGATGGTTGTTATGTTGTGTCATCCCCCCAAATTTCTTGCCCTATTAAAATGTCCATAAGCAAAGGCTGTCACAGGTAAAATGTTCAGGATCAAGACTGCATGTTTGCAGCTCTGATCTCCCACCACAGAATAGGACCTGTTATTGTTGAAGTCTGAATTGCTCTTTTTTCATTTAATAACCAGGCTCCAAGCTTCCACACCTAAGCTGCGTCTGGGCTAAGCAATTCTAGTCCTCCAACCTGCAAAATGTGTCCCTTAATGTAAAAAATCTGTAGATTTTGCACAAGCTGTGCAAACACAACCTGTAATTCATGGCATCTTGTCCAAGCTAATGCAAAGCAGCGCTGTGGGACCATATGATGACTAAAATGTGAGTGTGTCTCCCAGCATGTGTGTGCTTCCCACTGCTCCTGCGAGCAGCAGGGCTGCCGGGCGGGTAGCAGCCTTTGGAAGTCGGGGAAGATCATCCTGGTGTGGATGTTGCTGTGGGAGTTTGCAGTGCAGTCCCTGCCCAGTGTCTCTCACCTCACCTGAACCCGTGGCGTGGTGGTTGTGCCGTCCCCAGCCCAGGCTGTCAAGGGAGCAATTCAGGAGCCTGACTGTCGGTCGTGTGTGTAGAGAAAAGATTCTTCGTTTTCAAAGTCAGTCTCTTTTAAGATGTTTGGATAAACTGGACCACAATTTATGTTGATTGAAAGAAACAGTCACTTCACTAGGAGCAGAGCGTAGTTCTGAGCTGCCAAAGCACTACAGCCAGTGCACACAAATGTGATGGCCAGGTTCTTTACTGCGGGAAATAGAAAAACCATTCATGGAAACTGTATGGAGAGAAGAAATATTTTATTGTGCTGCAAAGAAGACTGTGATCATTGTTTTATTTCGAAATATAAGTATAATGCAGCATCAAAATTCAATTGGCAATCCAGGTTCCTTACAAACGTGGGGGATTTTAACACAAAGATGTCTAGTTGGACTTAGCTCTATGTGTAAGAATGATACTGTGTTCTGTGCTCATCATGCTCTGTTGAGAAATTTGATCTACAAGTGATAAAGATGCTGAAAGTGCTTTCCAGTGGGAGGAACACATTGCCTGTATTGTTATTAATTTCTGTGTCCCTGTTTTATTTCATGGAGGCAAGTAATAAAAATGGAGTGTAACCGTTCAGAACATCGAGAAGCTTCTAACCCGAGTCAGTTCTGCATTGAAATCAGATGGTGGTGTCCACAGTGTTGCACTGGGAGCACAGATTTGGGGAGGTGGGAGCTGGGGTTGCAGCTCTCCCTCGCTGCTGCCAGTGCTGTTCCTGTCACATGCTGCGGCTGCACAGTCCCCTGCTCGCACTGCAGCTGCCTCTCTGCCGTGTGCCACTCACATCTCCCCTCTCCTTGCATCACTTTTATTCTGGTTTAGCTCTGTTGGCTTTAAATGGAGTTGTTGATGATCTGCTGCGGCACAGATGGATAATGGGAATTCATTGGATCATCTGGACACGTTACTTTGTTGGCTTATCTTTTATTCTGTGTGGTGTGCTTTGGGCAAGGAAGAGCTGTGGTGTGAAGGTCTGTTCTGAGGTGGTCTTACTGCCTAAAGAGCTGAAATGTAACTGATTTTAAACAAAAACCCTCCGATGCCCCCCCGCCAGCCTCCAAAGCGCACTACAGCTCTTGGAGTCTGACCAGAAAAACCTGGGTGTTGATGGCTTTTTTCACAGAACTTTTTGCAGTTCTCATTTTTTCATAAAAGTGTTCTGTTGGAGCAATCCTTGTAGAAGGAATTTTCCTTGGTGTCCTTGCATAAGAACATTCTGCAGGCTTGGCTTTTGTAGCTGACCTGCTCTCCTTTAGCACAAAAGCTCTGTTCTGGATATGTAGTTTTTAAACAGAGGTATGGAATGGGGTATGTGTTGCAGCAAGAGGAAACAGTTCAAAGGAGTGGACCAAGTTGTATGTGGGAGCTGCACAGAGGGTCAAATTGAGGTCTGGTTCTGTAAAGTATGTAAGGAAGTTGCCAACACAAATATTACCTTGCAGTTTACATGTGCTGAGAGAACGCAGCACAGCCCTGCAGCAGGGATGGAACAGAGTAACCATCAATCTGGATCCCTGAGGATGTCAGTCAGGAAAGGAAGTGTGTGGTGCCAGAAAGCCTGGATGGAACTGCAGGTTTAGAGGACTCGTTGTTTGAAGTATTTTTAATTATTGCTATTAATATAATGGAACACAGACTGGAAGCTGAATTTTTTAAATATAATTAAAGCAGAAGTCAGCAGAGGGATTTCTCTGCTGTGAGGCAGAAGCACGGTCCAGCAGCAGTCCCTGCTCAGGAGGCTGAATTCCCAGAGTGATGATACTCTCCATGCAATTCCCAACCTTGCTGGCAGCTCCTGCCATACCCTGGTTTGGAGGGAAGAAGTGAACTGAAGGGATCAGAAGGCTTTCCCAAGCTTGTCCTGCGTTCTCTTTTGTCGGAGTACGATTCCAGTTGGAAGGCAGCCATTGGCACCTTGGCCAAGGATGGGAACAGGCTGCAGAGTGTGGCGAGAGCTGCCCTCCAGATTGGGCACTGGCCTCAGCTCCATCTGGGCCAGCCAGTAAATCATTGGCTCGCTGGAAAGGAGCCTCTCCGTCAAGTTGCTGTACAATGCAGCTTGATGCTTGCTGTTCCATTTTGAATTAATGAATTAAATTCTTTGATAGTGAATCAAAGAGTTAAAACATCAGTCGTTGGAGGAAAGAAAGAAGAAAATCTTTCTTGCAACTGGGGTGCTTTTCAGGAACTTGGCTGCTCGGGAGGCGAGAGGCATGTGCTTTTCCGCCCTGCTCTGGGTGATGGCTTAGTTCAAGGGGGCCCAGATTTGGCTCAGTCAACAGTTGTGTTGGCGTCTTGCCACCAAATGTGCATAAAATGGAGCTGACTGCAATTCCCTCCTCACTTCAACATGGAGGGGCAGCCGGAGAGACCCGAGGCCTGCGGTGCCGTGCCGTAGGTTGGCTTGGCTGTGAGGGTTACCCTGGGATGTGTGATCCCTGCAGCACAAGCTGTTGCACTGTGACTGGATCCTTGCTTTTGAGTCCCAGGGTTGTATTTTGGTCTCTTGTCATAACTAATGCATTTCAGACCTGCTTGTGCCTGTGCTCCCAAAATCTCTCTCCCTTCTCACAGTGGCTTACGTGCTTTTGTGCTTTTCCAGCTGTACGAGGTTCATCTCTCATTTGCAGACTCTCCCTATGGTTCTGTGGCTTATGTGCATTACCACAAAATCAAGATAAAACGCAACTGGCATTTTAGCCGCTTCGAGAACATTGTGTGTAAATAAACCACTAAATAGTTCAGCCTGTGAAATGTAAATACACACAGCTCACTGCCACAGCTGATGGTGTTTTTCTGTCTCCCTTCTACCCTCCCACCCTGCCAAGAGTGGGCCAGCCTGATGTTCTTTTTTCTCTTGCTCTTTCATACAATGCAAATGACTGCTAAGTACCATGTAGGTGGTATGCAGGCACCACGACAGATTCATAATTTGAATTTGGATAAAAGGAAATACTTGCATCCTCTTCCACATTGCTTCTGCACCATCTTTTGGAGATTCCTGGGCTCCGATGACCCAGAAATTCTGCCTTGGTCTGACTTTGAGCTTGAGCCCATTTTTAGTAGCGAACTGGTGAAGTCAGTAGAAGAGCAGAGGCCCAACTGTGATGACATTTTTAGCCTGTGCCCTTTGTTCATCCTATACACAAAAGGTCGTGAACTGCAGTGAAAAAGGGATCACAGAGGGCGCAGAATGGACAAAAGTGGAACAAATTACCAGTGGCAGAAACATAAAGAAGAGAAGCGAAAGTTTTATGTTCTGAAGGTGATTGAAGAAGGCCACGTGCATCCCATGGTGAGATCATGTCTCTTGTATTCAAAGTGAGTCTGCCCAGAGTGAATTCAGAGTCTGCTGGTGAGGTGTGGCTTCCATGATCTCAATGTAGGAGGCAGGAAGGGACTACACGGTTTCCATGGTGTGATGTTAATGAGCACCTCCGTGTTTCTCTGGGAGAAAAGATGCCAAAGCTGCAGTTCTGGTTACAGACAGGTGTGCTTTAAGCAATAAAGGGACTTTTAAAGACATGCGAAACAAATGAAAAGCCTGATTCTGTAGACAAAGCACTGAGACAGTGTTTGCAGATCTTCTCATCTTCGATGTGCTAAGGAAGGAAATACACCTTCATGTGAAAGTGGCGAACTTTCGGTTTGCAGTAATAAAATGTATGTAACTTGTATAAGCCCTTTTCCTTGTGCACTCCATGTGTGCCCCAGAGCAGTGAGCAGAGCTGGGACACAAACACACTGCTTGTTCTCTGAGCTCGCCCTGGGCATCGCTGTCCCCTGGGACTGAGCCCTGCCAGAGCCCAGGTGTGGGCTCAGCCTGCTCCCAGATGCTTCCTGCAGCATCCAGCAAGCTGCTGGAAAAGGAGCTGGGTGCATCTGGGAGAGCTGCAGCCACTGCAGTGCAGACATTCCCCGAGGTGAAAAGTGTTTGGGATGAGGAATGTCCATGTTCGGTTCCAAATTTTACTAAAAACCTTAAAATAATAAAGAAATCCTTTTCCCCTGCCATGTATTTTATGAAAAAATGGTTTGATGTATAACTGCTCATTGCCATTTCCTCTGGAGGCCTGACTCCAGCAGGCTGTGAGGTTGTTGGTGCGTGTCTGGGGGAATTGCTATTTATTTATCTTGGTGTTTCTTGGGTAGAAAGTTCTCAGGAACTTCAGGACAGTGGCTCTCAATGGAGAATTAGGTATTCTGACGAGAGGAGTGAATTTGGACTCTAATGAATTTTGTGTTGTCTGAGGCTCTGTCAGGACTAGCACTCTGAGCAGATCACATGGAAACACACAGATGGTTTTCCCAAAACGTGCAGTATAGCTTTGAAAGAAAACATGAGACAAGTGTGCCAGTCTGTAGAAGAAAAGGAGAGGCAAATAGAGAGCCAAGGTATATATCCTGCTTGATGACAGTAAGATCAGCTGGTTTTTGGAAGAGATTTGAGAAGTGATGGTTCCAGGCTTTGGGTATCAGTGATGAAGAGCTTCATTTTATCTGTGTTGTTAATTTGCGGATAAGAAATAGATACCAGCTGGATGTCTGGCTTTGTATCACGTCCCCTTTTGGCAGTGATGCTGTGGGAGATGTGTCAGGATGAAAAGTGGAAAAAGAGCTGGTCTCTAACTCGAGGTTTGACAGCTTTAAAATCCTGATAGACTGGAACGTGTTTTCCACTGTTGGTTTCTGTGGAGAGCAGTTCTTAGTTTGAGGAGAATCCTGTATCAACAAGATGTACAAAGTGTGTTTGGTTTTGGTTTTTAGTACCACTTGCATCTCTAAGTGAGGAGTGGGAAGCATTTGAAAACCAGTCAAGATCCCACAGCTGAGCAGAAGTAATGGCTTAAAGAGGCAGGTGAATTGTACAAGTGCTCTGTCAAGAGGTCAAGATGCCATGTCCAGCCAACTCTGCTGTGCAGCTCTGGAAAACTGCTCCTGGTTCTGTCTGTCTTCACTTTTATCTAGAGCTTGTACCCTGCTGACATCTGCCCGAGCACTGTGCCCTACAGTCACACCGAATCCTCAGTGCCCCGAGGTTTTATTTGCTTGTACGTGTCAGGTGTGAAGTTATGACCCCCCTCTTCTACCAGGCAGCTCAGTGGTGGGTTACAGTGATCCTGGCTCTGTAATAAATCTAAGAGGATGTGCCTGTAATACACTTATTTAACTATCCATGCTGGACTTGCATTGTCAGCTTGATTCTCCTGAACCAGAGCGTTCCTTCGCTGCTCACGAAGCCTGCCTTGCTTTGCAGGCCTGAATCCTGGGGTAGGGCCAGTGGGGAGTGCATACCATTGACTTCAGCACTTTTTCCCTTCCAGCTAAGCCTGGAAAACCTTAGCCAAAAGACGGCAAACCACAGGGAAGTGGAGAGTGTGTGATGTAAGTGACATCTGACTTTAAAAATATTGGCCAGCACCATGAAACCTCCGTCCTGTCCCATGGCCTCCTCCCACTGCCCTTCGGCTCCAGCTGCCTTGGACAGTCATGCCATCCTCTGGGATGTCTCTAAAGCTCTGCTATCTGGGGTGCTGCAATGGGGTGAATTTGTAAAATGTATTAATGTACTGCACTTAGCAAACCTAGAATCTTGTGTTCTGAGAGTGCGTTGGAAGAACCTGGCATGCCAAATGTGAGGCTTGGACAGCACAATTTTTCTGCCTTGTATGGCCTGAGGAGTTGTTAAAATCTTTGAGAGAATAATAAGTTCTGCTGGAATTCACCATTTTCTGACTTATTTTAAGTCTTTTAAACCAATGTTTCAGTGTCTCCTTTTGCAGACTCTGGAGATAATTTTTTTTAACATGTGCTACTTAAGAAAAATTGTCATGCAAAACAGCTGAACAGTTTCTTTTGCATGAAAAAAGCAAAAAGCTTCAAACACAGAACAAAAAATAAAGTAGGTGATATTCCTGGTATAGCTGGGCTGTCAGAACTGGGAGAACTGTCTCTTTTGCAGACAAGGAGCACAGATCCATGGGGATAACTTCAAGTGTCAAAGGGAAGGAGAGGTCCACGTGGTTGTACTCCTGGCTGCATTTTATTTATATTGTTCATTTGGAGCTGAGCAGTCCCTGAGGAAAGGGCGATGTCAGGAGCTATATTCCTCCCTTTGCTGTGCCCACTTGCTGTTCTAATAATAATTCTCCCTCCTGTCTGTACTGCTGCTGCATTACAACACAGTCCTTAGTGCAGGGAGCACCTCCTCCTCTCCCGAGCTGCTCCTGATAGTGGCTCTTCCTTTGTACACCACCAAATACCACCCCCTCCGGAGCATGATAAGCCAAAACCAGTGCATGAGATACCTAATTTTATTTTCTTTCTCTGTCGGCTGGAAAAGCCAGTTTTGCCTATTTTTCCTGCCTTCTGATACTTTTCAGATTTGCAGGCTATGGATTTTCTAGTGTGTCTTCTGCTGATTGTATAAATGGCCTCTTCACAGTGGGTCTGGTGGACCTCCTCCACATGCGAACTGCTTGGTTTAAAAGAACAGACAAAAACCAAGTTGGTTTTACTTGCCTGTGTCAGGGCTAACACTCGTTCTGTTGGCCAGTGTTGGCAGTGGTTGGGGAGTATAACTTAAGGGTAACATAAAATAAAATCTGCTTTGCCATGAGATTAAAGGACAGACACACAGACTGTATGAAACATGCTTTGCCATTTAAGCAAGCTCCTGAATTTTTGCAAATGTGTCTGAAGCTGCTCTGGAGTGCCTGGATTACCACGCGGAGTGCGCAGAACCCACGGCCTCGCCGCAGGATTTAGGTCACCCTTGCTGAGGAGCACACAGGTCCCGGGGTATTGTCCTCTTCCTGGAATTCCTGAATCACCTCCTGGCTACTTCTGACATCTGGTTTTTAGGTCTCGCTGTTCACTTCCATCTCATTCGTTGGTGCTTTGAGTACTCGGTGTTTGTTCTGTGCTGTGTGAATGTGGATGTTCGCAGGTTTTGGACACAGGCTCGTGGTTTGCAATGTTCATGTCTTGCTTACCTGCATCATGCCAAAGCTTGTGACATCTGGGTGGTATGTTTTGGACTCTGCCACCCATATTGCAGTTACCTGACAATACAGAGATACTTCCTACCTTTTTCTGGAGCTCCTTGACAAGTGGTTTGTGCAGTGTCCCCCTGGCCTTGCCCTGGTGCTCTGGCGGTCACGTGGGTGTGTAAAAACAAATGGATGGGTGCTGCATCTTGTCCAAACTGGGAAATCAGGGGACTGCTTGGTTGGCAGGATGGCTCCCTAATTTGTCCCAAATGCTGGGGGGAAACTACCAATTTCTCCTCTCTTTGGTAGGCATGAAGTGTTTGTTCAGGGAAGTATTTCTGAAGCCTCTTTGATTTTTGTGAAGGTTTTTTATGACAATTGCTGAAATTAGGTACTTCCCAATGGGTGGAAGGAGTTAGCTTTGCCATTTCCTGGCTTCAGTTGGGATAAGTAGATAATTATTTGTGCAGATAGTATCCAAACTGAGTTGCTGCACAAAGGGAAACTTGTTGCTTAAAAAAGCACCCACTAGAACCGCTAGAGAAGCTGCTGAAAGTAAAAGCTCTTGCATGTCCCCAGTTAGAGGTGTGTTTATCTTGCACTAAAATCCTGAGCACAGAAGAGCTGAAGACCTGGCAGCCATTTACAGAGGAGATGTTTTGTTGCTGCTGCTGTGAAATCTGTAGCTCATCTTTGGATGCTCAAAAGGGTAATTTGATATCTGTATGTTTGGAGTAAGATTTTAAACACCACTCTGCCTCTGTAGGCTTTCCTATTCCCTTACTTATTCAGTACTAGGATTATCTACATTTTATCTTAGTTTTTTGTTCAGATGATATGATGTTTTGCTCATATGAACAGTATAAATATATCTGCAGGTATAATTGTGGGCAGTGCAAGCCATGGAATTAAACAGTCTTGAGGAAGCAGAGAGGAAGGAAAGGGCATTTTTTAGCATTCTGTCTAAATGTTTGCTATGTTTTAGCAATAGGAACTAGTGAGCTACAGTTTTCAGCAGTTACAGAAGAAAATGAAATGATAAGAGAACTGAGGCTGGTCTCTCTAAATGTGGGTGCAGGATAAACACCTCTGCAGAAGGCAAATTTGGAGAGGATTTCTTTGTCCAAGTGTGAAACCCAAGTGCTGTTTGTGCTACAGTCCTTTCGTTGGCAGTTTTGTGTTTGTGAAAAAGGTCCTCAGAGTTATTTTATTTTATGACTCTTGTACCACTGTTATTTTTAATTTTGCTCTGTTAACTAGTGCATTGTGCAATAATTACTCCCCTGCTTTGATTCTCAGCCATTATTTTTAATGAGTCTTGAGAAGAGAAACCTGTGGGAGAACTGCATGCTCTGTGTTACATCCCCATGGAACTGAACGTGCATCTCATCTGGATGAGTTCACAGCAGCCCTCGATTTTTGAGTAACATGGATATTTTCTTCTTCATAGGATTGAGTTTGCTCTAAAAGAAATCATGTCATCAGGAGGAGCTGAAGATGATATTCCTCAAGCAGAGAGGAAAACAGTGACAGACTTTTGCTACTTATTGGATAAGTCTAAACAGCTCTTCAATGGCTTAAGGTTAGTGCATCTTTGACAGTATTCTTTCAGAAGAGCCTTGGAACACACACTTCAGTATGTGATGCTGAAGTCAGTTGTACAATGAACATTTTGAACTCAAACCCAGTAAGTTTCTTTGGGAGAGAACAATGCATCTATGTATGGGTAGTTTGGGACCATGCGTAAGAATGTCTGTAGGAGTAGAGGTTCCAGTTAATAGTAAACTAGGAGTTGGAAATTCCCTGAAATGGATAGAATTTTTACTGAAATGTTGTCTATGAAGTGCACAATTAAGGACTAGGTGTGGCTGTGTACAATCTACTGCATGCAAGTCCAAACCACCACAGTCTCTGTGCCAAGAAAAAAGGGATGAGGAGGATTGTCTTAGGTGGGAGGAAAGGAGAAGATGGAATATTTTTTGGAAAGAAATCTAGGATGTGATAGACAGAAACATTCAAACCATACCCTGTATGTGTCTGGTGAAAGAAATGCTTAAACTGAACTGTGGAGAAAGGTAAAAGCTACATTTATCTACAAAGGATTTCTCACAACAACTAGAAAGTCTGGCTGGTTTGTCTGCAGGCAAAAAAGAGTAAAGCGAGTTCAAGGAAAGTTGTTCAGGTTTGGACAGTGATGTAGACAATCCTGTTTTGTCAATATATGCTGAGTTAAACATTATGTATTCGGGAGCTGGTTTATTTCTAAGCTTTACTGTAGAGTCTCTTAAGCAACATGAGTTTGAGCTCATATCTGGTTGGCAGTGCAGCCTCTTACTGGTCTCTGAGTAATCCTGTATGTTTGGGCCCATATAGCTTGCTGTTAGTCAAACACAGATGGTTAGCAAAGATGTTTTTAATTCCTCCGCCCCCCGCTATTGATAATCCTTTCATGTGCTTTAGGAGTTGATTACCAAATCCAAAACAAACAGTTTGTGTTCCAAAATCTGAATGGTGAATGGGCAGTAGAGACAGGGAGTTCTTGGTGATTGCATTCGACACCCCGTGAAAGAGAGTCTAGAGCAAAAGGACTGAGATCTTGAGACCAGGATTTCCAGGACCATATATGACATTACATTGGCTTTCTGATATTCCTTTGTACTCTTCAGTGACTCAGGCCAAAATTTCAAGCAAGTTCCATCACAGAATCACAGAATATTCTGAGTTGGAATGGACGCACAAGGATCATCGAGACCGTTGTCTGTCTCCATGACAGAGCTTGGTTGAAATTTTGGCCTGAGTCCCTGAAGAGTACAAATGAATCCAGTTCATGTGTGGCTGTGTGTTGCTCAGTTCAGATCAGAGAGGTGGCAGAGTACCTCCAGCCTGTCTGTCTCTTCTCTGAGCATGGAAGGAGTTAGTGCTCGTATCAGATTTCCAGATGTAGTTTCTGTGTATATCTGTGGTACTTTGCCAAAAAGAAAGCTTCTTGTCCAGCTAGATGAAAAGAAAATGGAAAATACCTTTAGATGATATATGGCCAATAAAAATAGAGAGATGGCCTTTAGCAGGCAGTTGTGCTGTCTGAAAATAAGAACATTCTCGAATGGGAGCCTGCCTCTGTCCTTACTGTAACCTGGCACAGTTAATGTTCTTCTTGTACTGAACTTGATCACCATTTCACCTCTAAGACCTGTGATTGCCAAGGGCATAATGACTGGATAAAGCAACATTATATTTCTCAGGTATCTCATCTGTTAGTGCTTGTTCTCTGGGGAGTTCACCTGAAAATAACTTGGCAAGCATCCCAATTCTTAGTCTGGTTGCTTGCTTTTCCCTCCAGCATAATAAATGCATCTGATACATTTCTGCCACCTTCTGTTTTGAAAATGATGATGGCCTTTGCTGCTGTGTTTTATGCCATTCTCTTGTCCCTACCACATTTTGTGGAAAAGAAGTGACGGGGGAGGGAGAGGAGAGCAATGATTTCCTTCCCAAAACCTCCTCTGGGCACTTCAGCTACAGGGAGCTGAGCCTATGGCTGTGTTGGCAGCTGCTTAGCTGTTGCTGCTGCCAAAAATTGCAAGGGCTCAGCCTGCCACGTCTTTGTTTCAGTAGCATTTCCTTCCTCTCTTCCCAATACAGATGCCAAATACAGTATTTGAGGAAAACATATGATGGTCTGCCAAGGTTGCTGCTCGAAAGTGTACTTTGTGCTCGTGCTCCTGGTGATACCATCTCCGGTGGCCATGCCTGGGGTAGTGCAGAGGGGACATTGTCTTTCTAGCATCTGTACCTTGGGCTACAAGTTAGGAAAAACTGCTAGTGAAGTATGTTCCAATGGCTCTCTTTTCTGCTTTCCCCACTCCCACTTGCTTTTTTCTTGGAAAAAGGCTGGAAAGAGGGAGGGTGTTAGGAAGCAGTTTTTCACGGTGTCCTGTCACTGGTATTATTTTCTTTTTAATGTTAAAAAGTGCTTAAATGTGTTCAGTATCAGAGAGGAGCTTGAAATTTTAAGAAATTAGAAGACTTTTCGCAACCACATTTTAGTGAAGTGATCATTCCCTGTACTGGGCACTGCTGAGGCATCTCGAGTCCTTTGTCCAGTTCTGGCCCCTCACTGCACTTCAAGAAGGACATTTAGGTGCTGGAGCATGTCCAGAGATGGGAACGGAGCTGGGGAAGGGTTTAGAGAGGAGCAGCTGAGGGAGCTGAGAGGGCTCAGCCTGGAGCAAAGGAGGCTCAAGGGGGACCTTCTGGCTCTGCAACTCCCTGACAGGAGGGGGGAGCCGGGGGGGGGTCGGGCTCTGCTCCCAGGGAACAAGGGACAGGAGGAGAGGGAATGGCCTCAAACTGTGGCAGGGGAGGTTCAAGTTGGACATCAGGAAGAATTTCTCCCTGGAAAGGGTGGTGAGGCCTTGTCAGGGGCTGCCCAGGGAGGTTTGGAGTCCCCCCCCTGCAGGTGTCCAAGGAAGGCCTGGCTGTGGCACTCAGTGCTCTGGGCTGGGGGACAGGGTGGGCATCGGGCACAGGTCAGACTCGATGATCTCAGAGCTCTTTTCCGACCTTAATGATTGTGGGATTCACGGTTACAGTGTGTATTTTGTAGCACCGGGTATTTTGTAGATTTCTAGTAAGATGTAAGTATGGAACCTTAGTTTTGTTCCACACTGCTGCTGCTTTAGAAACAACAGGAGCCTCTTGAGCCTCAGGTAGTGCTGCAGGTGTACCTGCTGTGGTCCTGGGAAGGGAGTGGCTTCTCCCACCAACTGCACTGCTGTGGCAGGTTATGGGGAGTGCCCTGGTGTGGTCGTGCCTTTGTGGGTTATTAGAGTCTGTGAGGAAGCTACACCACTGTTATCCTGCTGCTGCTCAGTTCTGGGAACAGGAGCTTGTAATTACTACAAGCCCATGAACATAAAAGGAAATTGTCTTTTTTATCACCTGTCAAAACTGTGAATGTATTTAAAGCTTTGAATATTAAACTTGCAGTTATTGTAACCTCCCTCTTTGAAGCATACTGCTGAGTCTCCAGGACTTTCTCAACTTCTTTACATCTCTGGAAGTTGTCCCTGTGTGACAACTTCCATGTGGTGCTGGCCAAGCACACCTCAGCACCTTTAATTGGGTTTCAGCCAGTATTATCTGGCTTCTGCCAGCAGCATGGCTGAAATGAACTACTGACAGAGAATTAATTATGAGCACATAAGTAGTGCTGGTCTTTGCTGAGACAAGGAGTACAGCAAAAATTCGATAAAATTCTGGACTGTCTGTGGAATTTATCCACCAGCCACTCTAGTGCAGCAAGGGAACCAGTTTTCCCAATGTGGGAAACCCATCCTTTTAGAGCATCTGAGTTTTAGTCTTCATGTCCTGTTTAGAATGCCTTAAAAGCCAAAAAACTGGAAACGGTTTCCACTTGTTGGAGGCTATTGTACTGTCCTAAATCAAGACATTTCCACTCCCTCCTCTGCATCTGGATTCCTTTGGCTGTCCCTTCCTCCCTCCTGCAGTGGTGTCCAGCCTGAGTGCGTGCCCCAGCACTGCCTGTTCTGAACCAGCAGCCTGGGCTGGGCACACTCTGCAGGAACCTGAGCCTGCTGTCTTTGTCTCTCCATAGTGTTCTGGTGTCCTTCTGTAGATCTGGAAGCAGTGAGATAAAGACCCATAATATAGGTCTTTAGTTCTGAAGTTGGGTGTATAATTGCTTCTGGGTCATGTATTCCCTGTCTCCATCGGTGAGAGGATCTGTGTTAATCGAGCCAGGCTTTAGGGTTCTTTTGAGGTGTTTCTCCTCTGGTCCTATTAAAAAACCTGCACTATATGTCCTCTTTTGCCTATGCATCTGTTTTCTCACAGCCAAATTTCTTGGTACGTGGGAGCGATGTGTGATGTTGAGCACACAGAGCAGTAAATGGATGGCAGGAAGGGCAGCTCCTGTCTGCGAGAAGCTGTGGTGAAACCACAGTAATGTATTGTCATAAATGAAGTTTTATTACAGCCATGTCAGAATACTATCAAAAGAACAAGTGCTACTGTCTGTTTCCATGGAGATCTTTCCCGTTCCCTGGGGAGCCGAGGAATCCGTGGTATTGTGCAGCTATGCCAGCTGCAATTAGGCGAGCACGCTGCTTGAGGAATATCCGTGTGGACACCCAGCAGCGGCCGTGGACAGCAGTGGCCAAACACATGGACACTGTGCTAACAGAGGCTTCTTAAAATGACACTAATTTTCAGATACTCGGATCTAACACAGCACAGTGAGTTGGACTGGGCTTTACAAGAATGTTTAGGCTAGGAGGAAGGTATGGAATTGGGGTGACAGGTGAGGTATGGAGAGTGTATTAATTATCTGACTGATGAGGGATAGATGCATGAGCATGATCAGAACATAGGTACCTGCTTATTTCTTAATGGCTGCACATACCTACTTCTCAGTGTCTGAGAGAAGGGCATTTTCTTGTTCCCATATGTTAGACCTTTGCTCAAATGTCCTGAGCAACTTGGCCTGGAAAGCTCAATTTACTACTGGTAGAGTTTTTTGAGTCAGCTTCCTAATTCAGTCATTCTATAAGTTAGTGCTGGGGAACTTTGATTTGTATAATTTTTTTTAAATGATCCATTTTAGCGTTGTTCTGTATTTGTATTCACTTTTTATTTTTGCTTTTTAACATTGAATCTTGTGTATGTGCTAATTAAATTAAAGCTACCTCTTGCTATATCAAAGCCTCCAGTGTATCTTGGGCATTTGTTGGACAGTGCCTTAACTTCTTTTGTTTAGCTAAAATGTTTACATCTATTACAACAAGGGAAAGTGGTGCATCATTCCTTGCAGTAAACGCTGTAGATTTGCATGTGTTTGTATCAAGCTGTATCTGGATGATGCTGGTGCCTTGAGCAGCCAATTGCAAGTTTGAGGGGACTTTTTTTTTTTTTTTTTAAATTTGGTAAAATCCTGCACAATTTCCTTGGCATCTTCCTGCATCTTCCAGCACCAAGTCCTGGAATGTTTTTCCAGGCTGGTAACAGATTAATTTTACATGTAGTAGCTACACTAGGTCCCTTCAAGCTGTGTGGGAAGTACAGTTGGCTGAGGAGCAAAGGAATATTAATTTCCTTTCCTACCTTGGGTGCTGTTAAAGCAATTACAATGATCAGAAACATGCCAGAATGCTCTGAAATCGTGTATACTGCTCTGCTTCTCTGACTCCTTCAGAGGACATGGCAAGGTTTCCTAAAGGTGGTGGTTCCCTCAGTCTCCACCCTCCAGGCTTGGAAGTGGAATGTGCTGCTTTTCTGTGCCCGTGTGCTGAAGGTGGTACATTAACCAGCACAGTGATTTGAGAGAGCATTCCCTGGAGAAATCAGTCTTGAATCAAATGAAAGATTATGCTGTCTTGGAAAAGCTATTCCACTTCTACTTGTAGAGTTGTGCACCTTCTTTGAATCAGCTTCAGTGTATATTTGTAGGCAAGATGTGCTCAGTGAGACTGAGGGGTTTGGTGTCCTCTGTTGCACTTGTTCCAAGATTCAAGTCACTCCCAGGTGACAACCCTCTGTGAGGATTGAGAGCACAAACCTTTAGAGCCAAAATCCTTAGGAATACATCATAGTTATGGAGTGGAAACACACCACAGCGTGGAAATCCAGTGGAGATATGAAAGCAGAATTGAACTGGGTTGGCTAATTCACAGCACTGGAGACTGGTATGAAAACACCAGAAAGTCTCATGTTGTGACATGTCACTAACTATGAGTTAGAGGGTGACAAATATTGTGGTGGTGATGTAATGTGACCTGGCGAGTGTTCACTGTGAACATCCATGTGCTGGCCTGACCTGGTGACATTTGGACAGTGGATTTGTTGGTGATGTTATAAGCTCTGTTTCTGAAACACAGCAAACAGCCTCATCCTTTTAAAAAAGATTATTTCCTTAATGAGTTGCAAGAAATATTATGATGATGCACAAGTCTAAATGAACTAATTTCTATTAGATTATTCTGCTTGCTCTTGCATGAGGGTTTTTTTTACTGTGGTATTTTAAGAGTCCAATTTAGCTTTCTGTACACATAACCATAAAATTACTTCTCTTTTAGCAAGACTGTAAGATGTTTTAGATCCCCTGTGGCATGTAGGAACATGGTTGTTTCCTATTTGGAATGATTCTCAGAACAACAGGTTCTGAGAAACTCCAGGAATCATGGTTCTTGTAGTTTTGGGTGCAGGCAGAATTCTAAAGTACTGTAAGTCAATTCTGAACAAAGCTGCTCTGACTTGGACAGAAACAGGCTGCTGTCACATTGGGCTGACTGGAATGTGCTCCCTTACTCTGCCTTTGTCACTGTCTCTTGCAGAGATTTACCTCAGTACGGGCAGAAGCAGTGGCAGTCCTATTTTGGGCGAACGTTTGATGTTTACACCAAACTCTGGAAGTTCCAACAGCAGCATCGGTAAGGGAATGTTGTAGGCAGATGAGTTGTGTGGGTTTCAGCACAGCTTTAATCTCTGGTATGCCCAGGGCCCCAGCTAAGATTGAGATTTCACTGTGCTGTTCAAGCATGGAGGGAACAGCCGCTTCCTGCAGTGCTCACAGTCTAATGAATTAAAATGTTGCAGAGTTTTCAGTGTGGCTTTTTTAACAAACCCTTTTGCTCTACCTGAATGTGTGGTGCTTTAATGTCTTACTGAGGAGATGATGGATTCTGCAGAGCAGAACCCATCTGGAATGGTGTGAAGCCTCTTGCTGCAGCGTGGGCTCTGATCCTTCACACCTTCCTCTGGCTGCGTAGTCTGAGCGTTCTCCCGGGAAGTTGTGACCTTTTGTTGTGTGTATTTTGTGCATCACACTTTTGTCTGGTTCTCGCAAGTTAATGCAAGATAAATGGTCCTTGTTCTGGGGGGTGTGTGCTGTGCTGTTGGCTCTGTAGGGGCTGCTACTGGGAATGCTGCACCAGGAACGAGAGCTGAATTTGGCCCTGCAATGGCTCTTTGTCTTGTCTGGTGGGATGTTCTGGGAAATTTGGGAATGCCTTTTAATCTTTCTTTTCTCTCTTGCAAAATAGACAAGTATTGGACAATCGGTATGGGTTGAAGAGGTGGCAAATTGGGGAAATTGCTTCCAAGATTGGGCAGCTCTATTACCATTATTAGTAAGTAAGCACAGAAGAGGATTCAGTGGGGAATGCAGGGTTAGTGCAGTTCCCTGCCAAATGTCTGGATGCTCAGTCAGGAGGAATCAGTGATTGGGCTGAGTCACGATGCCCGTTTCTGAATGAGGGCCCTGGGGACTGCATGGGGCTGCAGGGAAAGGTACCTGTGAGCCTGGTACCACATTGCTGCTCACACTGATACTGCCTGAGGACTTATCTCCTGCCACCAAAGTGTCTTCCATGCGTGCTGCATTGGACTGTCCTGCAAAAGTGTGATTTACAAGTTTGGGAGCTTAGTGTTCCTTTAAACTTTCCAATGAACCCATCACCTGTCCATATGGGTGCAAGATGGGTAGCTTTGATTGTTATATGAAATGGCATCCAAGCTCTGAAATTTGGCTTCCCAGAATGAGAGTCTGGCTTTCATATGATGTTACTTGAGGAAGGAGTTTTGCTGTGGATGCACAAGCGGGTTGAGGGGGCAGGAAGGGAGGGTTTGGCTTGGATTTCCATCTGAGGCAGTGAGCTAATCTGATTCTTCCTCTGCAGCCTGCGCACCTCAGAAACCAGCTATCTCAATGAGGCTTTCTCCTTCTACTCAGCAATTAGGCAGAGGTCATACTACTCCCAAGTCAACAAAGAGGACAGGTATGTCTGAATGGATGCCCTTGTTTTTTCAAGACTAGAATAGTTCATGGAAGCAGCAAAGAGCTATAAACTGTAAGGTTTGAAGAGCCAACCATGATATCTGACCCCCATGCCTTTCTCACAGAAGGAGACTGTGGAGAAGGGGGAGGCTGTGGCTTTCTTAGATATTTTTTATGTCCCTGTACCCAATTTTAAAGAAACCTCTAAGCAGCCAGGAAGCTATTGATCACGATATGAATTCAGTCAGAACTGTTAATCTGCAAGTGTTCAGCCTTGCTCTGGTCTCAAACTCCTCCTCTCCTTTACCCCAGTACCTACCTCTGTTCTATTTTATTCTCAAATTTGGCTGTCATGTTTTTGTTGTTGTGTTTAGGCCTGAATTGGTGGTTAAGAAGCTGCGTTACTATGCAAGGTTTATAGTGGTTTGTCTCCTGCTCAACAAAATGGATGTTGTAAAGGACCTTGTAAAGGTACGTTAAAATAAGGTTAAAGGTGCTGAGGGGTGGGAGGTTGCTGATCCTCACTTTTCGAGTCTATCTGACATCCTACGTAGCGAACATCTTCTGTGATTCAGACATTTAGTGATGACACTTTAAGCTCAAATGATTTGACAGCGTTGTTTGAACACAAAGTAAAAATATTCCAATAGCTGCAGCCTAGACAGGGAGGTGCCCTGTAGCTGCAGCAAAGGAACACCAAGCTGCTCCCCACAGCATATGCTTCCCAGCCCCTCTGACAACCTCGCTGTAAGCAGCTCCTGGTCTTGACAGTTTTGTGTAGGTTGCATTGCTGTCTCTGTGTCTGAGCTCCCTTGAACTGCTAGCTTAGCTTAGCAGCAGCTGAAACAGCCACACCATTCCCTTTCTCAGTGTATTTAAAGTCACTTGTAAGCTGAAATTTGAGTCCTTGGCATCCATAGCTTATGGTAATAACCAGTGACAGAGCTGCTTGTGAGTGGGATAGTTAACTCCAGATATTCTTTGCATTTGGACCTACTTAAAAGACAATTTGCATTGCCAGAACTGAGTGCAACGTTGGCATTCTGTCTGCTGAAAGAGCGCGTTTTGGCTGGCATGTTAGTCAGAAGTGTGCTGCATATGTTCTCAAGGAATTTATTTGTTATTCTTAAAGGCCAGCACAGCTAACCAAATGTAAAGTTACTGCCTGCCTGTTAGACTGTTGGTTTAAGAAGTGACTGTGTCTGTCTTTCAACTGTCTGCATCAGGAGCTGTCAGATGAAATCGAGGACTACACTCACCGTTTTAATACTGAAGATCAGGTGGAGTGGAACCTGGTTCTTCAGGAAGTGGCAGCATTTATTGAGGTGAGAATACCATTTCCTTATAGTTGTTTATTCAAAAGTAAGATTTTCTGTCTTGTATCACCACCTCTGAGGTAAGCAGGGGCAGGGACAGTGTGCCTGTCCCATTACTCACTGGTGTGTTCAATGCCACAGCCCTTAACATGAGTATTTCAGTATTGCCAGAAGGGGTGGCAGCATTACCATTCACTCACCTCCTTTGCTATTCATTTCTAGGAAGGCAAACTAAAATAGGGCAGAGTTATTCTGAATGAAGGAATATTTAATTTTTCTGTGTGAATCTGTAAGGTTGTTGATGCTATTTGACTCCTCAGGTACAGAGAAGCTGGAGCAGAGTCCATGTCATTGGAGGCAGTATGCTTGTCTATTTGCTGTACTTTCATGTGCTTGTACCACGTATTTTTTGCAGTCCCTAAGAACTTTGCCTTTCCGTGGGGAAAGGCATTACCCTGTAGCCTGCATGCAAATATACAAATATGTGTACAGCAAAGTGATTTAGAAAATCTGCCTCAGTTATGAAATGTTCTGTAAGTGACGAGACCTTCGGACTTTTCTCTGACTGCAGATCTGTATGTTTTCTGAATTCCTGATTTATTCTGGTTGCTTTTTTTAGGCAGACCCTGTCATGGTTTTAAATGATGACAACACCATTGTAATCACCTCTAACAGGCTTTCTGAGACGGGAGCTCCGTTGCTGGAGCAGGGGATGATAGTGGGACAGCTTGCTCTTGCAGATGCGCTCATTATTGGGAACTGCAACAACCAGGTAAAAGAAATTCTGGAGACTTGGGTTTACATCTTTGGAGGTCCCCCTTGGCAACCTTTCTGATCATTCAACAGCAAATGCAATAGAGGAGAACTTTAAAATATTTTTATTGTGATGTTTGCAATGGCATCAAGAAGAAGAGCTTCTCAGAAATAGGAGCTAAAAATGAAATGTGAGATATTAGACCTGTGGTACTGACCTCTTACTGCTTATATTCATCATGTCAATTAAGTTGATACAATTGATTTTCATATATTGGATTGTTCTTAACATTCAAGCATGAGAGACCTCTGAGATATATCTTGAAAAAGCTTGACTTAAGCTTTCACGTGACATACTCCAGTTTGTTGCAACTTCAGTGGCAACAGGAAGAGGTTTTCAGAAGACATTTGAAGTCTTTTTTTTTACATGATGACAGTGAGGTTGTACAAACTTCATGACTTCTCTCTGAGCTTTTTTTTCAGGTAAGCAAGGGAGTTACATCTAAACTGCACTTTGTGTATCTTTATCAGATTTTGTCTGAATTTATACTCCATAGCCATTTCAGCACTTGATTTGTAAGCAGCCTGGAGAAGTCTGTAATTTGGAAGCAGGGGTCTGCACTGCAGTGACCTGTCCGGGTAGACTTTATCCTCAGTGAGCTTTTCCAGAAGTCCTTCACAGCTCTTTGGAGATTCAAAGAGGGCTCTGGCAGATCCCTGAGAAAGAGAGAATGGTCTGTCTGGTATGCAGTGGAGTCTCTTACCTGGATGATTCCAGAGAAATGCTGTTGAATGTGTATCTGTCAGAATAAACTGTTTGACTCTCTTGCAGGTGAAGTTCAGTGAGTTGACAGTGGACATGTTCCGCATGCTGCAGGCACTGGAGAGGGAACCCATGAACTTGGCATCACAAATGAACAAACCTGGAATGCAGGTAAGTTCCACTTCAGTGACAAACCTGGCAACAGATCTTAACTGGGCCTTTCGTTTGTTTTATTTTAAATAGTATACTCCTTCAGTATTGTCACTGTGCAGAGCAGGTTAGTAAAAATGGTGTAACCTACTGGAAGTTAGTGAAGAGCAGCTCAAACCTGGACTCATCAGGTTGCTAAGTCATCTGAAAGTTAATATCCCCTGCTGAGAAAGCATAAAAATATTTTAGCTGGGGCCATAAGGAAATAGGAAGAATTTAATTTATTTATTTGAGATGAAGAGTGATTTTTGTCACTCTTTTCTTGGGCGATGCTTTAGAGAGTAAGAAAGATTTAGGTAACAAGTTTAAATGGGGCATACTACAAAGTTGTGCATCTTGCTTTACTGTGTAACAGGAAATGCACCGTGGGCAGACCATTTGTGTAGGAAATGTGTTGGAAATGAACATTCTAATAAGTAGAAATTTGGAGGGTTTTGAAACTGCTTTGATAATATCTGGTTTTGGGGTTTTTTGAGTAGTGTTTTTGTTTGTTTGTTTTAACAGGAATCGACAGAGAAACCAGCAAGGCGGGAAAACCCCCATAAATATCTCCTTTATAAACCAACTTTTAGCCAGCTATATACATTTTTAGCAGCATCATTTAAGGTTTGTGAAATTGGTGAATTTATTTGTAAGAAAAATATCCAGGATAGTTTGTGACACTGAATAAAATGTGGATCTGCACTGATCTGGAGAACAGAAAAATCTTAAAAGTGTTCTTTTACTTCATGTCATGCCAAACATAATCCAAAGTCAGGGAAGTACCTCAGGAAATGGTTGCTCTTCAGCACTGTATAGCTGCTAAATCTCCAGTCCTGTATCCCATTCAAATTGTATCCTGCGCAAGCTGTAGTTTTATCTGCCTGTCTTATTTTCTTACCCCCTGCTGTCCTCCAAGCCAGTCATCTATACATTTGTAGATTTTTTTAATACAGTTGCTGCACTTATTTTAATTTATCAAAGTTCCTGGGCTCATTATGCTTAATGCTGACTGTACAAGTCCACAACTTAGGATTTAGTAGTAAAACCAAAACATGAATCCTATAAAGAAACAAGTTTCAGTTTGTCTCAAGGAACAGCTGGTGAGGTGCAGGAAGTGCATCCTTACTTCTTAGAATTTTGTGTGCCTGAATGCTCAGCCTTTGGCAGAAATTAAAAGTGTCTGTTTCCTCATGCAAACAGCCCATTAGAAAGGTGGAAAATAGATTTCTTTTAGAGGTCTATACAGAAACCTGGCTGTGTTGTGCTTGTTGGCCAGCTGAGAAGGGCCAAGGGGAAGAGACAGATGTTGCAGACTCTGGGGTATTTGGAAACAAACCCTCCTTTGTGAATTGTTTGGGAGTTAGAGTCTGTATGGATCTTGGCAGCTTTTAATTTCCATATCTTAGAAAGCCTCAGATCTGGCTAGATAGTAAGAGAGTCTATGTGGAAGCAGATGCTTTTTCAGTGCATCTTGGACCTCTGATATCAGCCTAGAGGTCTGTGTGGAGATAAGTTACGGACACATCATTGGGTGACCCTTTGGTCTGTGTACTGCCCTGGTGGGCAGAAGTAGCACAGTGATAATGACAATGTATTTATGAAGGTAATGGTTGAATATTAAAATAAACTTGACCTTTCTTCCCTTGCCACTCTCCTTGTCTGGGTTTCAGGAGCTGCCTGCAAACAGTGTGCTGCTGATTTACCTGTCTGCCACGGGCGTGTTTCCATCAGGTCGTTCGGATAGTGAAGGTACAATAAAGGAATGCTCCCTGTCATGAACAGGGCTTGAATTCTCTTTATGTTCCAGGACAAGTGACCAAGAAAGATGTCACAAAGCTCCTTTCAAAGACAAGTCAATTTGATTCTCCTGTCTGCTTAGTAAGATAGCCTTTTTTTTTCCACAAACAATAATTAATTCTTTGTGTTTTAATTAATGTGCATTAACCTGAGAACTTTTCAAAGGACACATCCAGTTTTTGATGCATCTGAAGTATTAAAAGCTTCCCTAATTTTGAAGACCACATGGCTCAGTTGATGCATCAGTGCAAAGTTCATAAAATGGCTCAGTGGCACTTTGTGATTCTTTCCATCCCCAGCACCAGGAGATGGGGGGTGAAAGGGCTGAAGCGGCTGCAGGGACTGGTCTATTTGCACGCTCGTTAACCTGACAATTCAAGCCCTTCTCATGATTTCGACAATTCCCCTCACCTCATCCTCCTGTTCTTTGCAATCTAGCAGAATATTTGGATGCAGCTGCAATGTAAAAGCTGAAAACTGGTTAGCTAAAGTAAACACAGTCCAAAGATCTGTTTATGTAATTCAAGAAAAAATCCAAATACCTTTTTAACATCCTAAATATTGTACAAACCTCATCTGTTTGAGACTTGCATTCCTTTATAAGATGCATGCCTTGTCCTCCCTGGTGCATGATTTATAGAGCTCTCAAAATGCTAAAAGAAAAAAAATCCCTGTCAGCTTTGGGTTGTGGCAGTGATTTTTTTAAACGCTTTTAACATTTTACTTCTTGCTGCAACTTGGTGGTAGGTTCTAACTGAAGCTTGTTCTCCAAGGCCTGTGGTATGTCCACCTCACTGCATGTGTTGTTTCAGCTTAAGACCTTGTGGTAGAAGCATCCAGGCTCAGTCACCTGAGGAGCTGCACAGTCAGAGTGCAGCTTTCCTTCAGTGCATCCCATCACAACTGCAATCTTTTAATAAGGTGGTGTGGTCTGCCCAGAGTTCTGCCTTATTAAAAGGGAGAGCAGCTGCAAGTTGCACTGTCCATTGCCTGCAAGCAGCTTGTGTTTGGCAGACCACGTGAGATGTTTGTAACTGTGCTAAATTAATGTCTGTTCTGTTCCTGATTTTGTATCCCCAAAGCTTCCCTTAAAATGGAAAGGTGCCTTGTATCCAAACCTGAAAAAATTGCATTTGGTGGCCAAATAGGGGTCAACCAGCTCTGCAAATGTATAACAGAATGAGGAAACCCTAATACTTTATTTTACTAATGTTAGTGACATTTCATATCCATACCAATGGCAGAAATATATCTTGATATCTTGTAGGATGTGATATTTTTTGTAGCCATTGCTTTCATCTTTGCTCTCCATCAGACAGTCAGGGGGTAGCTCAGTTGTGCAAACTTAGCAGAGTACTTCGTTAGCTTACCATGGGAACACATGTTCAGGGTGTGTGCATGTGCAAATTGTGAATTCTGACTTTGAAATCTTAAAATACAAACCTTTGCTGCAGATTTGAAATCTGGTTAAATCTGTTTTGTCCTTTTGTCATTCTCTGAGCTCTCTCTTTTCCCCTTTGCAGTGTTATAACTGCAGATGACAATAATATATCCATTATTTTTTATTAATTTAGCTTTATTTTTTTATCAAATTCTGAATCTGGAATCAGTAATTTTACAGAGGTATTGATTTCCCTGTGTCAAGTGTGTAATGGGTTTTAATCTTTTTGCTCTATAGTTTAACAAAAGCCAATATCTGGATCTTTTGTATTATGTTTGTGGATAAATAATGAATAATTAAATTAGAAGTTATGAAGTTGCATTGCTTGCTTCTAATTTGATAGATGCTGAAATTGCTAAGAGAGTATAAATGGAATATGTAGTTAGTGAAGGCTCCACATTCCCCTCTCCCCTCCTTACAACTGCAGTAGTTCAGATTCATTCAGTTTTCTGAGATTTGTTGTTGCTTTCTCCCTTCCATGTAATTGTTAAATCTCTCAGGGGTGAGTTGCCCCTGCTGATTTGAGCTTCCTTTTTCCCCTGTGTAGGTCCATATGACTTTGGGGGTGTTCTGACAAACAGTAACCGGGACATTATCAATGGGGACGCGATCCACAAGCGAAACCAGTCGTACAAGGAGATGCACTGGTAAGTGCCACAGTGGGACACCTGGGAGTTCAGAAAAATTTGTCTTCAATAGAGAAAAAGGCATCAAAGCCTCTGGAATTCAAACTCCTCAGTGCAGGACATCATAGTGGAGATTGGCTTGAAGTCGAACACTTAGAAATGAATGTTTAAATGATGATTTAAACACTTCAGAAGTATTGCTGTGACTTAATGTAAGTTCTTAATTACTGGCAAACTTCAGATTATTGATGGATGGTTTCTCAAGAAGATAAACATCTCTTGAACTAGTAACAAGTCCCATAGCCCATATTATAGAGTGAGTTGTGCAGTTACTCCCTGAGGATGAATCTGGGGCCTGGGGCACGGGGAATCTGCTTGGTTTTTATCTGGATGTGGGCAGCTGTGTGGCTGAGCAGTTCTAGTGCTCTGTGAGGTGTCCCTTTCTCTTTCCAGCCTCCACCCTGGAGATCTCTACCCTTTCACCAGAAAGCCTCTGTTCATCATCGTGGACTCTTCCAACAGCGTTGCCTATAAGGTAAGACCCTTGGAGGCAGCTCCTCGTGTGGTAGGATACAGTGCCAACCCCTAGTTAGCTTACAGTTTTAACAGGCTATTTTTTTAAACAGTTTGTATTCAGTCTTTCTTTTCTTTTGAGGTTGTGCATGCTAGTCAGGATCTGACCCTATGAATAGGAACAAGAAGGAGAAGCACATGAACAGCCGCTCATTGGAAAGTAATAAATCCTCCTGGAGGGAAAAAAGGTTCAAGATTTCCAAGGTCTCTGGTGGGAGGTTTATTTTTGTTTTATACCAAAGACAAATCTCGGTGTGTGTGCATGGGGGAGGGAGATAACTAATGTGCTTTTCTTTTTTCCAGTCATCCAACACTCAGTTGCTTTTAAGCAACAGAAAGGAGTCAAAGCATTGAGCCTGATCTTATAAAACACAGGGTGTCTGTGTCTGAACCAAGGAAGTAACAAGACTCAAATTAGCATCCAGTGTTACTGTAGAGTGGTATTTGCTTGGACGCTGAGCCTCCTTCCTAGGGTGCTCTGGACTTACAGTAGAATTGCTCCATGCTAAATCACCTCTGGGAATCTGCAATTCGGGTAATACAGAAGCAGGCATTGCACTCGTAGTGGCCAGTTGAATCTGCAGAGCATTACACATTTATTTCATTCATGAATGGGGTAATAAGAATGTGCTATATCTGGGGAAAGTGCCACTTCTTCTGTCTTCCTTTTTATAGCTCCATTATGTGCAGTGAGGAAAGGGAACACCCACAGCTGTGTTTCGGAGGAGGAACAGGGACGTCTAGTGGCCAGAGGAACTTGTGCCCTGTTCGGTGTCCACAGTCTGTGCTGTTTGTTTGAAAGGCATTTGTTGGCCAAGGAGAGGTACTTAATAAGTGGTCAGTGTGATTTGGGATAGTTCTGTACTGAGCCAGGGAGCTCCTGCCTGACAGTCAGATCTGGCCTCTCCGTTGGGTCTTTGCTTTGTTGGACTATAATGTATCTCAGAGGGCTTTTTAAACATCACTGCATTTAAGTTCACCACACTAGGTTTCAAAGCAAATCTGCTTTTTTTTAAATTCCCTTCTCCATTTAAAGGGAGGGAAACACAATTGGAATGATTTACTTGTCTTTCTGAGAAAATGAGCGTTTGGTAGGGATTTATTTTCCTTTGCTCTTTCCTGACATTCATTCCAGTATAACATCAGGAGGGTTGGTTTTGTTTCAGGGGAAGAAGTGTGGCTCAGGTTTGGTTTTTTGGTTTGGTTTTTTTACCCCCTTCCTCTTTAACAGAATTGCTGAAAGATGTCAAGTGGATCAACTCTGTAAGAGAGTAAGGGATTCCTGTTCATCCTTAATTCAGATACAGACTGGGGTTCTGTGGACATCTTCAAGCTGTTTGGGGTGATGGATTCCCACACGTAGATTTGCAGCTCTTGTGAGAATAACTGTCAAGTGTTTACAGTAGAATTTTCTCTTTGTATTACATTTAAATTTGAGAATTAATTTTTCTTTTGATTTTGTGGGCACACAGTAAGCAAAACTGTAACCTCCACTGAGGTTCTTTTCCTTGTCCTGCAGTAGTGCGAAACCCACCAGTGCTCAGTCTGCTCAGCACACAGAGCAGCTGGGGGAGAGCAGTCCAGCTCTGCCTGTGTGGAAGGAGCAGAGAAATGGGAGTTTTGGAAGTACTTCAGGACAGGATTACAGAAGTGGCTGCTTGGAGCTCTGACCCAGATCAGAACCGTGTGGGCACAACTGTGAGGAATCTAAGAAGAAATATGTTCAGCATTTCAGAAATGACATTCCACTTCCTCATCTCTTGCCCCTGAATGTAGGCAGGCAGGTGTGTGGGGACAGGTTTAGGTGTCTTGTTCTGTTTTCCACTGAAGGGACATGGCAGAGCTCTCAGTGTCAGTGTTTCCTAGCCCTGGCACACTCCTGTCACTGTGCTGTGCCTGCTGGGGTCCTTGTCCCCACAGTGCCCTGACAGGGCTGGCGTGTGACTGTCCCTGGGTGGGCTGGGAGGGGCTTTGTAGGCTCGAGTGCTGGCACCAACAAAGAGGGTCTGTGCAACTGTGTGAGAAGCTGAAATCAGTACTGCCTTTTTTCCACATGGCTGCCCTGATCTTTCCTGATAGGACAGGAGCTATCCTGACATTTAAATGTCACTGCTGGCAGTACCGGCAGGAACAGCAACTGCTCACACATCTTCTTCTGCAGCCCATTCCTGCTCTCCTGCACGCATCCCTGTCCTCTCCCCCTCTCTGCAGGGCTGAAATGGTGATGACTGAAAGTCAGTCCTGCCAGGAAGTGACTTGCCAGTTTGTCAAATCAGCGGCACTTGAACAGCTTCCTCCCTGTATATTTAGCTGAAAGTGGAAGATAACTGCAAATCGAGCATGTCTACTGAAAGCCGTGAATTTTTTTTAACACTTCCATTTAAATATAGATGGTTGTGTGTTCTTGAAGGTTACCACTGCATATGTGGATGAAATAATATTTTTAGATCAATATCATCCTGTAGCTGTGGTTTTCTAGGATCACGGATCATGGTCAGACGCAAAGTTCTAAAATCAAACCAAACCAAACCCAAACCTACAGCCAGTGAGAATGCAAGGCCTTTGTCAGTGATGTGGTACAAATACTCAGCAAAGCCTACATGTGAAGTGAGTTCTGGGGAGTTCTTTTTTCAAAAGAGATGTACATGCATTGTAAAAAGCAGCAGTGCTCCTGTGGGAAACTTGAGTGCTGAAGTAAAAAAACAGAGTCAGTTTTGAAACAAAGTATGGATTATCCTTATTGGAGTCATCCATGCACTGAAAGGTAGGGCATTCCTTATCCAGAGCTGCTGTCAACACCTGGACTGCAGGGCAGGTTTTCCTGGTGCACCTTTGGCCCTCTGCTCCCAGCCATGGCTGTAAATGCTCCGGTTCCTTTGTTCCATGTATCCCACAGCTCTTTCCTGGGGAAATCAGGAGCGGGGTGGTGGTGAGTGAATCCTGGTGTTCCCCTGGGCTCTGGTAGGCAGTAGTGTCTGGGCAGGAGCTGTGGCCTGGCAGGCAGTGTCTCCTGGCTCCGTGGTGTGGGTGTAGGGTGGCAGGAGCTCCTGCCTTCCACAGGGCACGTCTGGATCAGGCCGTGGAGTTTCCCCCCTGTGCAGGACTCACTGGCTGTGTTGGCTTCACCTGCTGGGACAGAGTCCAGAGTGCTTCCAGATACTGCAGGGAGTGATACCTTGCCTGAGATACCCAAGTGACCTGGGTTTGCTGTTGGCACTGTTCAACTGCAGTGTTGCTGCTCCTGGTGGCAGCTCTGCTTTGGTCTGTAACTGAGTGATACAAGATGGAATTAAATGTCAATCTGCTCGTGAAAACTGAGCATACACGTTACTGGAGAAGGTGAAACCTGCCAGTGTGTGTCCAGTAGAAACCAGCAGGTCTGGGGTGACTCTTGGAGTTGGAAATGTTTCTTTGTAGTTCAGTTTAACCAATTCCTGAGCTGGCCTGGAGTTACTATCTACAAGAGAACAGTCTTTGTTTCTTCCTTAGAGACCAAACCTTGGTATCCAGCATTATCAATCTTCTTTGGGCTCCTAATGAACTCAGAAGGATTTTAGGACTAGTCAGCACTCTGCCAAAGATGGGACATGTTTTATTTTGATTAGACTAGATTACTGTCTTTAGTATTTAGCAGATTAGATTAAATTAATTCTGTAAAACTAATTTAACTGAAATATACCGCCCGGAAGGGAAAGTTCCATTTGAATTACACAGAGACCAGAAGGAATTAAAAAATTAGCTTTTTGAGGATTCTACACAAGCAAATACTTCTGGTGTTGTATGTCTTACAGTCATAACCTGACAGTTTTAAGACTGTACTCTGCAGACATATGTGTGGCACTCGTGTGCTCTGGATGCAATGGTTTGAGTCTGTGCTCTGAGACGGTGCAGACACAATCACATCTTTTATGGCTTTGCAAGCCTGCATGGTTAAGAGAGCTGTTCTGGTGACAGCTAATGAGGTTATGTAAAAGATTTTTGGCATTTTTTCCCTTTGTGATAATGATTTACCACCAGACAGATATGCAGTAGGACTGTTATCAGGTAAATGTTGCTGAAACTGGACAATGGTGGTGCTTGAGGTTCTGGAGAAATCCTTGTGCAATGGGACTTAGGCAATATTTCAGGTGCTGGTGCAGGGGGCATGAAATGAGTATTGTAAAATGAGGTTCAGTACAGCGGATATCAAGGTTATGACATACTTGTTTTAAAGGAAGCTTCTTTTAAAACTCTTCTCCTCTGGGCTTTCCTGTTTCATTAGATTTAGAAAGAAAAGGGGAAAGAAATGACTTTGACTGGACAGTTCAGTTGGTATTGAGGGAAGATGCAAGAGCTGTTTTGACCTGAATGTCAATGGCTTTCACTGCAGAACATGATTTTTTTTCAAGTAACGTATTAGTACTGAATATTTCCATGAAATGAGTACCTGCCATCAGTACCAGTGAAATGAGATAATTGTAATTCCTTTAAAATGTAGTGGGTTATATTCCTTCTGTGTGTGATCTAAGTGACCTTGTCAGGCTCACTGCCAATGCTGAGCTGTGCAAGGGGCATTAGTGTCTCTGTCATTAATAGGATTTGTACCCTGCTGAATATTCAAGGCAAGCAAAGTGACCATCCATACTTCAAAACTCTTATCTGTTACAGAATTTCACAAACTTATTTGGACAGCCATTGGTGTGCTTGCTTTCTCCAACAGCATATCCAAAAGCATTACAAGGTATGTGCAGTATTGCATTTCCCAAGAAATTGCAGTTGCATCATGTGTCTATCCCAAACAAATAGAACTTGGATTCCTCAGGAAAAGACATCTTTTCACTGCTATGTAACCCCTAAATCAGGTTGACAGTCACTGCAGTAATATGATAAAGTTTATTTACTGTTTATGGTAAATAATTTATTCTAACACTGATGGTATTTCTACAATAAGCTCCAACAAGTGGTAGGAGCAAAGCCTCTCCTACACAGAGACTGAGTAAATTGCCATCCCAGTGCAGGATGATGGTTTTAGCACTTTGGGCAGCTTTGTTAGTCCCAGAAAGAGAGCAGAGACAGTTAAGGTGTCTTAGTGTTAATGCACGTCCCCAGCAAGGCTTTATTGCCAGTCCCTGATCAGATCTGCACGAGAGAAGGTGTAACTAACCCAGAGGAGTAGCTCCTCTGTTACGGAATTTAGCGGGTGAGTGACTTCATTCTGTGGCAGGGACAGCGTTTCTGTTTCATGTGCCAAATGTATCTCTTTGTCTATTGATTTATTTTTCCTTTTAGATCAGTCTCAGCGGGGTAGCCTCTTCACACTCTTTCTGAACAATCCTTTAATGGCATTCCTGTTTGTCTCTGGATTATCAAGCATGCGCAGAGGATTGTGGGAGAAGTGTCAGGATTACCTTAGGAAAATCAACCGGGATATTGCCCAGCTGCTGACCCACTCCCGCTCCATAGGTATGGCCTCAGCATGCACAGCTGAACCTCTTGTAAGGGTTTGGTTTTTAAGCCTTTCTAAACTGAGCTTTCCTTGCCTTCTCTACAGACCAGTCCTTTCTTCAGTTTTTTGGGGATGAATTTCTTCGCCTGCTTCTCACAAGATTTATCTTCTGTTCAGCTACAATGAGGATGCACAAAATCTTCCGGGTATGGAGGGATGTCTGTGCCTTTGTGGGAAGGACAGTCCAGTGCATGTAAAACTGCACTGGCTCGGGGTGGAGGGGGCTGAGGGCTGAGCACATCCCTGTGGCTTCAGAAAGGTGACTGATGCTCACATGCTAATTCCTACAGCTTGCACGGAGGCTGTGCCTTTGTGTCTCTCCAAAGGCACAAAGCCTTTGACTTGCTGGAGCCTTAGTCCTGCACAGAAGTTGCAGCAGGCACACTCCAGTTCATTTATGTCACTCTGAACAGCTGTGTCTGTTAGAAAAATACATCTTAATAGGTCGAGATTATTATTTCTACACAACTAAAAAGGTGTAGAACAAGAATATAAGACGAAGTGGGGAGGAGTGGGATGTTACTGCTGAATGTGTTCTAATGTGAATGGGTTTTGAAAGGTGTTTGAAGTGTAAATGAATAAGCTCAACAGGAAGATGCATTTTTCCTCCCCGTTGGTTAAAGCTGTGCCAACAGTGAAGTCTGCTTCTGGATCTGCACCATTTTATGTATGTGAGTGTTGGCATATAAACTGCCTGCTCCATTTTAAACACTGCAGGAAGAAATGAGAGTTGAGCACAGAAAGGGGCAATATTTACTTGTGGAACTGCAGACATCCAGCAGCTCTCTCAGCCTAAGTCAGCTACCTGGGCCACTCTGATATCGGGGAAAAGAAACGTGTCTGTGTTAGTGTAGAGAGATTTGCCCCCAGTGTCTTAGATACTTGTTTTAGGATGAGATAAATCTCCCACTGGAGATGCTTACATGTGTGTAATTTCAAGAAATGAACTCCAGCCTGATAGGTAAGCACATATGAAGTCTCTTTGTCTTTTTTTAGTCTTTTTTTTCTCTCTTTTTTTTTTTTGCAAAGCTTTTGTGAACATACCAATAACCATCTCAGGTTGTTGTGGGTATTTGTATTGCCACTATAATGGAAACAGAAAAATGAAAATTCTAGAACATTTTCTCTCTCTACCATACTGAACAGATAGTGTGAAATTGGCCTTTTGCAATCTTCTTTGTAAAGGCTGTGAAAGAAACAAGTGTCTGATTCTCTCTGTTTTCACTGTTATCTAGCAGGAGACTCGAAATTATCCCGAATCTTACCCTCAGCTGCCAAGAGATGAAACGGTGGAGAACCCTCACCTCCAAAAGCACATTTTGGAGCTGGCTTCCATACTGGATGTTAGGAATGTTTTCCTGGAAAACACCCTCGATGACTATTAAAAGAAACTGTCTTATTGCAAAGGGGTTTCCCTGGCCACAGATTTTGAATGGTGCAGTTTTATAATGTGAAAATCATAAAAGGAAGTACTTGATTTTATTTTTAAATTTAGGACCATTATTTTAAAAAGTAATAATAAACAGCTGTTAGTTGAGCTGTTCCATTCTGTATGGGGTCAATTTTATAAGCAGAAGTTTTCATGTCTTTTAAATGTTAAACTAAAGAATCACTAGAGGTTTATTTCTGGTCTTGTGGCTGTCAACCACATTTCCAACAGCTGATCCTAAGCATAGAAGTATTATTGGTTACCTTTAGCCCACATTTGTGGAAATCCTTTATTTTTATACAATTTTAAGAAATTGGAAAGAAAAAAATCAACAGAAAAAACAATATTTTATCCCCAAAGAGTTTGGATTTGAAATGGTAAAGATGGAACCACACAGTGCAAACCAACAATAGCAATAACAGAGTCCTTCATAACAAATATATTTTTTCAGTCTTAGGCAAGTGAGGAGACAAAACTGTGGACAATTAAGTTGCATTTGGAGCAGTGGCTTTCAAGTGAAGTTGTAAAGATACTTAATGCTCCCTGTAAATTGGACACAGCAGTTTTCCATATGAACTGTGTCCTGCTGGCCAAGGACCTGGTTGGGCAGGTGGTCAAGTTACAGATGCCCAAGGCTGGCCCCCACCTCTTACTGTCCTGTGGGTCATCTTGCCATTTGTGTTGCTGCCACAGGAGGACAGGGAATTCTTCATTTTGAGATACTATGTAGAAATTCTGACATTTCCAGGAGGTGTTACCCCTCCTTTCCCTGTGTGGGTGGAATGTGTGGCTCCCACAGTGTGAGCACTCCCTGAAAGGAGCTGAAAGGACGTCCTGTACAGTGCTGAGTACAAGCCCTTCCCATCACTTGCGTATCCAACCCTGCTGTGCTGGATCCCCGTGCCCCAGGAGAGGTGCTGATGTTCCCCTTGCAGGTTAAACCAAGTGGGAGCTGCCATAACCCCGTGGATGTTTTGCATGTTCCCCCACTGCAGCTCAGTCCTGCCCTGGAACCAGGAGAACCGAGGGGCTGTAACTCTGTGGCAGCACCGTGGGCTCCCCAGCCCGTACCCTCGGTGTGGGGGTGTGGAGGAGGACAGTGGCCCTTGGAGAGGTGCTGGCTGGGGAAAGCTGTTCTGGCTGCTGGGAAAAGTGCTGGCTGGCTCATTTGGGACTGTACTGCTGCCCTGCAGGTAGAGGAGCTCTGGCAGCTCCTGGCAGGGCAGGTGTGAGCAAGAAGGAAATGGAGATACTTTAAGCTATTAAATAAAAAAGTTTATTGTCACTGTTGCATGGTCTGCTAGAAAAGAAGTGGAAGGACAAGTCTGATCAGTGCTTTTTGTTGAAGCCCAGCCATGCCTCTGTGTTTAGGTAAAAACAAAGCAGAACTTGCTGACTGCCATGGTATCCTGGCAGGCCTGTGTGCAGTGCCATCACCCAAGGTGTGGTCTAGTCAGCCACAACAGCACTGGTGGATCCATTCAGCTGAGGGCACAGGATGGAACAGCAGGAATGGCTGGAGTGTAGCTGGGGAGTTTGCATGAAGGTTCTCTGTAGCTGGGCTGAAGCTTGCACCATCTATTCTTTATTTCCCAAGTGTACAAAATCCTGTGAATGCTTGTGTTTGTCCTAAGCAGTCTTGAAGCTGGTACCTTGAGCCCCCCCAACTTGGTGCTGCCCTTTGGACTCTGGCAGGACTTCATTTCCTGGGCTGTGGAGTTTGTTTTAACGAGTGTGTGTTTGTGTGTGTGCATGTGTGTTCTCGGCGTTTGTGTGTGTATGTACAGTACACATACATCTACTGGCTGGTGTAAATTGTAAATATGTATATATGTATAGGTACTTGTATATGTATTAAAAAGAATGAACCACTACAATGTCTATATACAAAATTTATATATACACACATACGCCATTTTGGGTGGATTCCACAAGGTGCTGCAGATCATTTTTGGTTGTAGTAAAGGTTATGGCTCTTTGCCATTGTAATTTGCTGTTTCCAGGGACTTACCCTTGGACCTTGAGGTAATTCATGACTGATTTGAGGTACAAGAGCCCTTAGTTAGCCAGGGGAATGGGTACTCCTGTATGTATTAGTGGTAAGATTCATGTATTAACTGTGAAGCTGATCTCTGCCTTCCTGCCTGGTAGGAGGTCCCCAGTTACTAAAACATAGGATTGTATGTGGAAGCTGAAGGTACAGGAAGCCTTTAATGCAGCGGGGAGTGAGAGGTGGGTTATCTGTTGCCCTGCCTGCTGTTCCTCCCCCAGCAGTGTTCAGCTTGCATGGAAAAAGGGAACTGAGTTTTCCCCAGCTCACTGCCTTCCAACCAAATGCTTTTGCTTTGCTTTAGCTTTTGCTTTTATGAAGCTGTTCTCATTTTGGTTCCATCTATGTGGAAAACAGTATGCTGTTTCCAAGCATAGGAATGATGATGATGATTCCAGTCGTGCGGGCTGGTGAACCTCTGGGACGTTGCTTGTGAACTGACTGGGAAAGCCCTGGGATCCCACCTTCATTTTAGCCAGGCTGAAGTGGGGAGTCCTTGCTTGTGACCTGAGAGGCTTCTACTCCAGTTTGCAGCTCTTCAAGGAGGTTCTGTTTGCTTGTTGCCAAGGTAGATCTCATCAGAGGAAAATGCACTTTTTAAAAAAACTGAACAAAAAGCCCTGAAGAAGGTGGAATGTAGGAGGAGAAAGTAGTCCTTGAAAATTAGTTCAGAAGTTGTACTTATCAGCAAAGACTTTCCAAGTCAGAAATTCATTCTTGAGGTTCCTCATTCTCCTCTTACCTGCTGATCTTTGTTAGAAGGTCCAGTGCTGGCAGGGACATTCAAAGATAGAGGTTTCACTCCTGTTGTATTGGGAGGAGTACGGAATTGTACTGTGTAACCAAAGGGCTCTTACCCTCTGTCTGCTCTAGCTGTAGCTAAGATGAGTGTCTGGTCTTGGATTTTGAGCCAGCCCCCTCCCTTCCCACCCAAAGCAACTGCATCCAAGATGAAAATGTTGATATTTTCCCCTCCAAGTAAAAGCTTGTCTTGTTTGAACTAAGTCATTCTAAACTCGTGCTACTGTGTGCTCTGTGCTATGGTCGTAGGTACCTCGGTGTATGCTTGTGTGTACTGAAGAAAATCTGGTTTCTGTATCTCGCAGTCCTCAGTGTGGAAGCGAAGCAAAGACTGAACCATTTTTAAGTGAGAAGAGAACAAATCCTTTTCTTCTCAGGCCTGCTGCCTTCCCTCTTGTCTCGCTCTCCCTTTCTCCATGTATCTTTATTGCTCATATTAACGGAGAAGACTTGCCAGCACCAGGCAATGCCAAATTAAAGGGGTAAATTCTGCATGTAATACATTGAGAGGAGAAGGTGAACTGGACCAACTGTGTCCTTATGGGACTGCTCCTGCCTGGCTCCCTACTCCCTGCATGTGGTGTGCTCAGATGAATCCTGCTCCCACAGTAGGCACCTGCTCAAATTGTTTGTGCTCCTGCTCAAATTGGCTTTGGAACATCCTGCAAAGTTACTGCTGTTGCCTTTTTTCGCCCTTTGACTTCTCAAAATAACAGTGACAGGGGAATGCAGGGTTATGAGTCTTTAATGCTCTGGTTTTTATTTGCTGTTGGGATGTGATGTGTCATTTTGCTTCGTGCACAAGCTAAATGGAGCACTAACTTCCATGAGCTGTGCAAACGGGACTTGCTCCCTGGAGTGCTTTCTTGAGAAGTTCCAGGACATTTCTTTGAGTAGTTTGTCAAAATAATGTCTGTCAAGTCACAACTGACTAAACCTCTCAAGACTGTTCCCCAGGGAGATGTGCATAGATGTCTTTTAAGGATCACAGGAAATAGATGGGGGCAACAGGAAATTAGGTTCCAAATAATCATCTTCAAAGGCTACAACTTGAGTAGCTCTGGTCAGGCTTCTCCCCTAAGGATGGGGTGGAAGTGCTGCTCCAAGATCCATCCCTAGCATGAGTTGGGAAGCACCTCCCCTGCCCCGCCACCTCCTGTGTACTGTAACCGTGCTGTGCTGCAAGTCTGCTCCTTCCAGGAAGCTAAAAATCTTGGCATCTGTCTGAACAACTGTTTTGTCTTGAGGCTTCTTTTGTAAAAGCTTTCTCTGTGTTCAGTTCCTCAGTCAGTGTCCGAGTGCAGCTCAGTGGGGCAGCAGCAGCTGAGCCTCGCTCACCCGGTGGTGCCGGGGCTGCTCCTGGGGCTGAGGGAGCTCTGTAGACAGGAACAGTTGTGTGAACAAGGGAAAAATCTAGTCTAGAGAGCTGAAAGCTGCTCTGTACACCTCGGTAAGGTCAGGCTCTCCAGAGCAGATTATATACTCCCGAGGGGGCTCTCTTACATTGGTAATATCTGACTTTTAAAGCAATACTGTTCTGTGACCAGATGTATTGCAAGTGCTGTGAGGATCTGGGTGTCCACTAGTGAAGCAGGGGAGGAACATATCAGACATGTAACTGCTTTAGATTTAGGAGTGCCAGTCAGCCACGTTTTGTTTTCCCCTCTAAACCATTACTTTGCCAAGACAGAGGAGATCTAGTTCAAGGCCTGTGAATCTGACTGACCTTTTGGGGGATTAAGGACTGTCTCTGAATTCTGCCCAGATGCACCCATAGATGTTTTATTCCCATTGGGAGCAGACCCCAGCACAGCTCCCTGGCCTGCAGGAGCCCCAGAGCAGAGCAGACCTCACCAGCCCTGTACCAGCAGCTGCTCCTTCCAGAATAAACCCTGCTGGGAGGATCTGCCCCATTGACTTTGCAGGTCACTTTTGGCACGTGTTTATCATCGTTTCTCCGTTGAAGTGGTTTGTGGGGAGCAGGATTCTGCCTCATGCAGGCTGAAAAGCACAAGTTGCTTCTGCCCTGGGCAAGACCTGGTGAGAAGGACGAGGGGAGCACAGGTGGGAGCGTCTGGGAGCGTTCTGGGAATGCAGAGGGACCGTGCCTCGGGCAGCATAGCTGCAGAGGTACAGTGTTTTGCCTCTCTGAGAATCAGATTATTTATTACCAAAAGTAATTTTATAGTGAATTGGTTTAAAGTTATTTTACAGCTGTGTGCCTGTATATCGTATTTTGGTAAAAACAGATATTTTCCTTGAAATATATAGAGATATATAAATAAACTTTTTTTGGAGCAAATGGACTTTTTTGCAAGGGATGTGTAATCGCCAAAGCAGCGTGATGCCAGAAGCGACTCTGCCGTTGTTCTGGGTGTCTGTGGAGGGAAGCAGCGTGTTTGTGTTACCGCCGGACCTGCGGGACGAGGAAGAGCCGCACCTGGGACCTGCCGTTTCTCGCTGTCCGAGCCGCCGGCCCCGGTCCGGGCGGGTCACAGACCGAGCGCCGCCCCGCGTCCTCGCCGCCGCCTCTCCGCCTTTCCAGAGACTTTGGAGCAGATTCCCGTTCGCTTTTGTCCCCGCCGCGCCGGGGCCGCTCCCGCCCGGCGCTCGCGGTTGTGCCGTGTCCGAGCCGTTCGCTGTCCCTGTGCCGGGGCTCGGCGGCCCCTCCCCGCCCCTGTCCCGGCCCCGCCGAAGGACTGTGCTGTCAATAAACTGTGGAAAACGCTCGTACCGAGCCGCCTCGTCCGCTCCGCCGCGGGACTGCGGGAGGGCGGGAAGAAGGAGGGAGGAGAGGGGCTGAGGGAGGAGCCGGGCCGAGGCTGAGGGAGGAGCGGAGCCGAGGGAGGAGCGGGGCCGAGGGAGGAGCGGGGCCGGGACTGAGGGAGGAGCGGGGCTGAGGGAGGAGCGGGGCCGGGGCTGAGGGAGGAGCGGGGCCGGGACCGAGGGAGGAGCGGGGCCGGGACCGAGGGAGGAGCGGGGCCGGGGCCGAGGGAGGAGCGGAGCCGGGGCTGAGGGAGGAGCGGAGCCGGGGCCGAGGGAGGAGCGGAGCTGAGGGAGGAGCGGGGCCGGCGCCGCTTCCGCCCCGCGCGGCGCTTCCGGGTCGGCGGTGCCCGGGGAGCGGCGGGGCCGGGCCGGCCATGGGCGGTGAGGGGCCGTGAGGGGCTGTGAGGGTGAGGGTCCGGGCTGGGGGCGGGTGAGCAGCGGGGACGGGCCCTCGGTGCCCAGAGCGGAGCGGCCGCCACGGGCCGAGCGGCCGGGCCGGGCCGGGCCTCCCGGGCGGGTGGCGGGGGCCGGGCTGAGGGGACCCGCCCGCTCCCCCCGGCGCTGTCACCGTTTGGGGCCGTTGGTTTGGGGCTTTAACGGGCTCTGCGCCGCGTGACCCGATTTTTTAACGTACTGTAACAGATATGATGTTAAAGGGCGTTCAGTTTCCTTTAAATGACTCGTGCGGTGGGATTTTTAGTGTGGAACCCATTTCTGCTTGATTTGCAGGTACTGTCAGGCCGTGAGGGCTTTAATGGAACTAGAAATGCAGTAAACCAGTGGATGAGGCGCAGGATTAAATCTCAGCATCATCTGGAAGCTTTAAACAGAGTGCCAGTGTATTAAAGGGTGGAGGTCGTGGGTTTCCAAGGGACCTGGATATTTCAGCACTGTAACCAGTAAAATGTTTGCCAAACTGAAGAAGAAGATCGCGGAGGAGGCAGCGGTTGCCCCCAGGCCGGGAGGGACTGCCCGGATCCCCAGGTCTGTCAGCAAGGAGTCCATCACGTCGGTGGGAGCAGACTCGGGAGACGACTTTGTGAGTTACACCTTGCTTTGAAATCGGATTTCTCTGGCAGCGTTTCTAATATGGCCCTGCAGACAACCGTTTTAGCTCTAGTGTGTGAGACTTACTGTGGTGTCTTTGTAAGTGCACCTCTTAATGCATAAGTCATTAGCTTGAATGAACTTAAACACTGAAGAGAAAATGTTTGTATGTGAACCATAGTAGTTGCCATGAGGCTTCTGTTCCTATGTAAACGTGAGTTATAAAGCTGTTTCAATACAGAACATTGATAAACAGACATAAAATATTGAATGAAGCTGTAGTTATGCATAAGATACCTATTTGTAAAATTAATTACTGAAACATAGAATCCCAGAAGGGTTTGGATTGGAAGGGACCTTAGAGACCATCCAGTTCCACCCTCTACTATGGGCAGGGACACCTTCCACTATCCCAGGTTGCTCCAAGCCCTGTCCAACCTGGCCTTGGACACTTTCAGGGATGGGGCAGCCACAGCTTCTCTTTCAGTAGGAAAACAAGCTAGATCTGGCCAGCTTTCATCTTGCCATGGATTCGGGTTTACCTCTTGGCTTCCTGGGACTGTTCCTACCTGAGACACTGTGTGTGTCTCTGCCAAAAACCTTGTGTGCGGTTTTGTTGCACTCAAAACTATTGTAGTTCCTCTCTTTCATTATAAAGCGTTGTTTAAACAAGTGGTGAAGTTCCAGGAGCATATGGGTTAAATGAAACCCTGGAATGCTCTGGCACCTCTGCCCTGGATGGCTGGCTGTCACATTTTTGAAAGCCTGGATTAAGGCAGTGTCACCCCAGTGCTGGAGCCAGCAGGACCCACTGCAGAGCCAGCAGCAGGACTCTGTTTGCTGTCTGCAAAGTCAAGAAGTTATTTACACAGTTGAGCTCCAACTCAGTTTTTCTGAAGCTCAGCTGAAATTCCAGTTCTGTTAAGCAGAAAGTGGGAGCTTCTAATGTTTAAATACAGTCTATAATGGAAATGCATTAGTCTTCTGTTTTGCTGAGTGTTTTTTTAGCACTTAACACATTCTCATGTAGAAATTCCCTTCAGCCACTGCCATTATTTGTTTTCTGTTTTTAAAGTCACAGGGTGGCGAAGTCTTGAGTGGTTTTCAGAAAACCTCCAAGAATTAGTTGTTTTATCAATATTCATTTAACTGCTCTTAATATTGATTTTTATGGAGCAAAAGACGCCCCAGGAATCATCAGTCGGTTATGCAGCGGGGTTTTTGTGGACAGGCTGCTGCATCAGGGCTGCAGTGAGCTTATCCCACCTGAAAACCATTGCTGCTTCTTTTCTCATTACCTTGATTTTCAGGAGTCTCACTCGACCCTTCCTGGTGCCTGTGCTGCAGAGCCTGGTTTCCATTGCACCGTCTCCTCAGTGCCAGTTTGAACACACAGTTCTCAGCCCCAGCTCCCTTCCCAAACTCTGTGCTGCAGGAGCAGCCAGCCTGGCACAGCCCACTGTTTAAGCCCTCGCTGTTTTTCTCCTTCAGCATTTTTTACACGTTCTGCTGTGCTAGTACAACTTTCCCCTTTATGTGAAAAACAAGTGTCATTCCTAGGTGGGAGAGTGGTTGTTATCCCAGAGTTAGTGTGTGGCATGATTGCTTTTGCTGAATAAGTTACATGACTGTTGCTTTTCTCCCAAGGCTTCTGATGGAAGCAGCTCCAGAGAGGATCTTTCATCCCAGTTGTTCAGAAGAAATGAACAAATAAGAAAACTGGAGGTGAAGCTGTCTGGTATGTGTCCTGATACATACAAAACCTTGTTACTGCAGAAAATATTTTCCTTTGAGTTTAAGTGGTTTAATTTATTAAAAATACATGGGTTTAGTGTTCTTTGAAAATTGATTTGTGGCAACCCTGTTGATTGACATCTAGGGAGCATCCAGTATTACTGATTTTGTATGAGGATGACTGGCTCTGCTGATTTCACAACACATTTATGTGATTCCTTGGAACAGCTGGGATAGCTTTCTGCCCCATGTTTCAAATAGTGTCTGTCCCCACTTTTATTTTTCATGTGTATGCAATGGTTTGTTTCTCAGGGTGTGAGCTTTTTGATGCTGACAGTAACACAGTGCCATCCTTAAAGAAGTGTGCTTGAAAATGAAGAAAAAGCAAAGAATTCAACATAAAACAGTCTTGAGCCTTTTTTCTTTCTAATTCCTTGTTCTGCAAAGCTGTAGTGAAGGCTTGGCACTGACACTGCATCCCTGTTGTAGGGAGGGAACCAGAGACCATGCTGAACTGTGTTACACTGCTGCTTCCCAAAGCTCATGGAAGGCCTGGGAAAATAGGGAAAGGTTACAATCAGCTCAGGATTATTTTAATTTGTTCTGGAGACTTACCAGGCTCCAGTTCAAGAAAATATAGGATTCAGAAATGATTTCATGCTGAATTTGAAAGGCCAAAGTGCTCACCTGCTTGCACAAGGTAAACTTAAAAGTGGTTGAGGCTTAGCAAGAGAGAGGAAGGCTCTGATGTCAAGAGTTTTGTGCAAGCAGCCCAAGCAGTGAGTGAATCCTCCTTTCCATTGCACAGAAGCTTCTCCAGGGTGTGTGTGTACTTTATTTAGGTGTTTATTCCCTGCCTCCCATGTCAGTTGTGCTGGGTGAGTGTGAGGGCAGCGAGGGCAGTGCAGTCAGGGCTCAGCCTCAAGGTGCTGTGGGACTGGAACAATGAGCACAGGGGTGCAATGTCCATGAATTGCCCCTTCCTTGCACCCTCCAATGCCAGAGACCTTTCCTGAACAGCAGTAAATAGGTCACTGTTCTGGAATGAAGTAAAAAGTGGGGGCAGTTGTTCATTCTCTGGTTCTGCCCTTGTCTGTGTGACTGACACCCCCGGGACAGGCCCCCCTGTCTGTGCCAACCCTGTGGACAGTACAGAACTGTTTGCTTGTGTTCATTGTTGTGGTCACCCAAGTTTTCCTCAGGAGGAATGATTTTCTGATTGAGAAAATCATTGTCATTTTGCCACTCATCCTTTTTTCTTTCTTTCCCCCTCCCTCCCAAAATGTCCTTTCCCAATGTCTGTCCATTCCTGGTCCGTGCTTCTCCTTCCTCACCCAAGATTATGCTGATCAGATCCGAAACTTGCAGAAGATAAAAGAGAAGCTTGAAAATGCATTAGAAAAGCATCAGGATTGTACGTACTTCTTTTCCTTTTTGTTTAGTTCTTTTTAAGTTGAAAATTGCTGTGGTTGGAAGGAAGGGGATTTGGTGCACAGGTGTGTTAATCATTTCCTTTCAGACTGTGCACCTCTGTACTCTGTAGAATTAGAACATGGGTTTTTACCTTATTTACAGTGCAAAAAGGAGCAGTAGTGTCTTGAACAAAGTTGTTATTGTACTCCTTTTGCCAAATTTGGGGCTAACGTTCAGGAGAGACCTTTTAGAAAGCCACAGCTTTGTTTTAATCCAGCAAGGAGCAGTATTCCTGTCTCCTGTTAGCTTTGGCTTCTGGCCAGTGTGCAAGCAGCGTGAAGTAATGAGTGGCACAGCGTTAGTGCTGGAGTCAAGATGGGGCTAATTACTTGCAGAACAAGCTCTTTAAAGTTATTTATAACTTACAGAAAACTGAGAAGCAGTTTTAAAAGATGAGTTTTTAATATAGCTGGTGGTTCTCTGTTGATAGCCTCCATGAGGAAGTTTCAGGAGCAGAATGAAGCTCACCAGGCCAGTCGAGCCAAGATGGCTGAAGGAATGGCTTTGGCCTTGGAACAAAAGGACAAGGTAACAGCTTGAGCATGACTTTTGGCTCTCATGACCCTGATGTTTTAAGCAGGTGTTGCCATTAATTAAAATAATTGTTCAGCATTGTGTGTGTGAGTGTGCCAGCACTGAGGGAAGGAGGGAGCACTGAGTTCCATGCCAGAGCTGCTCTGACTGTTCTGACTGGTTTTAACAAGAGCCCACAAAAATTCCTAATGAAAGGTTAAGCTTGTGCTTTGATAAGATTAGTTGCAATAGACCTGTTGTCACTTTTATTTTACTTGCTTAAAGCTTACCTATTCAAGTAGCAAAAATGATTCCTCAGCCTTCAGCTACAAAGCACTGGCTCTTACTGTTGTTTTGCTGTTTTTTGTTTAATCGTTACCACAGCTTAGTATCTGCCAACAATACGCATTTTTTTTAAACCATAATTAAATGTCCTTGAAAGTCTACAAATTGAATTTGATTTCTTTTTTCTTCTTTCTTTCTTGTTCAGGAGTGGATGGAAAAACTGGGTCAAGTTGAAAAGGTAATTAACCTCTGAGTTTTTTTGGGGGGGATTTAGTGTGTCTCTGTGTGTGTATTTGTAAACACCAGCCTGCACACTCCCACCTCTATTGGAACTCAACTCTGTTCAGCCCTTTTTATTATTTGATCTTTGTTCAGTGGAAGAAGCCAATCATTTGCTTTTGTTACGAGCCCCAATGCTTCAGGAGGTATTTCTGAAATTACTTTTCAGTGGGGAAGTAAAGAATGTTGTGATGGGAAAGTTGTCCTTCTGTAAGGTGGAACGGTAGTTTCCTTTGTTACAGAGGAGGCAGCTGGGATGCAGAAGGAGGTAGAGGTCTTCCAGTGGGTCATCTGTTTCATAAAATAACTGAAATTGCTTGGTAGGGATTTTTTTAATACAAGATTTCAGTCTTGTAGTCGTTCCAAATATTTAGCTTAGTCTGATTATGAAGACATTAAACATGCTACTATTTTTGTCCATTTTTGAGAGTTCAGTGTCAGTGATCAATGTTGGCGTTGTAATGAATTCAGATTTCTCTTTGTATGTTCTGAAGTTTGGTGGTTTGCACTGTGCCATGAATGTGGAGGGATTTCCAGTTCTACATGTAGCACCATCAGAGCCTTAAGGCTGCAAGACAGGATTCCTTTCCCAGAGAGTTTAACTAAACTCCTGTTGGCTTGACATGAGAACACAGATATTCTTGGATTCCTTTTGTTTTTGTTCATTTATCAGGAAAAAAAAATGCTCCAAATACAGTTACAAGAAGTGAGGGAGCAGAGTTTGAACCTTTTCCAAAAACGAGATGAGATCGATGAACTGGAGGGCTTTCAGCAGCAGGAAATTGCCAAAGTTAAACACATGGTAAGAATATTTCAAGCTTTCTTTTCTTTCCTAACATTTTTACTAGAATACCAAATTAGTGGTAGTTCTGCATGCACTTTTTTAGCCTTTATGCTTGTACTGCCTTGGTCAGTGTCAAAATTCTGACAGTGGGTACTGAATATGATATTACAGAGTTTATTATTTAATTCAGCTCATAACTTAGTAAAAAAGGCAAGTTTCAGTGAAAAGGTTTGTCAGTATTACTGGTCAGCATTACCTGTATTGCCAAAGATAACCTTGTAATATTCAGCTTTTGAAGAAGGAAGAGTCTCTGGGCAGAGCAGAGCAGGAGCTCGAGGCGTGTGCTCGGGAGCTGACCCACACCAAGGCAGAGCTGCAGGAGGCCAGGAGCGAGGCCTCGAGCCTGAGGAAGGATCTGCAGGAGCTGCAGCAGCAGTTCTTGGAGCTGGAGGCACAGAGGTAGGGAGCTGCTCTGTCAGAGGAGCTGCTCTGTCAGAGGAGCAGTGGCTGCCCAGTTCTTTTTGGAAGGGTTTCTATATGTAGTGAGTTGACTGAATCATTGCCTTTGCTGTGCCCATGGGGATGTAAATGCCAAGGCAATGACAGGAATACTTGTTTAGGGTTTTGTAAATTTCTTATGATTCCTTTTTTCATATAGATGTAATGCTTAATTGTCACTTTTTTTGGATAATGTATAATCAAGCAGTGGTTGATGGTGGCTGGTTTTAGGACAAAATTTTATTGTTGCTTAGTCCATTTTCATAAGCAGCAGAATTATCTGCTAAAGATTATTTTTCTGAAACAGTGTGTCACTTTTTTTTATTCTTTTTCTGTGAAGAGATGAACTAATGACTGCTGAGACAAATGCAGAAAATAAGATCACTGCTCTGGAGTTAAGAGAACAGGAGCTACAAACTGTCATTCAGCAGCTTTCTGTAGACTTGCAAAATGTAAGTTTGAGCTAAGTGAGATTTGATTCAAAGAGCTCCATTCTGCAGAAGCTAGATTAGATATCAGTATGTGGTGTTGGAAATTTAAGTTTCAAAATAAGTAATTTCTCACAATTTTTAGGCTCGAGTTGCTGGTTCTGGTTGTGAGAAGAGACTGGAAGTGTTACAGGCAGAGCATGAATCTCTGAAGGTGGAATATGAGCAGCACAAACAAAAGGTGAAGTGCTTTCAGATGCATCTGCTGCTGCTTGTGTAAAGGTGCACACTTGGGTAATGTACCCCTTTGTGTAGCTGGAAATTTGCCATCTAGAAGGTATTTTAGAGTCATATGGTCTTTTCAAATAGGACTTTCCTTTCTAATGGCACTTCTGAAAGTCAAAGCACAATGGATTAGCTGAAAACTTCATGACAGAAAAGGTTCTGTGACTTCTCGTTCTCACAGATGACTTTTGAATTTGCTGAGAGAAATAAATTTACTGAACAGCTGCAGGAAAAAGTGTCTTCCCTGGAAAAAAAGCTAGAAAGGAATCTCTCAGGAGATGAACATGTGCAGGAGCTGCTCAAAGAGGTAATTATACAGTTATAGACTGCTTAGAAGTGCAATCTTAGTGACATTTATTTTTTAAGGACATACATTACTTCTCACCCATGGAAAGAATAGCTGATGATGTCATGCAGGCACATTTGTCCCTTCAGTGTGTTTTGGCACTCTGTCAGTGCTGGGCAGAACGTGTGGGAGGCTACACTGAGCCTGTTTGTGTAGATCCTGCACAGATGTCTGTGTTGGCCTTTCTGCATTGTCCGTTTGGGCAATGCATCTGGCTGCTTAGAGGGAAAAGAGCAGCTCTTTAACATCCCCACAGGAGATGGGAGAATTTGTGAGTTTTTTTGGTTAATCCTGGCAAGAACAGTGAACGCTTTTCCTTGTTGTTTGGTAAGGCAGTGGGACAGGGAGGGGAACTGTTTGCATGTAGGTGTGCAAACAGAACCTTGTATATTGAAAACCTCAGCCTCAGAAGTGCTAAGAAACAGCTGAAACCAGAAACTTTGGTGTGGTTAGTGCCCTTTCTCTCATTGCTTCTCGATGTCTTTCTCAGGCAGGGATGTTCCTCCTCAGAACTGGCCTGGAGCAATGTTTCCCCAGCTGGGTCTTGGGGAGGCAAGGGAATGTTTGCTCTTCCTTGGTGAGGCCTACAGTCACATCACCTTGGTGTTGCTGTGATAAAAGAACTTGGCTTAGTAAACTAGGGCCAGTTTAAAGTCCATGTAGAGGTACTAAAACATTTTTGAAAGGAACTGCCATAACGAGGAAATATTTTTTGTAGTTTTGTTTGTGTATTTGCTGTGATGCAAGAGAAGTTAAGCTTCATAAAAGATTTTTTTTAATCCCTTAATCTTGGCCTGGGTTACAACATGATGACCAAGCTGTTGGTTAAGGCTTACATCTGAATTGTGGCAGGATGCCAGGGAATTTCCCATTCTTAATATAAATGATATTATCCACAGGGCAACAGGATCTATGGAGGCCCTATGCCATAGCATCAAACAAACTTGCTGGTTCCCAAGAGCAAAGCTGTATTGCACATCAAAATTCCTGCTCCATTCTAGTTTGACCTTATTAATGAAACAAAAAGAAAAATTTTAATTTAAAAAATATCCTCAAACCTAATCTCTTTGTCCATTCTTCCTCCTGTTCTTCACCTCAATGTAATCTTCAGAAAGCTGCTCTTGAGCAGAGACTGGATGAGACCAGGCAGCAGGTAGTGACAGACAGAACACATCACACCGAGGCTCTGAACCGATTGGAAACACAGGTGAGGAGTTTCTAGTTTCACTACAAATTCCGACTGTTTTCATCCTCTTTGTGCCCTGTCCCTCCCCTCGCGGTGCTGGTGCTCTCAGCCAACGTGAGCCTGCATGTCACATCTAGTCTTGAAAGGAAAGTGTAATTGCTCAGTGTCTCTGGTCACCTCCCCATCTTCAGCGCTGGAGAGGGGCCTAAAGGTGGTGGCAGTAGAGATTTTGTGCAGATCCTCCCTGTCCTAAGAAACAAATAGCTGAAGTGCAAGCAGTGCTGGGGGTAGTGCTGTGATGATGAGTTTTTAAAACCAGCATGTGTCAAGCAGGCAACCTCTCTGATCTCTGTGGTTTCGTGGGTTCAATGTTTACCTTCCCCTCCTGGGTCATCCTATATTATGCACATTTTTTTATAATAATATAGATGCCAATGGATAAGGAATTTAATGTATGGTGTTATTTTAGAATAAAGAACTGGAACAAAAACTACAGATTGCAACAGAAGCATTGAAAAAGAGCAAAGAAGCAGCTGCTGAGCAGGATCTGAAGATCCAGAAGCTGGTGAGTATCCTGCATGTTTCACTGACCAGGAGCAGATAATCTTCAGCATCTCCAGAGACTTTCACTTCCGTTTGTTTTGTTGCTCAAATGTTTTCTTGCTCTTTGTCTCCTGAACTCCTGTCAGTGAGTACATGACACTGCTGCCAAAGGAATAATATTCCTCAGTTGGAGTCTCATGGAATGGTGTCTGATCTTGTCAGAGCATCAAAATAACATTTTATTAATGCAGTGTTCTTTATTTCTCATAAGCAAACTGATCTAAAGCATGAAAGAAGTCAACTGCAGCAACAGATTTCAAGTGAGAAACATCAGTATGATCAGAAAGTTACTGGGCTGGAGTCTCAGATTGCTGCTCTTGAAAAAGCTTGGGAGTTGGATAAAACAGCGACTCAGCACAGGATTGTAAGTGCAGAAACTATCCAGGGGGCCACGGGAGTCTTCACAAAATGATTTCAACACTGCTTGTAGAACTTTCTTGTCATCTGAATGTTCTTATCCAGCACACCTGGCATTATAATAGATCTCGTACTTTGGGGAACTAAACATTTGATGTGTTTAATTGTTTAAACAAAGCATTAGAACAATTGTACTGAGTATTTAAGCAATCTTTATTTTACAGAGCCAGTTGGAAAAAGAAAATGGAAGTCTTAGCAGAAGCAGAGAAGAGTATGAGAGTTCTTTAAAACAACAAGAGTCTGAACTGGACAGGCTAAAGGTGAGGGCTGAACTGGGCAGTGACATCGGCTCGTACAGAGCGGAGGTTGGGGAACAGGGAACAGCACAGTGTTACATTCGGTGCTTGGAGGCCCATTACATTCAGGTTACAGGTACTTGGGGCTGCAAATCATCTTTGGTACTCCACAGAAACGTGTTTGAGAAGCATTACAAAGGGCTGACCCTTTTCTGAACCAGAATGCTTGGGTCTGCCTAAATCAGGCAGAAATAATACGATCCCGTATTGTCAGGCGTGAAGAGCTTGGAAATCCTGTTAGCAGTGATGAATACAGAATGGTTCAACATCAAATTCCACTCTAGTGTTCAAAGCAAAAAGTTAAACACTTAAATTGGTCTGGTATTTACATCTTACCCAATTTTGACTGTAATTTTAGAGTGTTGAAAGTTTTCTGTAGCTACTCTTGGATGCTCAATCGGAATAAAGATCAGTTGTAGCAAGGAGCTGCTTCTTTGTGATAGAGACTTCAAGCTGAAAGACCTTTTAAGCATTGGGTTTGTTTGGCTCTTACGTCGGTTCTGTATTGCTCTTGCACATGCAGATAGCAGCAGTCAGTAAAACAAAACTAACTCTCATTTGGAAATTTTGTCAGAACCCTCATAAATCTAGTCCTAATCAACTGGGGTTTAAAGATGAAAGACTTGACTTGATTTTAGTTGTTTCACATAACCTTTGTTACTTCTGGTTTGCAGAATGAGTTGAGCAGTAGAGAGACTGTCAGTGTGGAAATTGCCAAAGCATTGGAAGAAACACGGAAACAGAGAGAAGAATTACAGCAGGAGGTTGGTTAATACTGATGATCTGAAATGTGTTTGGGAGCTCCCCACCTTTCACAGAAAGAAACCTATTCATTCTGGTTTGTTCCCTTCAGTGCCTGTATCACATCTGGGTCCCTCTGGAGCACAGCAGGTGTAAAATTGTACACTTCCTCTTAGGGAGGAACTTGTATCCAGTAACCAAATGTCAATTCTAAGTAGTCTTGTTTTGCCCTTCCTGCATAAAAAATGGTGGATAACGTGAGCTTGTGTTTGCTTGAGGTAGGAACTGCCAGCTGAGCAAGTTGCAACAGAAGTTAGTCCCATCTTTTGGTTTCTTTATTCTTCTGGTACAGATGTAGGTCTGGGCTGGCAGGGGTAGAAGGGGTTTAAGGCCATCTCCAGTTTTGCTCGGTGGCTTTTGCAGCTGCCACCTGCTGTCTGTGATGGTGGCACAGGGTTCATCAGAAGCCAAGTGCGGTTTAACTCTTCCAGTATTAACTTCACTGCTTTTTGCGAGGTCAGCATTGTGGAGGTGATGCCTGCTGAGCCTCTGAGGTATGTTGAAATCTTTCAATGCCCTCCTCCTGTTTTAGATCTTTAATGACTTTGTTTCTTTGTCCACTTTGAAGGTTTCACATCTGAATGCTCTAATAAAGGAGAAGGACCAACTGATTGATGAAAAATGTGATCTGCTGCTGAAACAGAAGGAAGAACTAAACCAACTCACTCAAGGTTAGACCAAACAAGTCTCCTGTATCCCAGACAGCTCTGTCTAAGGACAGTCTCTAGTGCTGGCCTTGCCTGGTAGATTGTAATATTTCTGGATTTCTCTTCCATATTTAATCTGTTAGAACTTTCAAAATGGTTTATCCTTTGATAAAAATTGGACAGTCTCTCTTCTGTGTCCTTAAAAACAAAACCACTTTTTGAAATTAAATTCTTATGTTTACACACCATAAAATCATAAATCTTCTATACTTTTTGTTAGTTTTTGTTTTGCACAAAACATGAAAATTTATGCTTCTTTGCACCAGTTTAAAAATGGTGCTTGCTTGATAAAGAGCAGCTGCAAACTGATACTCCACAGTCATACTAAAAATTTAGTGCAGTCATGTCATTCAGTTCCTAATCCCACTGGTTTTGTATGTTGCCAGTATTTGGAAAGGGAATAGAACTGTGGCCTCTTGTTGCCCCGTTCCCCTGGGGAGCTGTGTGTCTGTGGCCATGTGTCCCCACAGCTCAGCCCCAAGTGATCCTGTGCAGTCACAGCACAAGTCACACAGACTGTTGATGGGGGTCTTTTAATTGATAATTATGTTATTATGTATTAAAGTCATGCATATGTACAAATGTATATGTATAAAGTTTGGCTGCTCCTTTGCAAAAACGTATGTGGCTTAAATTCCCCTGTTTTTCTGTCTTCATGACAGAGCAAGGAAGAAGGTCAGGGTTTATTTTCTCTGTAATTTGCTTTGTTTAAGAAAATGGATTAGAAACTCCCATTGGATGTGGAACACTAAGCAGGTCTCTCTGTTCTCAGATCACGAAGCTGCCTTGCTGCAGGTGAACCAGTTGCAGTCTGACATAGAAACAAGTCAGAACCAAGCAGTGGAGAAAGAGGAAACGGCAAGAAAGGAAATTGAGGAGCTGAAGTTGCAGGTACAGGAGTGCCTGTTGGCCAGAGAACATGAGAAAGATGTGAGTGCAGTTGCAAATCCGTTCTGTCAGACTTCCAGGGAAACAGGCAGGTGTGCAAGAGCCCCCCTGTTCTGTCCTGCCTGGTGACACATTCTGGGAGCTGTTTGCTCAGGACCTGCAACACCAGCAGTGCAGAACATCGTTGTTTGTTGTTCCCTATCTTCCTAAAGAAGGTTGTCCTGTCAGATCTGTGGCTGACTTATGAAAGACAACTCCTTACTTTATTTGACTCCTGAAACATCTTGAGAAAACCATTATGAGACCAATGAGACAGAGACACAGAAGTAATAAGTTGTAGCCAACTAGATTGCCGCTAATGCTTTCTGGGTTAAAAAGCATCCACCAGCACCCCTCAAAAACAACAACCAAAAAGAAGTCTGGCTTTCTCCCTAGGCAGTGTTCGTGGGCTGATTATGAACTGTTTATTTTTACAGGTTTTAGAACTGGAGGAGTCAACGAGGGCCTTGAACAATGAGCATTTCCCTTCTCCAGAAAATTGTGTGGTGGAACAGAATGGAGAGGTGGCAGCTGCAGATGTCATTCAACTTCAGAAGGATAACAGAGAGCTGGAACAGCAAGTTGCTGAGAAAAACAAGGTGAACTGAAACAGCAGAAACAGCTGGTAGTCTTTCCCCTTTTAATTAGGAAGCCCAGTAATTGGTGCTGTCCATGCTGCAGTGTTAAAAAGACAGGCATGTCCAATTTGAATCCAGTGTGCTATGAGTAAATGTTTTTCCTCTGATTTGTACAAGGATCTACCAACCATGGATAAAAACTGTGGTGAGAGCTGTATGAATCCTTACCTTGAAGGAAAGATGCACCAAAAGATACTACCCACAGCTTTCCTGCAGAGCCTTTTTGTGTGAATTCAGTTCATTCTGCAGTGCTGTCCCATGAAAGCCCCAGTGTTGTGTCACGTGCCTGCTGCTGTGTGCCACTGGCAAGGCATTCAGGTTGCTTCTTCGGAGCTGTCAGCATTGGCTAATGATTGTTTCATTCATTACTCATTTGTTGTGGGTTTTTCCAGATATCTGGGGGTCCTGACAATGAATACTGTGTTAAACTGTCCTTTGCTGTGCTTACAGATGATAAAGCAGCTGCAGCAAAGAATGACAGAACTCAAGAAAACCCTTCAGAAAGAGCTGGTAAGGGTTGTGTTTTTTCAGTCTCATCAGCTGGCACTTGCTGATAGGTCCTTGTACTGTCGTTGCAAAAGCTTGACCGCTAACTCCCCTTTAATTCCTCGTGCAGGTTTTCCTCTCCAAGAAAAAAAAAAATCTATTTGAAAAAACAGAGGTTTTAAAATTGTTATTTTTGTTCTGAGCTTGAAAATTGTTTTGAAGAAAGCCCAGGTTTGAAAGGCTCAGAGTATGTCAGTGACAGGAGAAAATTACCAGGGGATGGTTTCTAGCACGGAGCCAGTTTCGTGGTGGTTTGGGTGATGTACACATAACACAGCAAACAGCTCCTGCCCTGGAGTGCAGGGAGAGCTGGAGACACTTCTCTGCTGTGACCCCATGAAGGATGAGAAGCTGCTGATGCCCAGGTTGTACCCAGCTCTGAATACAACCCTCTGTTAGATATCCTGAACCCAGATCCTCTCTCAGTGCCAAGCAGACAGTCTACAGTATATTTCTCTTTTTCTGGTTTTCTTTTTTTGTTTGTAGAAAATCAGGCCTGACAGTGAGGTACCTGAGCTACGTGAGAAAGCAAATTCTGAAGTGCCTAATGCTTCTGTGACTGTCACCAACAACTCGGATTTGAACGACTCGAGGGAGATAAACTTTGAATACCTTAAACATGTTGTACTAAAATTCATGTCCTGCCGGGAGTCTGAGGTAAGGGTGTCACTTACCTTCTCTTTCTATGCCTGTCTTTCTCTAGAAATTGCTGCGAAGGACACTTTATGCCAATTCCATAATTTTACACTTAAAAAGTGTACAATGAGGGCCAATGAAATGAAATGGCTAACAGCAATGTGTTTGGAAGTACAGATTATTATCAACTACTTGAAAGGGAAATGTAAATTTTTTAGAGGTAGTTACACCTGGATGTTAAAGATCTGCATCTACAAGAGATTCCTTCTGCATTGCTCTGAAAAGCATATGGATTATGTAATTAAAATGACTGTACATTGAAGAAGGAAAAAAAAAAAAACAGAAAAAAGGACATATACCACTTGCTGTTGGTCTGTAAGAAGTAATTCCTTGTGCATTTGGAGCTCCCTCCCATTTTACACAGTGTGTCAAAAGAGCCAACAGCAGTTAATTGCAAGTCAGTGGGTAAGGTCAGAAAATAATCCCACAGCTTCATGATATCCCGAGTGCTTGACTGCAACTTACTGCTCTGTGTGCCCCATTTACAGTAGTACCAATATGGAGTGAATGTACCTCAGTGTGTATTTGAAATGATAGGATTCTCTCCTGCCTACATTCTGGTTTGATCAACTTTTCAAAGCTTAAAAAACCAGGAGCCACAGGAGCCAGGCTGCTTCTCTGTTCTGACTAACTAGGCTCCCCACTTGTCTTCTTTCTCCAAAACATGCAAACAATTGTTAAAGAACAGAAAGCCAGAAAACACAGACAGAAGAAGTAAGATACAGGCCATCCCAGTCCATTGGAACTGGGGGTAATGGGAGGCTGCTGGTCTGCTGAAGTCTGTGACAGACCTACAGAAATCTGTGCTGCACCACAGTCCAGAGTGCAGAGCCCGAGAGCATCATAAGCAACACACCCCTGTGGTTTCTTTCAGGCATTCCATCTCATTAAAGCTGTGTCTGTGTTACTGAATTTTTCACAAGAGGAAGAAAACATGCTCAAAGAAACTTTGGAGTACAAGGTAAGAGTTCTGTGCCATGTGTAGTCTCTAATGGGACTCCCAGCAGATGGAATGAAAATTCCTAGATGCTGGGAGATCAGAAAAAGTGTCTTTTCCAAATGTTAGCTACAATAATAAATGTGATTTATTATTAAAATGTTAGCTGATCACATGCCTGTGTGTCAGAAATTGTCATTTCAGTAAGGGAGATAGCAGCTTTCTGATGCTCAGAGGAGTTCCAGCAGAGTTTTGCCCAGTGGATTTGGTCTGTGGAGGGAAGCTGGAAGCTCCTTGCAGGAGCACAGTCAGTGTTTTAACATCAGGGAGCCGAATTCTGGGTTTGTCCTTTTGACATTGGGTTCAGACACCAAGATCTGTGTCTCCTTTCCATGGCATAAGATGAGATCTGCATTGTCCCTGGCTGTTGGTGGTTAGGGAATGAATGTTCAGTAGTGAGAGCTGCCTCATCTCCCTCCATGTCCCACATCATCCCTGCCCACTCAGGGAGCTGGGATGTTCAGTCTGCAGCTGAGATTTCTTCACCTTCTTGGTCAGGGAACACTTTAATACTGCATTGACTAAAGGCACTGTGTTTAAATGCTTGTAGAGTTCTAATATGAAATTATTTTAAAGGCATATATGTAAATGTAATCTTCAGTCATCTTCACCTGTGGGAAGACTTGGTCTAGAGTCTGCAGCATTCTGATTTATAAATAGTTCTTTCCATCAAATGATGGGGACATGGCTGTGTATTGTATTGTTTCACATGTGTGAAGTGTGAGCCCAGTGTGGTGTGTGTTGTGCTTTTGTGTCCTAGATGTCCTGGTTTGGGTCAAAGCCATCTCCTAAAGGCAGCATCCGGCCGTCTATCTCGAGCCCAAGGACTCTGTGGCCTTAAGGGAACCTGAAGGTGGGGTCAGCATGCAGGCACTTCTTTCTGTGAAAAGAACGCTGAACACACTGCTCCAGGTGTGTCTTAATCACTGTCATTGCAGTATTTTGTACGAGAACTTCTGGCTCTGTTTACAAAACTAATACTGTGCAAGGAGAAATTTTCACTACAGACTGCCACACCTCTGGACTGCATTCAGGGACCGTCTCGGTGTCTGTGATGGGAGCCAGCTCCTTGTGCTCACCAGTCCTGTGTTCTTGGCTCCAAAGGGTAATGACAGCCTCACTGACCACGGTGCTGGTGGGATGGTGATTCCAGCTGCTGTTCCAGGGTGCTGGAGTGGAGTGACTCCAGGCACAGAAAAGCTGCTTGTGTGGCTGTGGGAAGCCAGCAAGGAAAAAAACGAGTTGGCAGAACTGTGTTGAGTGTGTGATGGTTTGCAAAGCCTTTCACGGGACAGGAGCAGGAGCTTTAACCAAAAAAGAACTCTGCCTTGCCTTCTTATACTGACATAACTAATGGTTGGCATTTTTTCATATCACTGTGTAATTTAAGGTGCACATATCCTGGCCTGCAGCCCTCAAGGCTGCATGTTGATGATGATTATTTAATTTGAGAGCACAACTTTAGAGTTGTCTGATTTTACTTTTCTTAAAGAAAAATAATATTTAAAATGGTCTTAATTCTAGTACCTAATCCTCAGTCGCCTTTAAAACTAATCCATTAGCCTGTTCCATGGGTTGTTAGCAGTGGGAAGAAGGGGTAGGAAGCTATTTTAAATTTTTAAAGCTAAAGTCTAGGTATTGTAAATCCACATTGAAAAATAGCTTTTATTAAAAAAAAAAATCTAGTGACAAAGGGTGAAGAATATTGGTACTAAACACTTTATTTTTTTTTTTCTTCCAAGTCTCCTAGCAACAAATCTTCATAACCAGGATCTGCCTCTTTGGTTGTGTTTTCTGTACTTCAAATACTGATGCTTAGAAACTGTTATCAACATGTTAACTGTGTCCTGACTACATGGTAAAAGAAATGCTGCTCACGAGGGTTTTGAGTGCAAAATTCAACTCTTAGTGAACAAATCTTGGTTCCAGCAGCTTGTTTTCCTAGTAAAACCATAGGGAAAGGGGACCAAGGTGGCACATGCCTCACTGTGGAAGCAACATTTTGCCCATAAACACTATTGCAAAATCTGGATCCAAATGGGAAGCAGCAGTAAGTCTGACTTCTTAAAAATGAGACCTATTTCCAAAAAACTACACGAGTTTGGAATTCAGTGAGCAGGCTGCAATTCTGGGAATTCTCTTAGAAGGAGGTTCATATTACTAACAATACTTCTATTAAATATATTCAGGATACTTCAACCTGTTCTCCAGTGGAGATGCAGTCACTGTTGAGGTGTTTAACTTTGCTGGCAGGGCTCTGCCTGACCGTGGAGGCTGTGGAGATGCAGAGTTGGAGGTGCAGCAGGTGAGCTGATCCTGCCTCTGTGCACACCTGTGCTGTGCCCGAGGGGAAACCTTCAGGGGAGGTCAGTCAGCAGAGAGGTGAATGTGCTGTGTCCAGATGATCCAGAGCCCAGCTGGCCTCCCAGGCAGCCACGTCCCTGGAGCTGTTACCAGGTACTCCCAGGAGCTGTTACCTGGGTACAGGTGACACTCCTCAGCTTAGATTTATCTGAAGTTAAGAAAACCAACAGGATCTTTTGGTACACTAAAGCTTGTCCCAACAGTCTTTAGTAACTGGATCCATGGCACTTCCAGATAGGATAGAACAGTTCATGGAATGTTTCAGCTCTGCTCTACTGTGAAAATAGACAATCAAAAAGTAGATTTATCTCAAGTCTTTCTACTGAGACACAGCAGGGTGGAGTAACCCTGTTTGTTTTGAGAAGATTTTATTCTCTGAGGTCTTTTTCTTTCAAATGTCCCTTTGCCCTGCCCTGTTTCTGTGGGACCAGGGGTCAGGACTCCCTGGCTCAGGTTGATGCCTGCTGAATGACTAATGGGTTTATGTTGATCTTGGCTTGAAAGGTTACTGAACAAGAAGGAATGCGGGACAGGCAGCCTGGAATAGAGTGACAAAATCCTAGGTTATATATTCACTAACAACTTCAATTTCAGATCCCAAAGCTCATACAGGATCAACTTACCATAAACTAGTTCTTAAGTGTTGAATTTTCATTAGATATCAGAGCAAGACTGGTGTGTATACTTGTATTAAAAAGCTAATGCACTTTCCCTTGTCTCAGAACAGTGGTTATACATAATCCTTTCTATGGCCATTGGATTTCTTTCCTTCTATGCTGTAAATATGGATTATATGATGAGACACTATGAAATTTGTGGTGCAATACATTTTGGATCAAAACCCTAATCTTGACTTCTTTCTCTTTATAGTTCTGGTTATCTCCCCTGGGATGCTATAGACAATTAAAATAGAATTTTAAAGCATGACCCTTTCCAGGGTAAGGATGGGTGTCCCAGCTGTGCCACCAGGGCCTGTCTCCCAGGGAGCTGTGCCAGCAAGGAGGTGGGAGTGCTGCTGCCTCCAAAATCCCCTCTCACCAGGAACAGCTGCTGCTGCACTTTGAGCAGCTGATGGAAACAGGACTGGGTGGGGCACGGCCTCCCCAGCAGCTGCTCCCTGGTGCCAAAGGGCAGGAGCCACATCCCCCTGGGCAGGGCTCCTGCCCAGGGAGCTGCCGCTGCCCCGGCACAGCCACGGCTTGAGGAGTCGTGTCCTTCTGTCTGGGCAAAGCATCAGACCTCTGATGCAAAGGACACACTAAAACATAATTACAAGTTCTGGAGTATCTTCTTGACTTTCTAGCACAGACAAAAATATAGAAGTCTAACCCAGGGTGATGATGTGTTCTATTCACTGCATCTCAGAAGTCCTGATTGGAACAGCTACGTGTGGTCTCACTCCCTACATCCTGGATTTGAGAACAAATTCTGTAAAGGAGCTGGAGTTAGGAGCAGTCATGCAAAGGTGGACACTTAGCTTGGACTTGGTTATTGCTGGCCTGCTTTGGAATAAGTGTCAGACATATGGTTTAGCTAAAAATAAATTAACTCATGTGATCCAAGAACTTTATTGATGCAGCAGGCACTTCACTTTACATTAAACCAACCCAGAGTCCAACCAAGGCCTTCTCTCCCATGTACAAACCCACCATTCCAACACCCCCTTCTCCCACCACCAGCTGCAGGATCTGGCTGGCCTGGACACAGCTACCTCAGAACTAAGCAGGACAGGGGATCGTGTATCACCACACCTGGATAAAGCAGCATCTGAAACACCTGTTCACTTACAGTAATAGGAGGCAGGACTGTGCCTTCTCTCTGCCTGTTAAAGAAGGGAGCAGGAGAATGTCGTGGCTCCTGGATGTGATAGTCGGAATATGCAGGAATACCTTTACTCTTCCCCCACCTTTAAGGTTAAAAGCATTCCAAGAGGAGGTTACTGTAGGATTTCAGTAGATTGTAATCTCTATAGATGGACCAGTGTTGTTTCAGCTCATTCCTTCTGAGTCCAAACCTGACCGTCGTCTCTGTCCAAGTTAACAGTCTTTAAACAGTCTTTCTTGCTGTAAGAACTCTTACTATGGAGCCCAGTCCTCCTACTGCCAGTGCCTGTGGGAAAGGAGAGAGGTTAGAGAGTCACTGCAACCCACACAGAACAAACATCCGAGTGTTTAGCCACAGAAAATGTCATCCTCCAAAATCTAACCATCTTTTGGATCTCAAGGACACCAGTGCTGCACATCACTGATGAAGCAGAATGTCTCACCCGCCGTGTCCCTGAGCGGGAGAGGAGGAGGAAGGGCTCGTTTCAGTTTAATTTGTGTCCCTCTGTGTAAATGACATTTCCTTCTGAAGTCTAGAAGATGGATTATGAAAAAATAAATATTAAAGCTGACTGCTGAAAATGGGGTGTTTACTTTGCAGCTACAATTCCAACAGAGCCCAGGGGTATCACAGTGTATGGAACCAGAGCAGGGATGAGCAGTATGAGACAGGAGAACAGGTGACTGGATGAATGCAAAGCACTCCCTCAGAGCAGAACCTGCAGGTGCTGCAGGCACGTAAATGTTCTGAGCTGCCAGACCTGCCACAGCCCTTTTCCAGAGGACAGACTGGTACTACCACCGAGCTGACTCCGCTCTGAGCAAGCCACACATCCTACTAGTAGCACCACACTAGAGAACACAAGGCTGTAAACCCTGCCCAGCCTACTCAGCCCTGCCTTGCTCCTTTCACAACAGAGGATGGATGAGCTGCCTTACGTGTGCCCACACGCTCTGAGCACCGTCACTGCTCCCGTCAGGGCGTGTTGTGTCACCTCCCACGCCGGGAGCACCCACCCACAGTTACCTGAAAATACCCCGGTGGAAACAACAGGGAAAAAAGAAAAAAACAAAAAGCAAGCAGAAACATGTTCTCTGCTGTCCTGAGAAATCTCCTCCCTTGTCAAGGCTCTGCAAAGCTGGTGGCAGCTGCCAATAGCTGGAGTCACACTACACCAGCTCTGCCTTTACCACCACGGGAAAAAGTCCTGCACCTTGTGAAATGACACCGTGTTTGCAGCAGCTGCCCTGCCCAGGGAGGGCATTCCCAGGGATCAGTTTTCCTGGGAGGAGCACTGACAGCCTGGGCTGCAGCTAAAACCCCTGCAGTGAGGAAGAGTTCACTTGGATTCCTGCCCAGGGGCAGTGGCACCCAGCAGCTGCTCCTGGGATGTGCCTCAACCTGGAATGTGCCCCATCCCACCACAGAGAGGGAAGAAGGTCCCACAGTCAGCTGCTGAACACATCCCACGTTCCCCATCTCACATTCCAAAGAAACAGAAGAGGCCCACTCTGGACCCCAATGGAATCTTTTTGGAGACCTCAAAGGCCTCTCCTGGGCAAACTAAACGGTTTTGCTAAATCCTGTGACTCAGACAATGAAAACTATCAGATCTGAGGCAGGCTGGGCCCCCCTGGGCCGAACACTCACTGCAGAGGCAGCTGCTGCAGCTGCTCCATCCATCCAGACACTTCCCCACTCCCTCCCTTCTCCTCTGGAGCCGCTGCAGGCTCCTCCAGCACACACTGCCCTGTGCCCGTGGCCAAGGGCAGGGTTTGAAATACAGGCAAAGGCTTTGTGAGTCCAGGCTCAGAGACTAAAGATAAAAGGAAACACTGTGCTCCTCAGGGATGAGGCCCTGCCTGCACCTGATTCTCTTGCAGGGGCCCTCCCAAAACCACTGACCAGGGGCCTGTGAGTGTGACTGAGCCAAGAGTGCCCTGAACGTACCTTTTCGTGCCACTGAAGTAATATTGCACTGCTGTTTTCTGTTGGCTTTTCAAATCCTTTATAAATGTACTTCATTAACAAGTCAACACCATTTCTGTCTAAGGAATTCACCGCTTGTTCTATTTCACTGCTTTTAAAAGATGTGAGGACTTTAAGCATTGTTCCCTGGGCCTGCTCCTGAGAAGACAAGAAAAGGAAAGGAATGTGAGAACCACAAGAGCTGGGAGCAATTCCAAGACTCGTGTTTGAGAAGAGGTAGCCACGTTCCAGGCTGGGCTATTTCTGTAGGTGATCAGTTGAGCAGTCCTGGGGTTAAAGGACGAGGAAGGGGAGAACGCCCGGGCGTCACCCGTGTGAAGACACAGCACCGCGGGAGCTGATCAGCCCTCCGGGGTGACACCGTCACCTCCCAGCTCCCGACCCCCCGGCCCCGTTACCTTCATCGCCTGGTTCCTGGTGTTGCCGGGGGAGCTGCGGATGGCGGTGTGGAAGGCTCGGAGCGCCTCCCCTGTGCGGGGGGTCAAGGACTCAAACCCTCGGTACCGGGGCAGAGCCGCGACACGGCCGCGGGGGTCGCTCGGGGGGCCGGGCCGGGCCCGGGCGCGCTCCCGCCCCGCACGGGCGCTCGTGGCCGGTCCCCGCCTCCGCCCCCCGGGGCTCCCCGAGACCCCCCGGCCCCCCGTCCCAAAGGATATTGCCTGAGCAGCGCCTCCACCTCGGGGCTCGCATCGGGCTCGGCCGCCGCCGCCTCCTCGGGCTCCTCCACGAAGCGGTTCTCGTCGTACTGGTCGATGTCGAGGCGGCGGAAGCGGGAGGAGAGGGTGCTCCGCGCCATCCCCGCCCGGGACGGGCACCGGGGCCGGACGGGATCGGGGAACAGGAACAGGAACAGCATCATCGCAGCCCCGGCGGAAGCGGAACCCGCGCGCTCCGCCCCGGCGGGCAGGGACGGGGGAGCGGGGCGGGGGCGGCACCGACGCGCGGCTTTATTAATGACACAAAAGAGCCTGGAAAAAATCCGAACGATGACTTTAATGTACAAATCCCGTCGCTGCAGCAGGTTCGCGGGTTTAACCGGAATCCCGAGGAAAACGGAACAGACCGGGAACGGGGAACAGCCCTTCGACCGCTTTATTGGGATCCACGTAACACTCGGACAAGGCCCCGGCACGGGCAGCCCCGGCCCTGCCGCACGCCGGGCACGGACTTTGCTGCTGAAATTTCTTAGAACTTACCAAAACAAAAAGCTGAACAAGAGACGGGCCCGAGCAGCTCCTGGAGCGCGGGGTTAAAGGAATCAGTTCATCTAACCCAGGACTACATGCAGTAGTACAAATTTCAAGGACATATTACAAATACTCTGAAATTAATCTAGGGGAGGGGGAAAAAAAACTTGCTACAGACACCATAATACACAATAAATTTAGATAATTTAAAAATAAAAAAGGCAAGAGGCAGCATTTCAGCAGCAAAGTGCTCAATAAAAAGTATATTGTAAAGGGGCAGGACAGGGAGAAGAGAGAGCAGGCGGGCAAGGGCTCAGAGGAAGTAGGGCGTGGTTGTCCGGGGAGGAATGACACGCTCTGAATCTGGAACTGCACGGAATAACTTTGGTTCTCTTGTATTTACATCTTTGAAGACCATGATGGAGGCGATGTTCCCGCAGCGGTAGCAGTAGTTGGGTGCTGACCATACCGTGACCAGCTTCTCATCAAACATGAACTTGTAGCCTTCGTGGACGAGCTGGTGCGCTCTGCAGATCAGCTTCAGGTTGTTGATGTGGACAAACTGCAAGGGAAGGGGGGAGGTCAGTGTGCCCTGAGCCGCCCTGCCCATGCAGGGTCCTGCTCCAGCCCTGGCACAGCAGAGAACAGCACAGCACTTGGAGACGTGAGCAGTGAGGAAACCTGGGCTGTGAGGAACACCACGCAGTCCGGGCAGCAGCCACAACACTGGGGCTGTGCCGTCCCCAGGCTCGATCCTTCCTGAACGCGCTGTGCCAGGGCAGAGCCTGGCAAGGCCAGCGTGACAGAGCCCTGAGGAGTCTACTCACTGCTCTCCAAAGAAACAAAATTAACTCAAGAATTGTTACGAAAAATGGTATTTTTCTGTTAAATCCTTCGGAAAGCATTCCACACAAAGCCCAGGGGCACACCACTGAGTCTCACCACATTACACTTTTCAAAAGCAAAGTCAGTGTTAGCACACCTGACAGTTGTATTTGTGCTTTTAGGTTCAAATGGCTCATTTTTTCCAGCTCGTGCAGGCAAAGCTTCCCCACCAGCAGGACCTGCTGTCAGAGGTGTGACAGGGGAGCTCATGGCCTGCCAGTGCCTTGGTCCACTCCAACCCCCCTGGCTCTGCAGGCACCTCCCCAGCACAGTTACCTCGTTGGTGACCTTGGCCCCGAAGAGCCACCCTGCCCCGCGGGGGCTGATGGCCCACGTGTCCACGTCCTCGGGGTCCGACCACACCAGGTCACAGAAGGCGCCTTTGTGGGGGATCTCCTGGTTCCGCTCGATGGTCCGGATCTGATCCAGGGTCTTGATGTCTGGGGAGAGGCCCCCGTGCACACACAGGATCTGCTCGTCTATCAACTGCAGGGAAACCACCCGTGTACAGGCACTCAGCACTCGCCCAGCCCAGCCCTGGACAGGCCCCAGCCCCACAGCTCCCCCCAGACTCTCTGCTCCCCATTCCCAGGTGGTGTCTGCACTTACAGCTGCGATGGTGAGCATGTCAAACACTTTAGTGCAGTATCTCCAGGCATTGGCGTTCCCGTATTTGGTTTGGCACTCGTCTGTGGGAGAGAACGTGGGATTTCATGGATCAGAGAGGCAGAGCAAACACTGAGAGCACAACTTGTGAACTCAGTGTGTCACAGGAGCCCCACACTGGGTCCTGCTGCCAGACAGGACCAGCGCCAGGAGGGGCTGAGATCTGCCTCTGACTCAGTCTCTGTCTCTAAAATGGAATGTGGCACCAAAAACTGAACAGCAACCCCGCATGCCAGAGGGCAGAGCAACGAGATGTGCCTTAAACACATTCCAAACACAGCCACAGCCACATGAACGAATGAGAACACCCGATTTCACTGAGCCCCGTCCCCCCAGCAGAGCCCTGGGCACTCACAGGGCTGTCAGGGCAGAGGTGCCCCAGGCATGGGGCACTCACCATAGAACCCGTACACCTGGGTGATCTGCCTGCTCTCGTGGTTGCCCCTCAGCAGCGTGATGCGGTCGGGCCACTTGGCCTTGAGAGCCAGCAGGTACGTGAAGGTCTCCAGGCTGTAATAGCCCCGATCTACAAAGTCCCCCTGGGGGCAGAGACACCGTACATGGAGCAGCAGTCCCATAGCAGAGCACACAGGGACACAGCCCCCCGAGCGCTGCAGGGAGCCAGGATGTGCTGGGTGCCTGGGACCGGCTCTGTGGGCACCGGCAGTGCCGGGTGTGACCCCGGCCCCGGCACGGCGGGAGCTGCGCCGGTCCCGCTGCTCCGGCGGCACAATCCCCGGGTGGGGTCCGGGACCCCGCCGAGCCCCGCGGGGAGGGCCGGCCCGCCGCACGTACCATGAAGATGTAGTTGGTGTCGGGGACCTGCCCACCGGTCCGGAACAGCTCGCACAGGTCATAGAACTGCGGGGGGAGACACGCGTGAGGGGGCACCGCACCGGCCCGGCGCTGCACCGGGGGCGGCCCGGCCCGGCGTTACCTGCCCATGGATGTCCCCGCAGACGGTGACGGGCGTGGAGACGGGCTGGACGTTGGACTCCTCCAGCAGCAGGTCACACACATAGTCACAGAGGCGCTGCAGGAGCGAGCGGGGCAGGGTCGGGGTCAGCGCCGGTACCGCCGGCCCCGCCCGCCCTGTCCCGCCCGGGCCGGCCTAGGCCGGCCCGGCCCCTTGGCCGCGGGCGCACCTTGAGGTCGTTCTCGGGCAGGTACTTGCAGAGCCGCGCGATCTCCACGTACTTGTCCAGGTCCAGCGGCGCCATCTTGGCTCGGGGCTCGGGCCGGAAGCGGGGCCGCCACTTCCGGCCAGCGGCGCGCGCCGCCGGCGCAAGCGGAAGCGCGGGAGCACTTCCGGCGGCACTTCCGGGCCGGGAGCGGCGATGGCGCCGCGGGCGCTGCTGGAGTTGCCGCCGGGGGGGCGGCCCCAGGCCGGGCGGTGGTGAGCGGGACAGCGGGGACAGGGACGGGGACAGCGGGGGGACCCGGGCCGGGCGGTGGTGAGCGGAACAGCAGGAACGGGCAGGGGGACAGCTGTGGGACCCGGGCCGAACGGTGGTGAGCGGGACAGCGGGGACGGGAACATGGAATAGCGCGGGGGCCCCGCGGCCCGGCCCGGCCCTGTGTGAGCGCCGCCGTCGCCCCGCAGGTACCGGCTGAGCCCGCTCGGGGAGCGGCCCCGCGCCCGGGTGGGACTCGGCTGCCTCGCCTTGCCCGGCCGCGTCCTCCTGCTGGGCGGCGCCGATCCCGCCGGCGCCTTCGCGGACGCGCATTTCGTGGAGCTGGGTGAGGGCCGGGGCTGGGCAGGGGGCGGGCGGGGCGCCTCGGGGCCCCGGGCCCGATCCGATCCCTCTCCCCGCCCGCAGCCCCGCTCCGCTGGGTCCCCGCCGGCTGGCGCGGGCTGCGGCCGCGCTACGAGCACGCCACGTTCCTGCCCGGCCCCGGCCCCCCGCGCCTCTGGGTGTTCGGCGGCGCCCACCCCGCCGGGAACCGCGGCTGCGTCCAGGTGCTGGACCCCGGTGAGTGCCCGGGAGCGGGGCGGGGGAGCGGGGCCGGGCGTTCCCTTTCCCGTTGTTCCGTTAATCCAATGTCTCAAGCAGAAACAGGCACGTGGGAGAGCCCCGCGGTGAAGGGATCGCCGCCGCAGCCCCGCACATTCCACACGTCCTCGGCCGCCGTCGGGGCCCGGCTGTTCGTGTTCGGAGGCGGGCACAGGGGCGCGGAGCCGGTGCGGGACCAGCGGCTGCACGTGTTCGACACAGGTACCTGTGCCGGGCCCGGCAGAGCTGTGGCGGTGCTGGGCCCCGCCGGGGTCTGAGCCTCACCGGGCGGCTGCTCCCTCTGCTGACGGACTCTGGCCCGCTTCAGGCGCTGGGAATTCAGACGCTGCTCCAGGCACTTCCTCGGGAAGCCTTGGTGGGGCTTTGGGGTCTCTGGTCTGTGGAGCTTCCAGAGTTTCCTTCCTGATGCATCTGTGCTCACGTTTTTAGCCACCCTGACCTGGTCCCAGCCAGACACTCGTGGTGACCCCCCCTCCCCTCGCCATGGCCACGCCGTGGTGGCAGTTGGGACCAAGCTCTTCATCCACGGGGGTTTGGCTGGAGATGTTTTTTACAACGACCTGTTCTGCATCGACACAAGTGAGTGTGGGTACCTTGTGGGATGTGCTTGGACTTTGAGGGACCTTGCTCTTCAAAAATACCGGCTCTCAAGTGCCTGAAATATCCCTCTCTGTTTAAATCAGCAGAGCTGTTGGGGTTTGTGTAATGCACAGCCATGGGTGTGTTCTCTTCCTGCATCAGGTGACATGAGGTGGGTGAAGGTCCCGGCCACTGGTGACGTCCCCGGGGGACGAGCATCCCACTCCTCGGCAGTGTTCAGGGAGCACGTGTACATTTTTGGTGGAATAGGCCCAGAAGGGACCCTGGATACCATGTACAAGTATCACACAGGTATCACACAGTATCACTGCTCTCAGCCAGTGCCAGCTGGGGAACATGGTACCTGCCCAGGCCCTGGGCCTTCCCCTGGGGTCACACTGCAGGACTAAACGCTCGAGGCTGTGGTAATGAACAGTGTCACTGTCCCCATATGTGACAGCTGAAGCTGTGACTATGTCTTTGCACTGCAGGGAGGCAGCAGTGGACGCTTCTGCAGTTTGAGTCCCCCATGCCTGCTGGGAGGCTGGACCACGCCATGTGTGTCATTCCCTGGCAGGCTGGGACACAGGGGGACAGGGGAGCCACCACAGCTGGGACAGAGGCACCTGTGCCAGCAGGGGACAGCGCTGGGCCCCTCCAGCAGGGCCAGGGCAGCACTGAAAACACGGTTGTGCATCTGCTGTTGGTGTTTGGGGGGATGGACACGCAGGGGCAGCTGCATGGGGACTGCCTGGTCACCCTCCTCGAGTAGTGGGGCTGTGCCCCCACAGCACCAGCATTTCCTACAGCTGGAGAGTCCCCTGGGGTTGATTTTGCCCCCAGACACCCCTGAGGGACAGGGGCTCTGCCTGCACAGGGTCTTGCTGGCTGAGGCCTTTCAGCCCCAGGCCAGGGAACTTGCCAAGGGCCAGTGGCTTTAAGGCACTACTGGAGCTGGCACCACAAAAGCTCCCTCTGGACTCAGTTCAATGTCTTATCTAATCCCATGGATGGGATAAGGATCACAGTTAAAATAAAAAGACCAAATTCCAATTAGATTTCTTTTTTTATAAGGTGTAGGCTACTTTTCAGTCTTCGCAAAACTGGTCTGTTTCATGTGAGACTTTAATAAAGCTCTTGAGAAGTTTTAATACTGCAAGAAAGTGTGCTTGTAGTTAAGCCAACCTCCCCCCTCACTACTGCAGGTCAAGGGTTCTGATGGATAACCTCTGGATAACTCCGTCCCCCAGCTCAAGGAAAGCTGCCCCTTTGGCAGTTACTCAGGCTGGATCCCCCCTTCCTTATCAGGATGTGACATCATACAACTGCAGTGAGGGCAAAGTCCACCAGCTCCCTTCAGAAACAGGGAGTCCCAGCTCAGTCCAGCTCAACAGATGCCCAACTCCTGCTTTCAAACCTCCCAACTCTTTTCCTTTCCAGCTTTATCCACTCTAAACTCAGGGCTGTGCAGGAAGACTCACCCCCAGGTACGGCTGCTCCCCTTTCCATGATCCCATGAGTGGTACCTTGAGGGGTGAGCTGCATCCATCCCTCAGGGTTAACGCAGCTCCTGGGGGGAGCTGCTGTGACTGGGCAATGGAAATCACAGAACTAGAGCAGAGTCCAGTGTAAATAACAAATTTATTGTGGTCACTCCAGGTAGAAAAGCTCTACACCAAGTTCACATGACCAAGTTGTTAAATAGAATGTTCCACTGCCAATACTTCTAAACCCACATTTACACTCCCCCCCTGCTCCCTCCCCGGACATCGAGCGACTGCTAACGAAAAGCAGGATACAGCCACGTCGGGCTAGCGGTTCCAGCTCCACTCTCGAGTGAAGATTCAGAGTTACATTCCAAATTAAGAGTTCAATATTTTAAACAATGTTCCTGAGTCCAATATATACACACACCACATTCGGAGACGCCGTATCTACAACTCGTCCTTCTCTGCTGCCTCCTCCTCCCCAGGGGGAGGCCCCGCGCTGCCGTACAGCTTGCTGACGATGGGCTGCACCACCTCCTCCAGCTCCTTCTTCTGGGCCTTGAAGTCTTCGATGTCTCCGTCCTGATGGCTCTCCAGCCACTCGATCTTTTCCTCCACTGCCTTCTCTATAGTTTCCTTGTCCTCAGAGGACAGCTTCCCACCCAGCTTCTCCTTGTCCCCGATCTGGTTCTTCAGGGAATAGGCATAGCTTTCCAGCTCATTCCGGGCATCGATGCGTTCCTTGAGCTTCTTGTCCTCCTCAGCAAACTTCTCAGCGTCGTTCACCATCCTCTCGATCTCCTCGGGCGTCAGCCGGTTCTGGTCGTTGGTGATGGTGATCTTGTTCTTGTTCCCGGTGCCCTTGTCCTCGGCCGTGACCCGGAGGATCCCATTCACATCTATTTCAAAGGTGACCTCGATCTGGGGGACACCACGGGGGGCAGGAGGGATCCCTGTGAGATCGAACGTTCCCAGGAGATGGTTGTCCTTGGTGAGGGGACGCTCACCTGCAAGACACAAGGAGATGGTTACTGTCCTAGCTGTAGTTTGTACTTTGTGAAACCAGGAGCCAACTTCCATCTACAAAATATCTACAGCCTTTGTGACAAGACAGCAGCAAGAATAAGAACCCTACAGACTCCAGTGCTCCCGTGGGCCACCACAAGTGACACCCACCTTCATAGACCTTGATGGTCACAGTTGGCTGGTTGTCAGAAGCTGTGGAGAAGATCTGGGACTTCTTTGTGGGAACAACAGTGTTTCTTGGGATCAGCTTGGTCATGACACCTCCGACAGTCTCAATGCCAAGTGTCAGGGGACAGACATCGAGCAGCACCAAGTCACCTGGAACAGATCAAGGGCAAGAGTGTGACACCACTTCAACTGGAAACACAACATCCCAACACTCCAGAGAGGATCCCGAAGCCTAAAGGGCACAGAACTCCAGGGACTGGAAGAGACCTAGGTTCTACTGCATTTGCCTGTCAATGCCCAGCACCCACTCTTCAGTCAACACTGAGGTGACAGTGAAGGTGTCATTACCTGTGTCCTGGTCTCCAGAGAGCACTCCAGCCTGGACAGCTGCTCCATAGGCTACAGCCTCATCTGGGTTAATGCCACGAGAAGGTTCCTTCCCATTGAAGAACTCTTTAACGAGCTGCTGGATTTTGGGGATGCGAGTTGATCCACCAACAAGAACAATCTCATCAATATCAGACTTCTTCAGGTCAGAATCTTCCAGAACTTTCTGAACAGGCTTCATTGTGGAACGGAACAGGTCCTGTGGAGACAAAACCCACACAACTGTGAGACTGGATTGCCAACATGTCCAGTTTCCCCATTGTGCTGCTCTGGGGTACAAAGGACAACCACTGCAGAGGAGGGACACACTGGCTCATGAGCAGCCTTGGTGAGGCCCCAGCTCTGTGGCAGGGAGCAGCTGCCTGCTGTTCTGTGCAAGCAGGAGTTATTTATACCCCAAAGTGCAATGTCACAGCATGAGACACTGCACATTCCCAAGTCCCCAGCCCAGAGCTGAGGCCATGTAACTTTATCTTTCTAAACTTACCATGTTCAGCTCCTCGAACTTGGCTCGGGTGAGCGTCTCCGAGAAATCCTCTCCCTCAAAGAAGGACTCTATTTCAATCCTGGCCTGGTGCTGAGATGACAGCGCTCGCTTGGCCTTCTCCACCTCCCTCCTCAGCTTCTGCACAGCTCTGTTGTCCTTCCTGACATCTTTGCCAGTTTTCTTCTTGTAGAGTTTGATGAAATGCTCCATAACACGCTGGTCAAAGTCTTCTCCACCCAGGTGAGTGTCACCATTGGTAGCCACAACTTCAAAGACTCCATTGTCGATTGTGAGGAGGGAGACATCAAAAGTGCCACCACCCAGGTCGAACACAAGGATGTTCTTCTCTCCCTCCCTCTTGTCCAGTCCGTAGGCAATGGCAGCAGCTGTTCTGTACAGGGAACAGCCTGTCAGGGCTGGGGGTGCCAGCCCAGCCCTCCCCAGGGGCAGGACAGGGGTGGGTACTCACGGCTCGTTGATGATGCGCATCACGTTGAGCCCCGCGATGGTCCCGGCATCCTTGGTCGCCTGGCGCTGGGCGTCGTTGAAGTAGGCTGGCACTGTCACCACTGCATGGGTCACCTGGGCAGGGAGGGAAAGACACAGCTCTGTTAGAGACAGGACAGAAAACCACAGTCTGTACAGAGCACCAGCTGCCCAGAGCAGTGCTGGTCCCACTTTCTTTACATAGAGGTGAAGACCCATTCAACAGGGCTGCCTGAGGGGCCTGCAGTTCTGAGTGGGGTTCAGGATGTCATGGGTAGCCCTGACTCAGCCCACCCATCTCCCCTTTCCTAAAGCTGCTGCTCTAAGTTGGTACTAGCAGCTCCCATGCACTCACTTTCTTCCCCAGGTAAGCCTCTGCAGTTTCCTTCATCTTTGTCAGGACCATCGCAGAAATTTCTTCAGGAGCAAATGTTTTTGTCTGTCCCCCTCCAACATCGACCTGAATGTGGGGTTTGGCTTTCTTCTCAACCACCTGAGGAGAACAATGGATAGTCTCATTCAATCCTTCATACAATTGTTCTCACTTGTTCCAGTGGTTTCTTCTCTCTGAAAACCACACAAAGTCTGTGTGACAGATGTAACTTAAGGGCAGTTATCACCAGGAACTGTTGTTCCTCCCAGGAAGGCTGGGGAAACCCAGGGCTGCTCAGAAGGGCACCGTGAGTCAGATGCCTCTTCTGACTGGGACTGTAGGTCCTCCCCGATCCCCCCCTTCACACTCGGGGCCCACCTTGAAGGGCAGGTACTTGATGTCCTGCTGGACAGAGGGGTCGTTCCAGGTGCGGCCGATGAGCCGCTTGGCATCAAACACGGTGTTCTCGGGGTTAGACGTGAGCTGGTTCTTGGCAGCATCGCCGATCAGACGCTCTCCCTCAGGGGTGAACGCCACGTAGGACGGCGTGATGCGGTTCCCCTGGTCGTTGGCGATGATTTCCACGCGCCCGTTCTTGAAGACGCCCACGCTGGGGGTGGGGGGGAGTGGAACCGTCAGGCGGCGCCGGGGCCTGCACATCCCTCCCGCCGCCCTTCCCCTCCTCCCGCAGCCTCCTCCCCGCACACCCCAGGGCCCACAGGCCCTGACAGCCCGCCCCGGCACTGCCCCAGTCCCCACGCACCAGGAGTAGGTGGTGCCCAGGTCGATGCCCACCACCGTGCCCACGTCCTCCTTCTTCTCCTCCTCGTCCGCCCTGGCGGCGCCCAGCGCCAGCAGCACCAGCAGCAGGAGCCTCATCGCGACCGCTCTGTGCGCCCACCTGCGGGGGTCACAGCGCCGGTTACACAACGGAGCGCCACGTGCGCCCCTCCCCGCGCCGCAACCGCCCGCCCTCCCCGTGCGGAACCGCCGCCGCCCTCCATCCCCGCCCGCCCTTTCCGTGCTCAGAACCGCCGCCCCGGCCCGGCCCGCGCCGCCCTTACCGTGCCCGGCCCTCACAGTCCAGCCGCCGCACCCCGATCGTCGCTGCGCCGCCAGGCCGCGCCGCCCGCCCTTTTATACCCTCCGTTACCCCTTCGTGGAGCCTCCCCATTGGCCGCCGCGCCCTCGCTGGAGCCCCTCCATTGGCCGGCTGCTACTAAGCTGGCCTCTCGCGATTGGCGAGCGCCGCGGGGCCGCTCTGCCGTGCCCGGCGCGCCCCCCTCGTGCCGCCCCATTGGTTCCACCCGGCGGCCCCGCCAGGGGAAGCGTGAGCCAAGCGGAGCGTCCCCATTGGCTGGGCGGGACCACGGCCGGGGGGGGGGCACTTCTGGAAGTTTCCATGGTTACCGGGGGGGGGCGCCGCCGCCTCCCGGGGGCACCGGGGGTACGGGGGGGGGTACCGGGGGTACGGGGGTTACCGGGGGGTACCGGGGTATCAGGGGTTACTGGGGGATACGGGGGGGCCCCGCCCGGGGGAGATGCGGTGAGGTCGGCGCCGGGCCGGTGTCACGGCCGGGCCCTGCGGAGTCTCCTATCGGAGCCCCCCGGAGACGAGGTGACACGTGTGTGCCCAGAGCCCCCCGGAGACACCGGGGCCGGTCCCAGGCAGCCGCCGCCCGTCCCGCTGGTGCCGGCAGGTCGCCAGCTCCCGCCGTGTCGCGACACCGCGCCCCGCACGCGCAGGCCGGGCCGGGCGGAGCGGGGCTGTCTCGGCCCCGCCCGGCCCGGGCCCGGCACTACAAGTCCCAGCAGCCCCGCGGCCGCGTGCGCAGAGCCGCGCCCGGCCGGGCCGCAGCGGGGCCGGGCAGGGCTCGGGCCGCCGAGAGACCGCCCCGGGGCGCGGGACAGCGGGAGGAGGAGCGGCGGGAGCGGGAGGAGGAAGGCCCGGGGCCTGACAAAACCTCTGCTTCTTCCAGGGCAGCGAGAGGGAAGGCGGGCGGCCGAGCGGAGACGGAGCCGAGCAGGGTATGTCGGAGGGGGGTATCGCGATAGGGCGCCCGGGAGGCGCGGGGAGCGGCGCGGGGGCGGCGGCAGAAGTTGCCGGTGGGGTTCGCTCGGGGGCTGCTCGGTCTGTGCCCTGCAGCCCCTGCCGGGGGGCCCGGGGGTCGCGGCTCCTGGGGTTCGGACGCCGGGTCCCTCGGCAGCGCGGCCTCGCTGCTCCGGCTGCCGGTCCTGCCCGGCTCCTTCACGGCTTTTGTGCTGGGCAGGTCTAACACTTGAAACTTGACGAGTGCGGTGACTTCCCTTTTTGGTTGCTCGCAGACCCCCAACGCCGGAGAGCTCCGTCCAGGCACTATCAGGCTTTTTTCTTGCAAAGTCATGATCCCGCGCTCCTGAGAGCTGTCGGGATGGAGCTCTCGGAGCGGGCATGTGACACTACACTTACTGATAGGTAAAATGCTATTTTGGTGGACGATGCAGTTGACTCACAAGTAGAGGCTGCAGTTTGGAGAGGATGGAGGGGGAATGGCACGGGCGGTACGTGAATCTGAAACATTCTGTAAAAGCGGCAGGATGGTGGCTACAGGAAAGAGACTTTCACGTTGCTGCTGCCATGGAGGGTTCCAAAATATTCAAGATACTCCACACAGCGGTTTTGGTGTAAGACTTGTCAGGTCCTGGAGAATATACTCTCCTTGGTAGCAGCTGCCCTCCCTGGTGGCCCCTGGATGGGATGTTTCACTGTGGGGAAGGGAGCTGCTCTCTGGAGAACAGGCTGGGAACAGGTTGGTTTTGTCAGTTTGAGCTGCTGCGAGTTCTGCACTTGTTCCAACTGAAAGTTTATTGGTGTGACCCTTACCTAAAGGGAGCTCCTCTTTACAGCATCACAAGCAACTGGAGTAGATTTTAGTCTGATTACGTGCTTTTATTGATTTTATGCAGTGCAGTAATGCCATAATAGATAGTTTAGTAGCCAGCTGATCCTGTGCATTACTGATCAAGTTCTGTTTTGGGGCAAGGGAAGCAAGGTGCTCCTTGCCTACACATGGACAGTATGTCCAGTGCTGGGTGAGAGCAACCTCTGGGCCGGAGCAAACTTCAGGGATGAGTTTCTTACTAGTGTCAATTAGACAGTGGAACTGCATTTTGCATTTAACACGTGTGTTTTAGATGGTGGGTGTTGTAACCTGAGAGTTCAGCAGATGAGCCCTAGGTCATGGTGAACCATCCTACCCCAAAAAGGGCTCTTTTAGCTCGGCTGTGGCAGACAGGCTGTGAGCTTGTATAAAGAAATGGGGCTTGTTAGTTGCTACTATAAATATTAATGAGAAAAGAGATACTTCATCAGGGCTGAATTAGCTTGGAAGCTATTCAGGCTTGCTTAGGAGTTATTTTTCAGTAAGAAGGAGTGATTTCAGTTGTGCCTTGCCCTGCCCTGCCTACGTTAGATCTGCCCAAACTTGCTCTGGAAGTTGTCTTGCGTAGCGAGACTCAGGAGGAGCAACTAACCTTGAGCAGGAAATGCTGGAGTAGGAAGAAGAATCTGGTGTACCAGCAGTATTTACCACTTTACTTAATCTCTTTTCTGTCAGGTGAATCACAGACATACTCAATAGGGATGTGGCTCATTCCTGCATGTCACAGGACAAACCTACAGACTTTTTAAGATGGAATTCAGCACCTAAAGATTCAATGTCATGTTTTCCAGGACTTTTAAGAGTAGGAAGGAATCCGTGTCCTGTGTTCATCAAAGGATAGACTGCCTCAGGTTCTGAACAAATTTGTGCTGCCAGCAGGGCAAGGCATCTTGGATACTGTCAGGTCATGCAGTCTTTGTTGTTGATATGTGGAGCATCATGAAAAGAAATTGTTTGAGTTGTTGTGCCAAGCAGCTCTTACTGTGTCACAGTTATTAGTAGGTTCCTGAGAAGTCTTGAAATAACTGACAGAAAATGGGAATGTTTTTGTATCAACATGTAATTTCAGGATTGAAAAATAATCTGCACGTAGCAGGAGATATTTAATATCTGTTGTTTCTTCAGCCACAGCAGGCTGTTGGATGTCTAAATATCCTAAACTGTCTCCTTTATACAGCCACATGCAGATACCTGCTGTTCCAGGTGTGGAGCGTGGCACTTATAAACCAGGTTGCTGGATAATTACGGGCACCTTTTTGTTTATGAGGAGCTGATAAGGTAATCTGACAAACAGTGTTCTGGAATTGGCAGGAGCTGGAGCTGTTGGTGCTCACTCTGCTCCAGCACTGCCTCTGTGGTGTGTTACCAACCACTGACTGGGGCTGAGTGCCCCTAAAGCCTTGTCCCCAGTGCTGGCCTGGAGTGAACCTTGTGCAGCCTGTCAGGGGTGCAGCCGCTGTCCTGTCGTACTGTTTAAAGGGAAGAGGTTTTTGGGGAGGAGCAGTGTGTGTCAGTAGGTGTGTTAGTGGTACAGTAGTTTCTCCTTTCAGGACAGGCTGTGTTAGTAATACCAGGATCTGAAGAGAGGAAAAGCACATGTGTCTTGCTCGACTGGGTTTTTCGAGTTTCCTTTCCTGAGCTCTCCTGAAGCACCGTGTGTGTTAAACTTCACATCTCTGCTGTTCTCAGGTGTCTGAGAGACCTCAGGTGAAGACAAAGTTCTTGCTGTGCTTGTGTGGCTTCAGAATAATTCATTTAGAAACTGGTGAAAGGCAGTGACAAGATGTTCCTCTCCATGGAGGTGGATCTCAGCAGCAATCCTGGGAGTCAAGTCAGTTGGATTTTTATGGAGGTTACAAAGGCAGGGAAGCTGCTGATCCCATTTTCTTGTACATAGGGTGGAAGCTGCTGTGGTGCAGTTGTCTTCCTGTGGATTGACGGGAAAATCTTGTGGATTTTCACAGTTCCTGACAAAGCAGTGGTGCACAGTAACCTGCTGTGGCTCAGTTCTGAATCAATTCTCCTCTTGCTTTCGTTATTTCTGCTGTTGTACAGCAGAGGCAGATAACACAGACACATGGGCAGTGCCAACTGATAGGAGGTTATTAGGTAGTCACAAGACCAGTATATTTAGAAGTGCAGTTGCAGCCAATGGTGCTCTTCAGAGCCCCGATTTGGGCCTGAAGTTCATGGTGACAATTTAAAATCAAAAATCAGAGTGCACAGCAGTGGGCAATGTCCCACAGCCACTCAGGACCCGGTGTGTGGGTAAGGGCTGACGTGCTCTGTCGCGAGGAGGTGCCCAGGTCCTGTGCTGGGTGCTCACTTCACTTTCCAAGTGGGTGTGAGGCCCATTCTGTCAGGTTTTTTTCAGGTGGCATCAGAAATGTTTACTACTGTGTTTGCAAGCAGTAACAAGTTTATTGCTGATTTTTTTGTGAGCCCTTAAATTCTGAGACAAAAAAGTAAATTTGTTGCAAGAAGTTGTTATTTGTTTCTCACAGAAGTTTGGCAGTAACAGCAATGTTTCTTTTTCTAATCATTTCTCTCAGACTGTCCTAGTTAAAAGTATCTGAATTAGCACATCTTTCAGGTTCCTGTTGTACTCTCATCTTTGGGTGCCTCAGCTGTAACCACTGGTTAGGGTTGCTGGGTTTTTGGGGGGCTTTTGAGTTTGTTGTTTTTTTTTTTTTTTTGAGAGCTTTTTATACTCAATTGTCTGTATATGCTAGGAATGATCTTTACACCACTAGGTGTAATAATACTGCAAATTTTTGTGCATAAAGACTTGTGACAGCTTCTTTGTTTGTCTCTGCCTGGGTTCTGGTTGTGAGGTTAAAACTATAGATGAAAGAATTTAATTACACAAGGAGCAGTGATGGTTGTCAGTGCACCAGGTTATCAGGCTGAAAAAACCCCAACAAATGGGAAACCTGTGCCTAATTAGGGAGCTAATCTGTGTTCCTACTGTTCAGCAAGGATCACCTCCTGCTATGCTGAACAGTGAACCACAGATCTTTGAAACACTAAAAGGGGAGAGCACTGAGCCAGCACATGGTACATTATTTGTAGTTTCTCAAGCATGGACTGAATTGTGAAGCAAGGCCTGTCCAGAGTCACTGCAGGTTGTGAAGTAAGTTTTTATTTTAACTGTAGTATGGCTTTGAAGGGTTCCTCAGCAGAGCCCTCTGACATATATCCATTACTGATACATCCCACAGGTAGCTGTTGCAGATGATACACTTTTCCTTCCTAAATTATCTGGTGTGGCTGTGGGTTCTGGTGGGGAAGACATACAACAGTTAATCATCAATTGCATGACCTGCATGATTGTATCCCTTCCCTCATCAGCATTAATGCAGTTGATGTTTTTCCTCCCATAGAGTTAATTTTTAGATGGATTTGCTCCTGGAACGTGTCTTGACTGGCGTGATACTCTGCTAATTGAGATGTTCTCTAACTGTGAAGTTGAAGATGATGTTAGGTTCAGACAGAACAGTAGTTTGTGCAGATTTTAGCCCCTAATGTGCTATGAAAGACCACGGTTGTTTCAGTTTTTCTCTCTTTAAAACAGCACTTTTGGATCATGGCCCAGAGAAGTATTCTTCTGAATTGAAATATTTGGGGAATTTTTTTTTAATGAATTCTACTGTTGAGCAAAGTCTCCAGACTTATTTCCAGCTTCTGCCTCATCTGGGTATTGATACTCCTTGGGGTTTGTTTTTTTGCCTTTTTTTTTAAATTAGTAATTTTTTTTTTTTAGCAGAAAAGAGCAATACTGGGAGGGTGGTGCTTCTGATGCACCAACAGGTGAGAGAGGTAGCTGCCCAGAGATTACAACATCCAGGTCCTTGGGGAGTGTTATGTGGATGGGCTTTAGGATGAAGGAGTAAAGGCAGAAATCTTTATGCCTGTTCCCCAGACAGTGAGTGGGAATGGGGCTGGTCTTCATCTCCCTGAGCTTGTGTCACCCAAGATGAAGTAAGAGCCACATCTGTGCAGGTGATGGCCAGATTCCCCTCTCGTGTGCTGGACTGTGGTCAGGAGTTGGGCAGTGCTGTGCTCCTGTCCCAGATCACCAGTGCCAGCTGAAAACACCCTTTGCTTCTCTGCAAGTGTCCCTGCTGTGCTGACAGAACAAGGGTTAATGGCAGTTAGGAAACCTTGCATTTAGAAAGAGTGACTCAGTCCCTGAGTGCTGGGCTGGGGGTCTGAGGGAGGGGGCACAGAGCAGGATTTGCTACCCGGTGTGGGGGCTGGCAGGGCTCGTTCCCTCGCTGTGGGACTCACCGTGTGGTTCTCTGTGCTCAGTGGGTGCTGTGTCACCCCTGGCTGCCCACCATGGTGAAGCTGGACATCCACACGCTGGCCCACCACCTGAAGCAGGAGCGGCTCTACGTGACGGCGGAGAAGCAGCTGATCCAGCGGCTCAACGCCGACGTGCTGAAGACGGCGGAGAAGCTCTACCGGACAGCCTGGATCTCCAAACAGCAGCGCATCAACCTGGACAGGCTCATCATCACCAGGTGACTGCACTGCTGGGGCTGGCACGGGAGCCAGCGGATTCTTCACACTTAGAATCTGGAGTCCTTTGCTGTACTAACCATAAAAATAGTGAGGTTTTAAATCAAACATCAGCAAGGGAATCTTACACACAGGAAAGTTACTTGTTGGCCATTTAGACAGCTTTTTTTTAATACCTGTGTTTGTTTTGCTTTTGTTCGGGGGAATAAACTCTCCTGAATTTGCAGATGACTTGTAGTAACTACCTGGAAAGTCTTTTTTCCTTGGTGGCTGTCTGGTTAATAGTTTGACCACGTGGCATCTTTTAGGAAGATCTTGTTTACTTAAGAGTTACTTAAACTGTTTCAATGTTTTTCTTTAAAGTGCTGAAGCTTCTCCTGCTGAATGTTGCCAACATGCAAAAATCTTGGAGGACACACAGTTTGTGGATGGATATAAGCAGCTGGGATTTCAGGAGACTGCTTATGGAGAATTCCTGAACAGACTGAGAGAGAACCCGAGGCTTATTGCATCCTGCCTGGTTGCTGGAGAGAAGCTCAACCAGGACAACACTCAGAGTGTCATTCACACAGTCTTTACCTCCATTTATGGCAACTGCATCATGCAGGAGGATGAGAGTTACCTGCTCCAGGTCCTCCGTTACCTGATTGAGTTTGAACTCAAGGAGAGCGACAACCCCCGGCGGCTGCTCCGACGAGGCACCTGTGCCTTCAGCATCTTGTTCAAACTCTTCTCTGAAGGACTCTTCTCTGCAAAACTTTTTCTTACTGCAACCTTACATGAGCCAATCATGCAGCTCCTGGTTGAAGATGAAGACCACCTGGAAACCGATGCAAACAAGTTAATTGAGAGATTCTCCCCAGTACAGCAGGAAAAGTTATTTGGAGAGAAAGGCACAGAAAAGTTCAAGCAAAGAGTCCAAGAGATGGTTGACTCCAACGAGGCCAAGCTGGTGACTTTGGTCAACAAATTCATTGGCTATCTCAAACAAAACACTTACTGTTTTCCTCACAGCTTGAGGTGGATTGTGTCGCAGATGTACAAAACGCTGTCGTGTGTGGACAGGCTGGAGGTTGGGGAGGTCAGAGCCATGTGCACAGATCTTCTTCTGGCCTGTTTCATCTGCCCTGCAATCGTTAACCCAGAGCAATATGGGATCATTTCTGATGCTCCTATAAATGAGGTGGCAAGATTTAATCTGATGCAGGTATGATTCATGTTAAAGCAGTCTTAAAATTATACATATGAGAAATGTTCTTGGCCTTTTTTTTCCCCACCAGAACTGATGCTGCTGCAGTAAAGGTACTGTCCCTCTTACTTGTAAGAGGAATGCCAGCAAAATATTTGTGTTAATTGTTGATGAGAAGTCAGGCTTTGTCTGTTTGCTTAAAATACTGGCTTGCAGCAACTGACAGCATGTATTCCTGCATCCCTTGGAAGAGTTGCAAATGTCCTGTATAAAAGCTGGTATAAGGGATGGAAGCTAAAGCATAAAAACGACTAAAACATGAATTCTGGAATGTGTGTAAATGTGTGTTGCACTGTTCCTGCTAATGTTAAATGTTGTGCCAGGTATTGCAAAAAATAGTGGAATATTTTGCTGAAACCCCCTTGTTGTCTGGCAGTAATGCCCAGTGTTTCTGGTGGGCAGCTCTCCTGTGCCATCAGCCCTCGGAGCACTCCCCAGCCCTCATGACCAGGTTTTGTCTCTGTGCAAATACTTGGCCAGTTTAATGATGGTACGTGGAGGTGTCGTCTGAAGGTGTTGAGCAACACTCCTCTGACTGAGGATGTTCCCCACAGGAGGAACAAAACCTGCTTTTTAACCTTGTCTGTAAACTGGGCAGGGAGTGACTCTCACAGCATAATCGCTGTGGTGTGTTTTACACAGTGCTCTTCTGAAACCCATTAGCAATCCTCTCCTGTGCCACTGCTCGGGTGCTGTAGCAGAGCTTGCAGTTGGCAACTCTTTAAATTGAGGGTTGTTTTGCAGTTGGAGATTAATAAGGGATATGTGCTCTGAAATCAGGGTTAGCCCTCTTGCTATTTTTTCCTCAGTAAACTATATGCAGGCTTTGAAAACCTCTAGGTTTAAGATGACCTAGATTCAACTCTCAATTGTGACGTGTTGTAAAAACAAAACATGCTTTGTTCCTGGGAGGGGGAAGTATGGATGCTCACAGCACATTTTCTGTTAAATGCAATGACTGCTTTTTTTCTAAAGCTTCTTGCGTTTTTTCTGCCCTGAAAGCAAGCACAAGACTGTTCACTCAGTTAGAAGTATTTCTTGGAGTATTAGTTGAAAAAGGATTTAGAATGGAGGAGTTTTTTTGAGTATTTTTTGTAGCTGGGTCCATCATGTTGTTTTCAAAGGCTTATTCTTTGTACTTCTTTTTCATTTCAGGTTGGGAGGCTCCTGCAGCAGCTGGCAATGACAGGCTCTGAGGAGGGAGATCCACGTACCAAGAGCAGCCTTGCTAAATTTGACAAAGTAAGAATCCAGACTAAAAAAACCCTGAGACTCAGTGGATACATCATCATCCTTCTGCAGTCACTTTTTTCAGACATTACAAAGGACTTACTAAGTGTTTAACTTCCAAGTTACATGTACTGAAAAGCAGATTGAATCCTGCACAAAGCTGGGGGGGGAAAACCCTTGAGCTCTGGAATTAAGCATCGGGGATTCTTGCTTCTATTCTGACCTAACACTTCTTAAAAGAAAATACAAAACAAGAAATTAAAGCAAATTACATTTTAGACTGTGCACAGGAAGTGTCCAAGCCCAGGTTGGACGGGGCTTGGAGCGACCTGGTCTAGTGGAAGGTGTCCCTGTCCATGGCAGGGGGGTGCAACTGGATGGTCTTTAAGGTCCTCCCAGCCCAAACTGTTCTGTGATTTTATGATTCCATGAAATGCTAAATTACTGTCTATGGCTTTTCAACTGAACCCAAACAAAACACTCTGATCTGAAGACAGCTTTAGTATGAAGTCTGGTTTAACACCAAAGAATTTGTTAGTGGAAGTAACTTCTGTTCCTTTTTTTTTTTTTTGCATAGTTGTGCTTTTTTGTTCAGCTTTTCCATTTTAGTATTAATCTTCTGAGAGTTGGACTCTTGTGTGCCCCTTCCAACTCAGCATATTCTGTGGTTCTGTGATTCATATCCATACAGCAGTTACCTTCATCAGAGCAACAGTGAAACTTATGGTCTTTGTTGTACTGTCAGATGTTTCAAAACATGTTGATATCCTTGTGTAATTTCGAAGTTTTTGCTAATTCTAATTGTTACACAGTCATACCACAAAGCTACACATTTATTTTAAAACTAACATTCCATCAGATCAGAAACTAATATTGTGTGTTGCTTCCTTGTTTCACTTTTGGTCTGTGCTCAGCAGATCCTTCAGGAAGGGGCAGTTTAATTGCCATAAAACAGTTTAATTTTTTAAAAAAGTTTTAGGAGGACACTTAAGAAACACTTTTGAATGCAGAAAAAAAATGAAGGAAATGCTATAACTGACTACATGCTTTCCTTGCTTGTTCTTCAGGGGTTTTAATGATATCTGCTACTCTATCATAGGATTTCAAAAGTAGGAAGCAGAACTTAACATCATTCTGTAAAGTACTAAACTCCTGTCATAAATTTCTTTCCAAACCCCAGAAGTGGTCTCTCATTTGCAGTCTCTTCCTCTCCCTGCAGAGCTGTGTTGCTGCTTTCCTGGATGTGGTCATCGACGGGCGCGCGGTGGAGACGCCTCCGATGTCTGCTGTCAACCTGCTGGAGGGGCTGAGCAGGACCGTGGTGTACATGACATACAGCCAGCTGACCACTCTGGTAATGCCTCACCTTCTTGAAAAGAAGTAGTGTAAACTTGTGCCCATATGTGCACACAAACCAGGCTGGTCTCTTACAGTTCTTACCACACTAATTGTAAATGTTTAGGTTGGCTTTATGCGCAACGTGATGTCAAGCGATCAGCTTAAGGAAGATCGGATGGCTTTGGAAAACTTGCTGGCAAACTTACCCCAGAACAAGCCAGGGAAAAGCAGCAGCCTTGAAATGACTCCATATAACACCCCCCAGCTTTCTCCTGCGACCACTCCAGCCAACAAAAAAAACCGGTTACCGATAGGTAAGGGCAGCGAGCGGCGTCTCGTGTGGTTCTGTACCGTGGGACATTTCTGGGCCATTGTCTCAGGCGTCTCCTGGGGCTACTCTTTGCCTACACCTTCAGTTCTTACTTTTTCTGTGTAGGTAGTGAAGAATTTTCTTTAGCATAGAAAGCCAGGTAACTTCCTTACCTTGTGATGCAAGTAGGGTGGGTGAGCTTCATCCTCCGGGTTGAACTTGAGAAAAGCAGTGTAGTGGTTGGTAGTCATAATGGTTGTGGCTGACAGTGATAATAAAGGCAAAGTTTAAAGAGGGGAAGCAGATCTGGGAGGGAAGATTGCTTAAGAAAGCGTTAAGATGGAAGCAGAGTTGTTTGATTAGTGGAATAGCGTAAGTTAAACATTTTTCTGTCTCAGAAGAGAGCAAATGGGGAGGAGATGAACAAGCAGGAGCAGGACTTTCAGAGTATGTACCAAGAAGAGAAACTTTCTCCTTTCTCCATTCCTTGTCTGCTCTAATTCCAACTGTCAGTATTCTGGAATGCAATTTTATGTTGGTTGGCTTTTGTTTTTTGAATAGGATTTCTGGGTCTTGAATTTTTCCTTTGCAATAATACTTTATTTTAAGATAGGAAGTGTGGTACTCTTAGTCAGTAACTATTTATGTGATAAATAATCAGTGAGTGATCATTCCTGTGATTATGACCACATGGGATAGTTTTGTTTGAGAGATTTGGTGTCGGTGTGTAAAAGGATGAAAATATGCAGAGCCTGATAAGTGGCAAAAAACCCCACAAAACCACTCCCAAGACAAACCTGTCTCATGTTGTTTTAACTCTGCTTCTGAATGGCTCTGGCACAGCAGCATTTATTTTATGGTATAAAATAGCTTTTGCTCAAAGTTTTTATTTCTTTTGTTTCATTTTAATGCTTCCGAAATCCAGGACAGCAATTGGCAGCCATTACTGCCTGGGACACCTCTGCCACCAATCTGTCAGCTCACATAACTCTAGTAACCCCTTTTGGTGGGTAATGCCCTCTTTACGTTCTTCTCTCTGAAACTTTGCCCTGTATCACCACTCAAGCATGTCTTTGGGTTACTCTGGCAATCAGTTCCCTTTTCAGATTTCTTCATTGATTTCTGTGTGAAACTCACTTTGTGTTCATGTGGTTTTTGAAAACCCTTCCTGTGCCTTTGTGTGATAATCAGATTTTGGCTGTGACTTCTGCACACTTGCCTTGTTTTCCCCAGATCAAATAAAGAAATAATTGGTGTCATGCTGCCATACTTAGAAATCTTAATTCCATGTGGGCGTTTTTGCTTCCATGGAGCCAAATGTGGGAATCTGAGGCCGGTTGAAAAGATTAATAGAGTCACAAAATAATCAGAGTGAACCGCCCGATGTTCTATTGTATGTTTGTGTTTGAGACACCTGTTAGAATTAGATTTCCAATTTTTTAGGTGAAAAAAACCTTCTAAACAAATTAATCAGAGTTTTAAGCCACAGAAACCTAGACCTTTTTTTTTGGTAACAAACTTAATTTTCTCATTTAACATATTAAAGGTCTTTCTGTGACTGGAATACGCTGAATTTGTGTAGACAAACAGGACATAGTGTATCTTGTTTCTCTACTTCTTTTTTGTTGAAAGCTTCCTTCATCAATACTCAAATTTAAACACCAGTTCCATATCCCAAAGTTTAATAAGACTTTGATTTTGTAAATTTATTTTGTATGTATTACTAATTGAAACACTATAGTTCTGTATTTCCATTGTATTGTCCTTTTTTCCTCTTTAAACAAGGAAAAACTTTCTAATATTGACATTTCAAAATATTTTCTTAGCAACTCGTAGCAGAAGTAGATCAAATATTCTGATGGATCAGCACGGAGATCACGAAGGATCCTCCCAGGAAACTATCCCAGAAGTTCAGCCAGAAGAAGTGCTGGTGATTTCTCTGGGGACAGGTCCACAGATTACTCCAGGAATGATGTCAGAAAATGAGGTATCCAGACACGATGACATCTCAGATATTTTGAACAGGGCAGCCTCTGTCTTCTCAGTAGCAGAACAATGAGGTTGTAACACTTAAGTTTTGGTAGTAATTGGAATTAAAATCCTTACTTTGTTACTGAACTTGGGGCTTTTAGCTTTCAAATTTCTCTTTGTTAGGTGGTTTTTTAACCCTCACTTAAGATGTTTAAGAGCAAACCTGAGCTATTTTTGTTGAGCCTGAAGAAACTGATGCAAGTGCCCTGTCCCTTGGATCAAGGGACACAGGTGAATGGCAGAACTGGAGCACCGATCCCAATGTTTCTGGCAGCTCAGACTTGAAAGGCAGAGGCCCAGCTTGTTGTGAGGGCAGAGCTGTGCTGTCAGTGCCATCAGTGCCTGCAGAGTGTTCTTAGGGCAGGGCTGCAGTTACTGCCTTTTTCTTTCTCCAGCTGCAGCAAAGCTGCTGCTTCCAGATTTGCTGCCTTGCCTGGAGGTTGGGATTATCTCCTTTGGCAGCCTCGTGGAGAACAGTTTCCATGTTACACTGGTCTGTGGGGTGCTCAGGGAACCTGGCTCCATTATCAGGACATGCCTGATGTTCACAGTGTGGTATCTTGCATTGTCCCCAGGCCCTGACTTGGGACATTGCTGCCCTTTTTCAGATGGAACGTCAGACACTTGATTGTGACACTGACAATACAAGAACATGCCTCCAACATTTTATTTACTATTTAGTTACCTGAGAAATAGATGATTTTAAGGAAGTCTTGTTTCTTTCCCCACTCTCCAGGTCTTAAACATGCAGCTTGCAGATGGCGGGCAAGATGTCCCCATTGACGAAAACAAACTCCATGGTAAACCTGATAAAACCTTGCGCTTTTCCCTCTGCAGTGATAATCTGGAAGGAATATCTGAAGGTGAAGGGCTGCTTAAGTCTTGAAGAAGTTTTATTGCTCTGTTTTTTGGGTGTTTTTCCCCTTAACTCTAAAAGGAAGGTGTGTTAGATGCAGCATCTCATCTTTGCCGTTCTGAAGGCCACGTAATGTGAGAGCCTGTCTTTTCTCTTAGTTGTTCAGAGAAAAAAGCCTGCAGCTATATTTTGACCTACAAAGGCATAACCAAGTCTGAGAATTAGGAAGAGGAAAACCTAAGTGTGTTTAGAAAGACAAAACGGAGGGATTTTTTTTTTTTTTTTGAAACTTAAATGTAATACTAGTTATTAAGATAATCTAATTTAGCTCTTAACTTGGGCTTCTCAGACTTATTTTTCACCATGTTTTAATAAACTGTTACATATCTCAGAATAATTTCTGGATTCTGGACAACTCCTTTTTATGAACCTCAGACACAACAAAGCACAGGTGTCTGTGGGATGGGAGAGGTTTGGGCAGATCAGTCCTGCATTATTGTGTATAACTTCCATAACTTAGTTTTTGCTCTCTGTCTCCTCAAAATAAAGACAACAAATTCACGGACAAATTAATGGCAAAGGCTTTATTGACTTTTTAGTTGCAGCAAAGTACAGTAGTGGTGAGATTCAGTATTTTGTATAATTTCTTCTAGTTTTTCTAGTGAATCGTGTCCTGGATTGTTAATGCTGTATATTTAGGCACTGTTATTCAAATTAGATTTAGAGTAAAATCTGTTCTCACAGGTCCTTCCAATCGCTCCAACTCCGTGTCCTCGCTGGATTTGGAAGGGGAGTCGGTGTCGGAGCTCGGCGCGGGCCCCTCCGGGAGCAACGGTGTGGAGGCTCTGCAGCTCCTGGAGCATGAACAAGGCAGGTGCCAACTCTCATACAGCCTGAGCAGCTGGAGATGGCAAAGCCAAAGTCCTGCGGAAAGAGGTGGCAAAATGCGCTAATTCAGGAAGAAAAAAGTAGATGTTTTCCTTTCGTGATCACTCTTGCATTTGTTTGTGGTTTGGTGTGGTTTGGTTTTTCCCAAGAAATATTTCTTGTAGTCTGTTGTTAGGAAAAGGAAATCACCTGGAATTTTGAGGCTTAAGTCCTTTACAGGAAACTGCTTGTAAAGTTTTGCTTGATATCAAGCTTTTCCCTTCAGGAGTAGGATGATCTGGATTGGAGTAAGTTAAAAGCATCTGGATAGTTTCCTGTTTAATATACATTTGTCAAACACTGAACAGGTTTCCCAAAGAGATTGTGGTGTCTCCAGCCTGGAGATATGACTGGACATGACCATGAGCAATCTGCTGTCACTGATCAGGGCAGGGGGTTTGGGCTGGATTGGTCTCTAGGGGCCTCAGCTTTTCTGTGGTTAGTTCTTCTACAGGAATTGTATCAGTTTCTTTATAGCACACATTTCATTTATTTTGTCTGTTGATTTAGTCAATAGGTCACCATGTTTACTTCCAGATTTTTCTTCTTACATCTCAAATGTGTTTTCAGACAGCATCTCTTGAATAGTATAGTAGTGCTTTACAGGCCTCACTTTAAACCACTGCCTTTCCTGACAGAATTAGAGGGTTGGTTGGTTGGAGTTTTTTTCCTAGAATGCACTCTTCCAGGTTTTCAGTCTGAAGTAATTGGAGAAGCCTTTCAGAAAGCTGAGAACTGTTTATTTCCCCACAGCCACAACTCAGGATAATCTGGATGACAAGCTCCGTAAGTTTGAAATCCGTGATATGATGGGTTTGACTGATGACAGAGATATATCAGAAACTGTGAGTGAAACCTGGAGCACAGATGTCTTGGGAAGTGACTTCGACCCCAACATGGACGAGGACCGGCTGCAGGAGATCGCAGGTAACTGGTGCTGCACCGGGTACGTTCTCGTGCTTTGCTCGCTCTGGGACCGCGAGGCTGCGGAGCCTCCTCCTCCCCTCCTCAACAGGCTGTGCCCACGGAGCAAACTGCAGCTTTCCCTTAGGAGGATTTTGTGTGCATGACCTGGATTGTATTCAGTTGCTCATTTCTTTTCACCGTTGTGTTTCCTGGTGGCTTTGTTAAGGACACTTTTCTCTCTAGAGCTGTCTCCAGAGCCCAGCTCTAGCCATACGCTTCGGCTTTACTTTTGCAGGTGCAGCTGCAGAGAACATGCTAGGCAGCTTGCTGTGTTTGCCAGGTTCAGGATCCGTGTTGCTTGATCCCTGCACAGGTTCAACCATATCAGAAACCACAAGTGAGGCGTGGAGTGTGGAAGTATTACCGAGTGATTCAGGTCAGAATTGGGCAGTTTTTACTTATTTCTTTAGCATGGTTCTAAGACTCTTCCAGAGGCATATAATGCAGAACAACGACCTCTTCTTTCTTCAAGAAATTATTGTCCTAGGATTAAGTTAGTGTTTATGAATACTTCCAGGATTAAAAGCACAAATCCTTCCTAGGCAGAGAGAAGATGGAAAGCATTGGGAGAGACTTACTGTTACTTAAGAAATTCTTAAGGGCTGAAGGGGAAGAGAAGGGTTTGCAAAGCAAACTTGCACTTGCTTTCCTTCCCTGTGATATTGAGTAGGGGCTGTACAGTTCACTGTGGTTAGTGAAGATGTGACTGTATCCTGTTGTGTCTAAGAAATACAACACTTAAAACAGTAAACACTCCTTAGCATTCCTGTGCAGACAGAGCATTGCTGTCTGTGCAGAGTCCTGCCTTCTGTATCAAAGAATATAAGAAAACTCTTGCTGAAGTGGTTGAGTTACCTTAGAACTCGATACACTGAACCAACACCCCCGCATTCCTTCTGCATGTGAATGTTAAGGGAGCCTGGCATTGAGGAGTGATACTTTCTCTCTCTGCTCTCCATTGTCTCCTTTTTGTAGAGGCTCCAGACTTAAAACAGGAGGAAAGGCTCCAAGAACTGGAGAGCTGTTCTGGGCTGGGCAGCACGTCTGATGACACAGATGTGAGGGAGGTCAGCTCTCGACCCAGCACTCCAGGACTCAGCGTTGTGTCAGGTGTGTTCAGCTGTCCCTGAAAACACACTGCTCTATCAGAGCACTCACCCTGTGGCATGTGCTTTAGTTATACCTCACTTCACTCATAAAATAACTTCCTGCACTCATTTGGGAATTTTCAAAGCAGTGGTTCTTTGTTCATCTCACAGAAGAAATAAAAAAGGCAGCAGAGTGGTGAATACTCTGTGCTGCAATAGCAGTGGTTGGCAGAACGTTGATTTGGAAGCAACTCTTGTGTTTAGTTTTATTATCACAACTTTTTTTATTTAAGTAAATCAGCATATGTCTAGTTCTTCATTTTCTACCAAGTATATAACAGAGTGAAGTATCCTCCTAATACCCCTTGTCAGAGTGTATTCATGGCAGTGGTAAAATGTAGACCAGAAATTGTTATTTTGGGGAGTGCAGAAACTCCATGTGTCTGTAGATACTACTGTGAGTTAGGACTTGATTATTGCAGTGTTCACCAAACATTTGTACACCCTCAGGATTTTGCTTCCTTGCTCTCTGAAAGACTATTATGGATGCTTCTTTTGTAAGGTATTAGTGCAACATCTGAAGATATTCCTAACAAGATTGAGGATCTCAGATCTGAATGTAGCTCTGACTTTGGGGGAAAAGATTCTGTGACAAGTCCTGATATGGATGAAACAGCCCATGGTAAGTTACTTACCTGGAGTCTCTGATAAGCACAAGTTACACTTAGAGTCCTTAAATGTTACAGTTTTCCTAATTTCAGAGTTCTGGTGACTAAGCTTAACATTTTCCTTATGTGCCAGCAGTGTATTTGTTTGACAAAGAGACTTTAGTAGTTTTCAGTACTAGAGCTTGAGTACTGGGTCTAAGATCACCTTTCCCTAATTTGGTTTGATTAAATTGACTGTCCTTTTGTCCTTTTGGAATTGGACCACTCCTCAAGATTTCCCCACTATTTGTGATGTGATTCTTTGATCATTTCAATGTACTACAGAGATCTTTCCATACAAGAATATCTTTACAAATATTTTGCAGTCTAAGTTTTGTAACCTGCTGTTGCTGGGCACTGTTTCTCCAGTGTCCCTCACGTTGGAGGCAGTTTTGGTACAGTGCTAACTTTGTTCCCTCTGTATTTCAGGAGCCAGTCAATTGACATCTCCACCTTCTCAGACAGATTCTTTGCTTGCACTGTTTGACCCTCTGTCCTCAAATGAGGGTGAGTTGTAAAGAGTAAGCTTTTTTATTTTTAAAAATAGGCATTTTCAATGCTTCTGTGTAAATACCACGTAATTTGGAAGAATCTTGAAAGAAATGTGTGTGGCTTCTTTTATGCTTATGACCACAGGTGTGTCAGCTGTAGTAAGGCCTAAAGTGCACTATGCAAGACCCTCTCACCCACCTCCGGATCCACCCATCCTGGAAGGAGCTGTGGGAGGTAACGAGGCCCGACTGCCAAACTTTGGGTCTCACGCTCTGATTCCAACCGATCTGGAAGCCTTCAAGCAGAGACATTCCTACCCGGAGAGGCTGGTCCGCAGCCGGAGCTCAGACATAGTGTCGTCGGTTCGGAGGCCCATGAGTGATCCCGGGTGGAACAGGCGTCCTGGGAACGAGGACAGGGAGCTGCCCATGGCCACCAGCAGCGCTGGAGCAGCTGTGCTGGCAGCCACGTCTCAGTCATCGTCTTCATCTCCCAGTAAGGACTCCTCCAGGGGAGAGGTGAGGCTTCTGTTTATCATTTTATTTTTTTCTGTCATGCCCACTTTAACTATGCATCCATGCCAGAGAGTTGGTATTAAATGTGTTTAGCCAAGGCATTACAGCACACTTTTGTTACCCTTTAAACATTGCCCAGTAATGTTTTATAAGCTAAAGCTGAAGATGTCCAGAGTGGCTTAAATGGATCTGGCTTCTCTTAAGTTTACTGGATGAACTTTATTGGATTTAGTGGCACTTCAGAAATAAATTCATTGTAATGGTAAACTGCTGCAACAGCCTAAGAAGTAATTTTCTTTAAAAAAGAAATAAGTGAAATCTAAGGTTCTTCATGACTTTGGGTTTGCATTTGCAGGCTGTCCTCTTCAGGAGGGATATTTCTGATTTAATGTGCTCCCTGTGCTCTGCTGTAGTTCTGTTTTTACAGTCAGTGTAGCAGAGCCTGATGTGGAGAAATTTTCTCTTTACACTTGATTTGGTAAATGCTCAGATGTAGACTCTGCCCTTCTGCAGATTGAGGAACGAAAAGACAGCGATGATGAGAAGTCTGACAGGAACAAGCCCTGGTGGAGGAAACGTTTTGCGTCTGCCATGCCCAAAGGTGGGAGCATGTCTGTCAGGTTTCGGTACTTCAGTCAGGGTGCACGCTGCCTTTATTATGTCTTTAGTCACTTTAATGGCTAAATTCAAGTATAAATAAATATGTCAATAAAAATAGGAAGCCACCTGACTCCCTTGGATAGTAGTTCTCTAGAGTGTGTTGTACCTGCAAGGCAAAACTGTTCTGCCTGGGTGTCTGGTAAAGGTGGAGCTTACTATAGATGATGGCAGTGCAGTTCTGCTCCACCCCGTGGATAAGCTTATGCTTTTATTGAAGTTTATTTGATGAAAATCTTCTGCATTAGCCACTTCCTTAAAGTTTCTACAACTTGGCCATTATCTCAGGATAGTCTTTGATGAGATACCTTGCATTTTCAGCTCCTATTCCATTTAGAAAGAAAGAAAAACAAGAGAAAGACAAAGATGACATGGTGCCTGACAGATACGCAACACTTCAAGGTATGTGAATAATCTTATCATAGTAATTTTCTCTCAGAACATGCCTTCTGGAGTTCCAGAGTGCCCACCAGGTAGCTGTTGACAGACAAGTATGTGCTGCTGTAGTTGATGTTCACAACTGGCATTTTGAATAAGAAAATGGATAAAGACTTCTTGACTTGAAGACTGTTTTTAAGTTGTCAGGCGTCTGTCAGTGCAGATAGTGGAATATTAACTCAAGTCCTCACTTTTTACCCCCCCCCATTACAGAGCTCAAATCCTTGTCACAGCTGAGCTGTAAGGATGGCTGCACACACAGTTCTGTAATAGTTACTTAAATGCTAAATTAAACATGATTTGAACTTGGGTGTTTTGTTTTTTGTTTGCCTAATCATTTCTAGAAGTCTTCAAATATCCCAGAACCATTTGTGTATGCAGTATAAACATGCTGAGGATCTGCTTTTTATGTTCCCTTTCATTGTACTGTTTTTTTTCTGGTTTGCTTCAGACTTTATAAATATATTTGAATTGGGGCTTCATGGAATACAAGCAGCTCTTTGTTTGATGTGGCTAAAAACAGTGTCTAAATGTGTAGGTCTGAGTTTTTGTATTTGCTTTCAGTTGGCACAACACCAGGGTGACTCCTGTTGTTTTTTGTGGTCCTTTCAGATGATCCCAGCCCAAGGCTCAGTGCACAGGCACAAGCTGCTGAGGACATTCTGGACAAATATAGGAATGCCATCAAGAGAACCAGTCCCAGTGAGGGAGCCATAGTGAACTATGACAGTGCAGGTGAGAGCCTGGCTTTTGGAATCACCACCAACATAGTTTCTCTTCCTTAAAGATAAAAACACTTCAGTATCCTAGACCAATGGTAGTATTACCAGCTGAACAAGGTGAGCTCTAAACCGGGAGTGTTTTCTCAAATAATCTGTGGGACAGTCCCACAGAGGCTGGGAATTAAATCAGTATTCCCAAGGACCTCTTTCATATTACCATTGAGGGGGCTGGTTGTTGATAGCACATCTCCTAACAGTTTTTTCTTTTGTTTTAATGGGCACTAAAGAAGTATATTGCCTTACAAAAGTGATGCTGTTTTTTCTTAGCAACTTGTAGATTGTATATTTTTATATGCTTTTTTCACTTATCCAGAATAAGCTGATTTATTTGCTGTCTTCATTTTCGACCTGACCTTAGAATAACAAGCAGAAAATTGGACTGGTTTCTTCCTCTGACTCTTCAAGTGTAATGTTTTTCTGTTGCCACAGAGGCTCTTGGGGATGGTGAGAGCATGCACGACTCCCCGCGGGACGAGGCCTTGCAGAACATGTCTGCAGACGATCTCCCAGACTCTGCAAGTCAAGTAGCACAGCCACAAAGTTCTGCTTTCTCCTATAGGTAAATACATTGGCAGGTTTCGTCTTACCCACAAAGTGGAATTAAAAGCTGAACCTGTGAGTTTGGTTCCCACAAGAATCCTAATATGGATCAGTTGTAAACTTTGATGTACTTTGAGTTTTAAGCATCTCAAACTGTCATATTTCCACTGATGAAGGAGGGATGTTGTAACCTGAGAGGACAGAGCAGTTCAGTGTTTAGGAAAATTTCTTTGAAAATGGTCTGGGTGCTATATCAAAAGAACTAACATTCTTAAGTCTTGGCATTTTTGGTGTATTAAAATGATATTAAATAACTTTTAGGCACTATTAAATAAAAAAGAAAATAATAACTTCTTGTTGAAGAAGCAGGCCTCACAGCAACTGTGTTAAGAAAATATTTTTTCTCTTTAAGGGATGCAAAGAAGAAATTGAGATTGGCTCTTTGTTCAGCAGATTCTGTTGCCTTCCCGATGTTGACCCACTCAACACGGAATGGTCTCCCAGACCACACAGACCCCGAAGGTAAAGGTTCTTTGTGTTGTGTGTATCTCTTCTTGTCCCCCATCTAATGACACTTGTGCTGCACCATTTGTGGTCACTTCTCTTTGCTACAGACTTAGAAGGCACAGGCTGCCTTTTGTCCCCAGAATGGTTTCGTTCTTGCTTCACAAACCTGCCATCTAAATCTGGTCTGGTTTTTTTTTTAAATGAAGTACCATGGATGTAGCGCAGGTAGAGCCTGAAGCTATAGAATATACTCCCCAAATACATGTGCTGTTGGGAATTGTGCTACTTGAATGACTTAACTAGTCTTTACGTTGGTTTACTATATATGTGTTGTGTTGTGTCCCTCCATTCGTTCTAGGTTTATTTGCAAACAGGTGAATTTGAATTTGTTACCTTATCTGGTCCTCTTCATGTTTCAGAATGATTCTAAATACTAGCTAAGATGATGATATGATAACTTATCCCCTGATATCTGGAAAATTCAAGAAAGCTTATTAAACTGTTCTAAAATAACATTTATTGCCTCATGTACAGAAATTTTGTTTTAAATCATTAATGTTTCCCACATTCAGAACCAGTTTATTTTCATCATGCCTGTTTCTTCTCCTTAACAATTTTTCTTTGTTCTTTATCAGATAATGAAATTGTGTGCTTCTTGAAAGTTCAGCTGGCTGAAGCCATCAACCTCCAGGACAAGAACCTGATGGCACAGCTGCAGGAGACGATGCGCTGCGTGAGCCGCTTCGACAACAGGACCTGTCGGAAGCTGCTGGCCTCCATTGCAGAGGACTATAGGTAGCTTGTTCGTTAGTAACAGCTTCCCAAATCCATATATTTATTCACTAGCACATTGGGAACATCCCTTTTGTTTTAAATTGTACTTTACCAAACCAGGCTCTTAAACCTCTGCTTCCCCACAAAACAATGAAATTGTCTCAGCTGTCTGTGAATGGCTTAAAAAAGCTTGGGCCTTAAGTCGGTCCAGGTAGTAATAAACTCAGGTTAAATCAATTTGTGGGTAGTATTCAGCAATAACACACACAAAATGCTGTTTGGAATTTGCTTTAGTCTGGCATTCCTGAGTGCTGCCAGGGCAGTGAACTCACAGAAATCTGTGTGAGGTGAACTTCCGAAGTCACACATTGTTCTGTTTTATAAACAACAGGTTGAAGATTCCTCCTGCACTACAGCTTAGCAGCTTGTAAAGCTATTAGCCTCTATCTCTGTTACCAGTCTGATGTAGACCCCTCTTTATTTTAGGAAAAGAGCTCCATATATTGCTTATTTGACTCGCTGTCGCCAAGGCCTGCAGACGACACAGGCGCACCTGGAAAGGCTCTTGCAGAGAGTTCTACGAGATAAAGAAGTGGCCAACAGATACTTCACTACAGTATGTGTGAGGTTACTGCTGGAGAGCAAAGAAAAGAAAATAAGGGAATTTATTCAAGGTAAGATTAATGCAAACTGGAATGTTTATATTCCTTTACTTCTAATTTAGATGCTGGTTTGGGTTAATATTTTAAAATACAACTTTCGATCTGAGGAGAAGATTCCCAAAATGATTTTAATTTCAACTGGTGAATTAATGGCTCAAATAGACAGATTACTGTGACTTTGCTATATGTTGTGGCAGCTAAGCCATGGTAACTGTCTGCATTTTTCACAGGCTGAGAGAATGAAGGTAATTTGTCCTCACTTGGCCTAAATTATGCTAAATCATATTATCTAGTATCTGCCCCATGGAAGAAGCATGAATGCTATTAATTGTTTTAGATCTACTGATAAATGGTATATGAAGTTGCAGCATTCAATTCTTAGTCTGGAACCTGTGGTTGCATCTTAGAAGATATGGGGGATAGTAGTAGTGTGAATCAAATGAATCAAAGATTTAAAAATATCACAGCATATGGGACAGCACCACCAGGAAGACAACTCTCTAAACAGAACCACTTACACCAAACTAATTCTGTGCTCTCTAGGCACATGTCTGACTTAATGGAGCACATAAGGAATTTGGAGTCAGTTCTTGCTCCTGGAGCATTTGGGTGCTGCGTATTAAATGTGCCTGGATAGGCTGGAATTAATCTGAGATCTTGCATTTACTGGGATGAAAGTATTTGTAATAAGGTTCAGTGACCCAGGAAGGAGTTAAAGCTCTTTGACTGGACAGAAAGGAGACAGCTATTTCTGGATGATCTAAAAGAGCCATTGGCAGCCGTGGCATTGAGGCTGCTGGCAGCTGTGAGTGGCAGCTGTCTCTGGGGCAGGGTGCTGTAAATGTGAAGCTGATGAATGGGCAGTGATTTGGTCACGCTGCATTCACTGGGCTGCATCACTCGGTCTGTGTTTTGTACATAAACATGAATGTTTCCTCTGTGTATACTTAATAAGGGTAGTGGGAAATGGGACATGTGGGTTTTCACATCTGCCCCAGCTCCCCCTTCAGCATCTGACAGCTCTGTGTGTGCTGGTTCCTGCCAGTGCCTGTCCCGGGGATTGTTGTGGGTGTTGTCTCTGTGGGTGGCTGGGAAGAAGCTTAAGAACTGATGCTACAGAGGGAGTGATTAACACAGTATTGAGTATTTTGACCATATGCTTTGTTAAATGTGTTCTATATGCTTTTCCTTTAATGCCTCCATTTATTTCAAGTGATTCTGCTTGTATTTCCCTTGCTGGGATGTGGGCAAAACAGCCTGACTGCAGGCTGGCAGGAAGTCTGAAGTAGATTCTGGGCTCTTCCTGCCAGAAAGCCCTATCAGAATTAATACTTTTTACTTAAGAGAATGTTCTTTCTCTTCTTCCCTTGTATCAGATTTCCAGAAGCTCACAGCAGCAGACGATAAAACAGCCCAAGTTGAGGATTTCCTTCAGTTCCTGTACGGGGCTATGGCTCAGGATGCCATATGGCAGAATGCCAGTGAGGAACAGCTTCAGGATGCACAATTAGCCATCGAGCGCAGTGTGATGAATCGCATTTTCAAACTTGCCTTCTACCCTAATCAGGATGGAGATATTCTGCGTGACCAGTAAGTTAATGGAATTCCAAGTACTTGGTTTCTCTTCTGCAGTTGGTGCAGATGGAAGCTGTGCAACCTTCCTGTGACAGACTTGTCTTTGCCAACCAGGCCACACAAACCCATGTTTTTGTTCAGAACATTTTGTTAAAGAACAGGGAAGTGCTTTAGCACCATGTGCAAACGTGTTTGCAATAAACTGCTAGAACAGAATAAAGTTGTAAATGTAATAATGACTTGGGATACAGTCGGGTCTGCAAGTGTGTGTGCTGAGAGAATGATCAAAATCTGCCTCAGGACTCCTTCCATTTCCTGGTTTGGTGCAGTATTTTCCATGCATTTGGGATTTTTTGTTTCTGTGTTTTAGAACAGATGCTGTTGGAATGCTCTAAGAGCTACTTGGTTGTACAGCACAATCCTCTGCACGCTCACTGACCTGGTATCCATCAGCTGTAGGGCCACCATGACTATGTACATTCCTGAAGATATCCCTTGTAGTATCAAATTTAAAACAAGTGGGAAGCCCCAGGGGACTGCAGGCTGGCTGCTGCTAACTTTTCACTCATGTTTTTTGTGTTTTCAGGGTCCTTCACGAGCACATACAGAGGTTATCCAAAGTAGTGACTGCAAACCACAAGGCCCTTCAGATACCTGAGGTAACAACTCCTTCACTTCTGTACGTGTGTCAAGGTGCTTGGTTTTAATTAAGTTTGGGATGGGGAGGGAATTGTTCTGTTTTACACTTAGAAGTGGTGCTTTTCTGTCTGTGACAGCTGAAATATCCTGCAGGAAAAGCGTGCTGTGCCCGTGCCTTAGTGTCTTCCCTTGACTGATCCTTCTAAATTCAGTTTTTTTCCTCATTTTACCACCTCTGTCCTGATACCAAGATTTAAGAACCAATGGTACACTGCACTAAGATGCAGTAACTTTCTGATAATTTGCTTCAAAAGAGAAGATTTGAATCCTTTATGCTTCTGCTGTGATTCCCCTGCCATGGCTGTGGTTTACGGCTGTCAAGTTAACTTTCTGAACCAGCCAGAATTAACAAAACCTCGCAGCTCTGAATTTACCCAGTGCTTTTGCTTTTCTCATGCCTAATAGGATAACTAAAAGCAGGTTGGTAGGCTCAAGGAGCCTGTCAGGGCTGGATGTCTGCAGCTGCCTGGCTCTCAGTTCAGCACTCTGAACAGTGTCACAAAGCTGCTGGTGAGGAACAGAGGCCCTGCAGCTCTGCCTTCATCTGGAACAGGGTCCTGAGCAAGTCGTGGAGAAGTACAGGCTCACTGTGGGAGTTGCACACAGAATACTGGCTCCTTCTATTGTTTTTTTTAATGAGACCTCAGGAAGCCACCTCCACTGTGAGTGTGGTGGAGCCATTTCAGTCACAGACTCACAGAATGGGTTGAGTGGGAAGGGACAGACCATAAAGCCCATCTTGTTCTACCCCTTGTCATGGGCAGGGACACCTTCCACTAGACCAGGTTGCTCCAAACTCTGTCCAACCTGGCCTTGGACACTTCCAGGGATGGGGCAGCCACAGCTTCTCTGGGCAACCTGTGCCAGGGCCTCCCCACCCTCACAGGGAGGAATTTCTTGCATATATCCAACCTGCATCTGCCCTCTTTCGCTTTGAACTCCTCTTGCCTTAAGGCTTCCCTTTTCTCCAGAGCCTGTGAGTCTCTGGTGCTGTGGTGCACAGCAGTAACTTGGACAGACAATAGCTGGCAGTGTGTTGGCTTTCCACAGGTGTATCTCCGGGAGGCACCGTGGCCGTCGGCACAGTCCGAGATCCGCACGATAAGTGCTTACAAAACCCCCCGGGACAAGGTGCAGTGTATCCTGAGGATGTGCTCCACCATCATGAACCTGCTCAGCCTGGCCAACGAGGATTCAGTACCTGGGGCAGATGATTTTGTTCCTGTTTTGGTTTTTGTCCTGATAAAGGTGAGTTCTTTTGCAGAGGTCACAAACCCCAGCTAATTCTTGTAATTAACAAGCACATTTAGGAGGAGAAATAATCCCTGTGGGTAATGGGGAGCATGCCAGGCTCAAGCCCAGATCTGATTCAGCAGGTTGGAATGGGAATCAAAAATGTGGTCACATTTACCGTTTTTGAATCCAAACAAACGTTGCATTTGGAACCAAGGAAATTGGGGTGCAGATTTTGTGTGGGGAATGGAGTTTGTGTGAGATATGTCCACCAGCATCTGTCATCTGTGCCTGCTTCATGCTGTCCTCTCAGGACCAAGATCCACACTACGACTGACTTGTGTTGCTGGTCTCTTTGGCATGAGTGGAGAATGGTCTGTCACATGTCAGACACCAAAACAACAGGCTTTACACGTGTTGAGGTCCTGATGACCTTCAAAGATTCTGCCAGTGTTCCCCTTCTTTCTCTTGGCCTGCTAGTCATTTTTCCTTGATGGGAAAAAGGCTCTTTTCATCAAGCCTGATGTCTTCTGAGCGTGTGAGATGGGGCTGGTCAGGATGAGCAGTGCCTGCCCTGGAGATAGTTACCTGCTGTGCAGTATCAGGATCACTGCACGGAGGGAATTGTGGTTCTTTCTGTATCTTGCAGTGTTTGATGTCGAGCTTTGCAAACAAACTGTGAGTATCTCTCTCTTCTCCAACCCCAGGCAAACCCCCCTTGCCTGCTGTCCACTGTGCAGTACATCAGTAGTTTCTATGCCAACTGCTTGTCTGGAGAGGAGTCGTACTGGTGGATGCAGTTCACGGCAGCCGTGGAGTTCATCAAAACCATCGATGATCGCAAGTAACTCGCCCAGCACATGCATGGGCAGACTGTGAGCAGGAGAGGAGCGTCTGAGAATGTACAACAGCTGCAAAAGCTGAAGAAAAGACTTTCCTTGTATAATACTGTACAGAATTGAGGCATTTTAAAACACACCTTTACTAATCTAATTAATTTAACAGATTTTCCTCTTCTCTTTCGGTTGCGTTTTTCTCCCCTCTAGATACTGGCACTGCAAAAGGGACCACAGTTTTCAGGTATTTTGGAATCTCAAAACATGCAGAAAATATTTCATGCTTTCTCCACCACCCCTCTTGCTGAATTCTTCCTCACGTGAATAGTTCATTTGATTTCTAACAGAAAACTGAAACAAGAGGAATCAGGGCAGCCACACAGTAAACTTTCTAGTTGAATACACCTTTTATTAAGAAAACACCAGCCACACTGAAAGTTTGTAGTAGCTGACATCAGTTATCGATTATATTTCACCTAAATTTAAAATCTGAGAGGACAATGTAAATATTATATAACTATATTTAATGCATTGCAAGTTTCTTTGGACTCATTATCCTTCGAATAAAAAGCAGAAGCCTCTCTGACCTCTAACAGGTTGTGACGTACCGTATTTTGGTGATGGAAGGACTTCCTAGGAAGGCTAAGGTTTAAAAAGGGCAAACTGAACTATTTATTAAAATGTAATTAAGGTTACTGAAATTTCTAAAACTGGAATTTTTAATAGGGCTTATTAGCTAGCTGAACACTTCTTGGCTAGGGCATTAGGGTGTTACAGAGGTTTGGGTATATAGAGGAGAGCAACTGTAAGTTACAATAGAGAAGTCTAATATAAAAAAGGAGAAATAAAATACCTTACTGTAATATTTTTTCTGATCTATTGTGTATACTGTACAAACCCCAAACAGAGATCCTTAACAGAACCTTGGGCTGTAATATATATTTTGATTAGTGACATTAAATACATATGCCAGGGGGTTCAGTGAATGTTTTTACTAAATGTTCTTCGTGTTGTCTGCTATGCAGCAGTGCAAGTTTTACTGTTCATATAAAATATTTTAAAATAATATAACACTGTTCTTTATGAAACATATCATGGCATCAGTTCAGGGTGTTTTCTAGATTTCTCACCCCGCCTTTCCCTTAAACTGACAGTTACCAGGTTAAAGAGGTTTTTATGCACACCACCACGTGTGTTTTTCACAACTGAAGTGGTCTGGGGCATGGCCAGTGCGTGTTGGCTCTTTATAAGCACTCGCTGTCCTTTTTCAGCTTGAATACAGTGAAAAAGGACATCGAGCATTGAACTTTTTCATGTCAGTATTATTTCTTGCTCTTTCCAGAGTGTTCATTGCACTTCTGACAGAGGGATGTGGTAAGGTTTGGTGTCTGTGAGTGGTAAAGAAAACAAAATCTTTCTCACAGTCTTTTCAAAACACGATTGCTTGATTTTGTGTGTGTGCATTTTGATGATTAAAACCTGTAAGCAACTAGTACTTGGGAAAATCATGTGGTTAATTGGAATTAGAGCAAAGTATTGAGTGCATGATTTGGCTGTGCTACTTGTCAAGGCATAATTAAAGAAACTTACTTTCTTGGACTCAGATAGAACTCAGTCTTAGCAGTTTTGCCAAACTAATCACAGATGAGAAGTTGGGATGGTAACTTTTTTCTTTTATAGTCTTTCTCCTCTATTAGAGACTCGACTGTGTGGAGGAGCAATACTCAATCGAAACAGAATTCTTCTGATCTGCCTTACTGTGGTGACTCAGTCTGTGTAGCACTGCAATATTCTGGTTATTTAGCCTTGATGGGTTTTTGGTGCTGAACACGTAACTCAATACTGCAAGCACAGCCCTAACCAATAACACTCAGCAGCAAAGCACAAACATGCCCTTGAAGATATGCCCAGATCATATCGAAAAGCAATATAAATCCATTTATACTGAAGTGTCCTGTAATATGTAATTATTACTTGAATATCCAAGACATTAAGACCGAAGTGTGAAAGTTCTCTTAGTCTTGCAGTTTGGGTGTTGGTTGAGGAGAGTATTTGTAGGATCCTTAAAGAAGGCACAAGGACACTGGAGCTGGTGTTCACCCTGCATGTTGCCTCTTTGCTGACCTGGACACAGGGTGGGGTCAGGCCCATTGTGTCTTTCAGGTTTGCTCTCCCTCATGGAAGGGGCAAGAACCATTTTCTCCACAGCTTTTATCACTTTATTTCTCTGCATAAAAAAATATTTAAAAGAACTGGTGTCTTTTTTTAATTGTTATTTAGTTATTTTAAAACCAATAAGTTTCAGTGAGCCCCAGGTGAGCTGACAGTTTTTGTAGCAAGATGGTCCTTTGCTTCTTTTTTTTCCAACCTACTCTGAAGGTCCTTTATATAGTCTTGATAGGTGTAGTTAGAGAATTAGGCTTTCCAAAGAATTAAAAGCCTGCCTGTAATGTCCTTTTACTGTTTTCCCCGGTGTCCCGTAATGTTTTGTTTTAAAATGCTGAATTCCATGTCTAGGAAGTGGTGGTGTTAGGTTTGCTGTGCAATAGTGAAGGTGAAAAGACAGTGCATAAAGGACCAAAAGTACCAGAACTGCTGCCAAAAGGTGCCAGCCAGCCACGGGCCTGTTGCTGTAATCTCGGTGCTTTCTGTGAATTAAACTTCTTCAGCCACTGGAGGAGGAATGGGACATTTTGGGGAGAGGGAGGGGGGAGACGTTGGTAACAGGTCACAGCTGGGGACAGGCTCGGTCGTTGTTGTCAGTGCCGGTTGTTGGCACGTCCTGAGGAACTGCCACGTGAAATGATGGCATGTCTGTGCCTGGGAATGTTACAGAGGTGCTGGTTTCCTTTTTGAGTAGAGGAGGGAAAGAAAGGGCTGGGTTTTTCATCCCTAGGAGATTCCTTTGTGCTCCTAAGTGAGATTTCTCTTTAAAGCCTTTTTAAATCCTCTTTAAGGAGAATCAGAATGTCTCTGGCCTACCAAGGATTTGAGTTTAAAAGTTTTTGTTTTGAAGACCTTTTACTACCAAATGCTGAATGTAACTGCCATAAATTTCAGGAAAAAAAGCCACGAACATGATGCTGTTTCCTGTGGGTGAGTCTCTGGTGAGCACAGTGTTGGTTCGTATTGCTTGAAAACGTTCTTGTTCTGTTAAGCCAAATTCTCAGAGAATTGGAGAACTCACTGCCATGGGAATGGGGAGGGGTGAAGAGGGTGGGAGAGGGGGCAGAGCTGTGTGTTGGCATGAGTGAGTCACGGTGTGCTGGGAGAGCTGGAGCAGCAGGAAGGCAGTGGGGACGGAGGGGGAAGGATGCTCATGTGTGGGTACAGCTGGGGACGTGGTTGAGCCTGTACTACTTGAGAATTAACCTCTGCTAAGTTAGTAGTGTGTGTTCTGTACCTTTTAATTGTGCTTTACCTCTATTGAAAAGCTTTGTACTGCCTCTCCTCTTTGGTAAAGCCTTTATAAATCTAAATTAACGAGCTTGCACAATCTTGTATACAGGAACCCCATCTTGTCTCTTAACGTGATTATTAATGTATTATTCTGTAAAAACTGATTAAAAGGAGAGCAGTTTAACCGCCTGGCTTTGACGTTTCTGCCTTGTTCCAGTGCCATCACTAGTTCTGCTGGGGATGGCAGTGCAAGTGTGAGCAGCTTCCCAGTAACTCTGTGAGGTTTCCCATTGGGAATCACTGCTCTGCTCCATCCTCACACCTCTCAGGGAAGGGACAGTGGCAAAAAAGAACCAAAATCCAGTTAAAGGGAAAGGAAGCATTGCTGCATTGACTGCTTAACACAGAGCTCTTCAGATATTATTTTAAATGCTGTGGCTTGGGCTGTTCTAAGAGCTTGAGAGGAAAGAAGTAGCTCTGCCTGTGGCAGGGCCATGCCCATCCCTCTGCTGCCTGCTGTTTGATGCCTTGATGGGAGTGGTCAAGTCCAAAAGTGTTATGTTTGGCATCTTGTTTCTTAAGAAATGTTAATTTTGCCTGTGAGACAGGAGCATTTTCTCAGCTGTCGTGCACCCAGCCCGGTCCTGGCACCGGCAGGGGCGGGTGGGCACAGCGGTGGGACCGGGGCGGGGGCACGGCCGTGGCGCTGCCACGAGCTTGGTCCCTGCAGTGTTATTGACCTTGATTCTCTCTCATTTGCATCCAGCATTTTTCATCCTCTGGAATATGGTGTTTGGGGACCTTTCCATCATTAAGTGGATTTACAGCAATTTCCTTATGTGTTTTCTCCAAGGGATTCTGTTATGAGAGGCACATTAAATCTCCATTAATACCTCATTATCCGACTGATAAGATTACCATGATAATGAGGCAGAAATTCTAATTGTTTCACTTCTTATTGTGCCTTTCATTAAATCACATACCTGGAAGTTGCTGTCGGAGAGGAGAGCTCCAACCTGCAGAGCTCGCGAGGTGACCTGGTTCTGTGCATCCTGGTCCTGTCCCACAGTGCTCAGGGGATGCTGGGGTGTGCTGGCCTTTTCTCCTCGGCTCCTGTGCCTCCTGCCACAGCCTCCCCTCTGTGGCAGTGCTACCAGGAGGGCTTCTGGTGGCCCCAGGGCCTTTGGCAGCCTGCCCTGGGAGCATGGATTTGGAGAGACCATGTCTCACATGCCCCGTGCCGTGGTTGTGTGGAGCCATTTGCTCCAAGCGCAGGGGTGTGCAGCCTCCGCCGGAGCTGTTAGAACCCATCAGGTCAATGATCCATGAACTAAGAAGTCTCTAAGCAGGAGCAATTATTGTCTATCATGTGTCAAAGGCGCCCGTATTGACCCCGATAGATGGAGCCATTATGTCCTGTTGAGGCAGCGATCCATGAACGGAGGGTTCACGGGAGCAGAGGTCTCAACACACCACACCAGCGCCGTCCATCCGTCCTGCCCGTCCCCGCAGGGTGAGGGATGCACAAGGTGAGGGGACAGGGATGGATTTGGGGAGGGGAGCAGTGTGGATGCTGCCAGCTCAGTGTTCTGCTGGAACAGCCTGGAGCCAGGCCAGGCTGGGGGAACAGCCCCACTGGGCCCCAGGGCTCCTCAGGGGATGTTCTGCATCTGCCCCAGGCCCCGCTCCCCTGGAGTGTGTGCAGGGATTCCAGTGACCAGCACGACCTGAGCTCTGGTCCAGGAGCAGAGACACCTCTGTGGGGCCATGTTGGTCACAGACTGCTGGTGAGAGCCCCTGCCTGGTCCTGACAGGCAGCCCACAGCCAACCTCGTTAGGAAACACCACAGAGCCCTGCTTGGCACCAGATCCAGCTCTGGATCCCCTAGTTCCTTAAGTGTGGGGGGAGCTGGGGCCATTTCTGCAAACAGTCTGTTCCTAAGGCTCAGTTAATGAGGTAGAGGAGCCCACAGTGGATGGCTCCTCTTGGCCTATGGGGCAGAGGGTCCCCAGGACAAGGACTGTGTGAGCCCCTCTTTCAGCACAGCACTGGGGTTGGCCACGGAGCCCCTGGCTCAATGCCCTGAGTGGAGATGGAGCTGGGCCCTGGCCCCTGGCCCCCTGCCCAGGCTTCTGGCATCCAGATCTGCTGCAGAACAGAACGTTATCCTGCACAAGTGGACTCAGGCTCCTCCTGTGCCAAGGAGGAGATGTCTCCATAGTAACTGGCACAGTTGGAGGGCAGGAGGTGCAAGGGACTGAGACAAAGCCTCTGTGAGAGCCCTGGGCAGACCCCACAGCCCAGGGTACCCTTGGGCCCATGGTGCTGCTTGGCCGGGGGCACAGGCTGCTCCAGCCCCCTGTCCCTGCTGCTCCATCAGGAGCCAGGTATGGCCCCCCCAGCAGTGCCCCCAGTGCTGATGGCAGAGACCCTGTCCCTGTGGTGTCACTGCTGTGGGGAGGGGTGCCTTTTAGCACCAGCCTGCAGAGCCAGAGCCAAGGGGGCAGCCATGGCCATGCCTGGGGCTCTGGGCTGGGGCAGCTGCATGGCAGCACCTGGGCCAGGCAGGTGCAAGGTGGGTGGTGGGTGCCCTGTGGGGAGCGGATGCCCTGCCCACCACTGCCCACCTCTGCCAGCCCCGCCGGCAGCACCACCACTGAGCCACGGCACCAGCAGAGTCATCGGGCTGGGGTTAATCAACATTCATTCATGTTTCCAAGTGTAAATTGAGCATTTGTTTAATTATGTGTAAGCAGCAATACATTCTGGCCATTATCTAAATCACTATTTTATTTCCTGGATGTGGTTTCATAATGCCGGGTTTGTGCTCCAGCCTCTGCATCATTAACAGAGAAGAGTTAATGAATATAAAAGCGTAAAGGCTAATTACACTTTAATTTACAATCATGGTCTCATTTTGGGACCACATGAAATCTGTTTTGAAAACAATTAAAACAAAAAAAAAAAACCCAGTGAAGGTCTGGTGAGTGGAAGGGTTTTGGCACAAAGTGAACAGTGGCCGCCGGGCCCATGGTGCTGTGGCTGCTTGGTGTTAGCGGGGGCCAGGGCTGCCCACGGCTCCCAGGAACCTGGTGGGTCCCTTGTGCTCCCATGGGCCCTGCAGGGTAATGACCTGGGCTGGCAGTGGGACCCCCTGGGGCTGGTGCTGGTGTGGGGACAGTGCTGAGGATGTAAATTGGAGCCCAAGGGGGAGCACAGTTCACCTGAAGGAGACAAAGATTTATTGGGCTGCAGCTGTTGAAAGCAAAATCCAGCGAGAGTGCTGACTCCAGCACTTTGCAGTATTTCCCAGCACCCATGGCCGTGCCTCCCTGGAGCAGGTACCAGAGCCTGGCCCTCAGGGGGGACGGTGCCTCAAGGTGAAGCTCATGGCAGGAGTGGTGATGGGAGCGGGTCGGGCTCTGTCTCTGCTGCTCTGCAGGAGGATCAGGCTGAGCAGCAGGGCTCTGGTAACCCCAGGTGTTGGGGCAGCTCCCTGCAGGCTGCAGCAGACAGAGCCCCTGGGTCTGTCCCCCACCACCAGTCACCCATGGCAGAGACCATGGCTTCACCCGAGGGTGTCCCTGAGGCTCTGGGGACTGTCACACCACCATGTCCAGGCCTAGGACAGGAGCTGTCCCCACTGGCATGGGGTTACCCTCTGGAACCAGCTGTGGGTTACAGGTGGGATTTTGGGGCTGAGGTGTTGGCTTGGAGGAGAACAGGGCTGGGGGAGCAGGACTGGAGCATGGGGCTCGTGTGCTGTGATCAGGTGTGTGCACACGTGTGTGCTCCCGTGGTTTGTGATGGGTGAATTTCTGTTTGTATTTCCTTTATTCTGATTCCCTCAGAAATTGCATAAGAGCTGTGTGCTGAGTGCAGGAGGGAGCAGTGGCCTCGGAGCCAGAGGCTCGTTCTGGCAGAGGAAATAAATCTCCCTGAGAAAACCACTTTGCTCACACAATTCCAATCCCACAGGGCATCGTGGCATCACTCACTTCTTGTTTTATTTAGCTGATAATCTTTTATTTGGCCAGTCAAGCCCTATGGAAGCAAGATACCTTTACTGGGTGTTGGAGTGGGGGGCTCACAGACCTGGGCACTGGGAGGGCAGCGATGCCCGGGGGTGCATCCTGTGCCAGGGGCTCAGCTCGGACTGTGCCGTGCTGGGACTTGTGTCCTGGGTGGGTCCCCTGAGCTGACACCCTGCAGAAGCACTGAAGCCCCTGTGGTTTTGCTTGCCCCGCCCATGGTGGAGGACAGGACATGTCCTGCTGCCAGGTGTCTCTGGAGGTGGCTCAGGGACATCTGCTCAGCAGGATTTGCAGGACTCAGCACTTGTGGTGGACCCACGGGCTCTGTGGGTGCCTCTCCCTCTGATGGATGTGCTGAGCTGGGACAGTGGAGGCTCCTTCACCAGTGGGCACCGTGACAGGACCCAACTGCCCTTGCTGGGAATGTGGGTGCTCTGCTGTCCCCCTGGGTCTGTGTGGGGTCCACATGCCCAGCAGTGTGGGCACATCTCTGCTCCCATACAGGCACCTGAGGACCCCTCCCCTTCCTGTCCCTCTCCAGGGCTAATGCAGGAGCTGTGCCATAGTGGAAACCTCGCGTGTCCCTCAGACGGGTTTGTCATCCAGCTTGTCACCGAGGCGGGGCCGTGTCAGTAATGAACACATCCCGGGGCTGAGTGCCTGCGGCCGCTAATTGAAAGCGCTCACAGTTGGGAATTGGGGTGGGTTAGGCACACTCCCTGCACTAACAGGGATTTGCCGTTCAAAATTCCATGGCTGCCAAGGGCAGCAGAGGAGGAACAGCCGCTGTGCCCTGTCCGTGCTGGGACAGGCACTGGCACCACACGGGTCAGACACAGACCTACACCACCCTAAGAAATGCAGCACCCCAACCTGCAGCTGAGGTGGCGGCTGGGGCTGCTGGGACTGCCAGAGCTGCTGGGGCTGGGGCTGCTGGGGGCTCCAGCTGTTTGGGGAGGTGTTGGCTGTGATGTGTTTGTGCCTCATGAGGGGTCAAGGCTCACCCATGACCCTTTGCAGTGGCACCAGTGATCACAGGGCTTGGTGGCAGTAGCGTGGGGAGGTAGCTTGTGTGGGGCACCAACACAGCCCTTGTCAGCCCTTGTCAGCATTCCCACCTTCCCACTAATCCTTGTCATCCCAAATCTTATCAGCACTGATTTGATATTTACTTCCAGATTGCGGATGAACATGTTGAACATCATCATCCGATGATGATTCCCCATTGACAACCACTTTTTGAGACCTGTCAGTCAGCCAATTCTTAATCCTTTTAATGTGAGCTCTATTGATATTATATAGAGCTAATTTTTTAATCAAAACGTCATGTGCTATTAAATCAAACGCCGAACAGAAGCCGAAGCGTACCACAGCTTCTCAGTTACTTTTATTAGTTAAACTTCTAAATTAAAGGAATGAAACCAAATTTTTTGACAAACCCAAATTCCCATCCAACCATGCTCCTGGCGCTGGTTGCAGCCCCACTTGCTGTCACTGGCAACCGTTCCAGCTCCTCAGCTGCTGCCCAGGCATGGCTGTGGCCAGAGGGGTGAGCGCGGCCGGCGGGGCTGGCATGGGGCTGGACGTGCCAGGGAATGGCTGAGTGCTGGGGTGGCCTCGATGCAGAGCTGCTGCTGGGGTGGAGGGGCTGAATCCAGGCCACTTCACAGTTAAAGTCCTGGTGGAGAAATGGGAATTTTTCTCCTGTGCTGGATGCAGCCTCTGACCTGAAAACGTGCCCCAGCCTCCCCGGATGCGGAGCGGGAGCAGCCGTGCAAATGCGATATGACAGCGCAAGACACACCAATATGGTTACCAGCTGTCCGGCCGCCACTGGGCCCTACTGGGTGGGCAGGCGATGCCCCAGTCGCAGATGCATTTCGGGGGGAGGAGGGAGGGCTCGGGCAGGGCCCCTACGTGCAGGCAGGCACACGCTGCCCAGTGCCACGTCGCTGGGACCGGCACAAGTGCTCGTCAGACCGGGACAAACCCGTGGGGTCCCACTGCTGTCACCCTGGATGGGGCTTAGGCACAGCTGGGGCCCTGTGCCACTGTGGCCAGGCTTTGGGGACCCCTGCCCAGAGCCAGGTGAGCCAGGCTGCTGGCAAGCCCCCTGCCCAGAAACCCCCTCCAGCTGCCACCCACGTGGGCTTCTGCAGGGGTCCATCCAGCGCAAGGCAACTCCCCTGGCTGTGTCCCCTCCAGATCAACCAACCCTTTGTAAATCTAAATTAATAAGGTTGCACAGCTACAGACACAGGAACACGGGCTGTGTCTTGTCTTTGTCGATCAATGCTTTCTATCATCTCATAAAGCTGATTAAAAAGCAGAGCAGTTCATCTCACCAGGTTCCACATCCCAACGTTATAAATTTGATATTCTGGTTAATGATTGTCAGCGCCGGCGGAGGACATGGAAGCTGATCAGTATTTGTAGTTTATAATTAATTATTGGAGCGTTGCTGCAGAGGACACCAAGGAGGGGTTGGGACTGATTACGAATTTATTGTCTCTATAATGCCAAAGAGCAAGAGAAGGGGAGTTTGTATGTCCAGCATTGCCCATGCCAGAGGGACACAGAGCACCAGTGTGACCTGTCACGGTCACCAGCTCCACATCTGTGTCCCCAGTGTGGCTGGGAGGGTCAGCCAAGAGGGTCAGCTGCATTCCATCCCTTTCCTGTTGTCCGTGGGGAAACTGCAGTGAACAGATGTCTCTGCCCCAGCTCTGGACACAGGGATGTTGGTCCCTCAGGCTAGACGGTGACCTGGTTGTCGATGCCAGCTGCTTGGAGAGCCCATGGATGGATGGATGATGCTGTGCATCCCTGTCTGGCAGCCCTGACGGGGGTCTCGGCCCCTCGACAACTGCAGGCAGGGCTGCAGTGGCTGGTCCTTGGCAGCCGTGTGGCACAGGGAAGAAAATTCCACTAGTGGGTCCCACAGCCACTGCCTGGGCCAGCACGGGGAGTTTTGGGACTTCTTTCTCTAGAAATAAGAAACTTGACACCAAAGGAGTGTCCTGAGCTGTTTCTCTGGGATAAAATCCTGTAACTTGACCAGATCCCGCATCTCAGACAGCCCCGTGCCCCGGATGGGTGATGTGCTCTGGGGGCTGAGGTGGCCACTGGCCCTCCGGACAGGAGCAGGCATAGGGACAGGGACAGCGACAGGGACAGGGACAGGGCATGGCGGTGGTCGCGCAGCCCATGCCGCGCCAGAGGGAGGGCTGCGATCGGCGGCCTCAAGGTGGCACCGTAAGAGTGGGAACGGCGAGGAGGAACAAAGGCGGCTCAGAGCCCCCTACACAGCTCAGAGCCCCCAGCACTGCTCAGAGCCCCCTGCCCAGCTCAGAGCCCCCAGCACTGCTCAGAGCCCCCAGCACAGCATCAGAGCCCCCTGCCCAGCTCAGAGCCCCCTACACAGCTCAGAGCCCCCAGCACTGCTCAGAGCCCCCAGCACAGCATCAGAGCCCCCTGCCCAGCTGAGAGCCCCCAGCACTGCTCAGAGCCCCCAGCTCTTGGGCAGAACAGGAGGGTCACAATGCCACCAGCAAAAATCCCAGCAGTGGTCACGAAAATGGGGTCATGAGGGTGGCAGGGTTGGTGGTCCCGGGGCACCCACAGCCCCCGGTCAGCACGGAGCAGTGGGACCCCCATGTGTGAGGCTCTGCGGGCTGTGCCCAGTGTCACAGGGGTGTGTCAGTCACAGCTCGGACTGATGTCACAACACCCCGTGTCTGCAGGGACTTTGGGGGTGTATTTTATGTTTCAGTGTGCCAGATGCTCTGCGTGTGGGAAGGTGGATGCCGTGTGACGTGGGGCTGGTGCCCATGGCAGGTGACAGCACGGACCCACCGAGCCCTTTGGGCTCATACCACCGAGCCAGGTACGATGCCAGGGGTCCTTGCTGCCCCTCCCTTGAGGGGTCTTGTCCCTGAAATGCAGCCCAAACCCACTGCTGGCTGTGGGGTGTCCTCCTGCCCAGTCCCCTCGGCCACGAGCCTCCCGTGCCTGCTGTGAGCCTCTGCCAGCTCCCGGGGGAGCGGGGCCGGGGTGCGGGAGGTGCCCTCCTGCTAATTGGAGTGTGCTGAGGAGGAACCAGCTCAGCTCTGCCTGCCTTGACATTAAGACCTAAACTTGCTGTAAAACCAAATGGATACACACACCCACATCCACGAGGCTTTTAGTTCAGCAACAAGTGATTCCATCAAAGCCCAGCACCTAATTTAATAGCAATAATGAAAGGTGTGCGTCACTATTAATTTAAGCACTCCAACATTAGCCTTGCACTTAGAAACCAGCAAGGCAAAGCTATTTACAACTGAATGTACCAGGGCAATAAATTGAAAGGACTGGTCTGACCTGCGGTGGCGGCTTTCTTCATTTATACATAGATATATTTCTATGGATTCATTTATTCCCATCTCTTTAGCAAACCCTCCCTAATTAAGTTGAAGTGGCAGTGGAAGTGTGGCAGTAAGTGTGGAAAGAAGCTGCTAAAAACGTATTTAATTCATTATAAATAATCTTTGATAGCGTGAGGTTGGATTAAGGTTTTCGGTATCAGAGCAGGACACCAAGGAAGGCCAAGGAGATCATCCACACGTGGCAGGAGCATCCGTGTCCTGTGGTTTAACATCCTCGCACTGGGGAAGGGGGAGCAAGGCTGGCACAGGGGGGCTGTGGAGCACTGGCACCAGCAGCACCAGTTCTGGCTCCAGGAGCACCGTGGTGCGAGGCAGGGGGAGGTCGGTGGGCAGGGGGGCTCTGGCTCCGTGTGGCTGCGTGCTGTGTGTGCCCTCGGGATGATAATGTATGTGAGGAGGAAGGTGTATGTCACCCACATTAAAGGAGTTTAATGTGCTCGGAGTCACAGTATTGTACCCTTGCAGAATACATTATCTGTCACGCTGCCTTTACAGGCTGTCACCTCGCAGAGAGGCTGCAGAGTTCCTGGAAACCATTATCAGCCTCTAATGATATTATCAAAATTGGAGCAGGCGCGGTGTGGTGGGGCTGGGGGAGGCACTGCCACTGCTCTGCGTGCCCCGAGAGGTGCCTCCTGTGCCCCACCAGCCCTGGGAGCAGCGGGACGGGGGCTGCAGCTCCACAGACCCCTCTGGGGCCAAGTCCAGTGTCTGAGGCAGTGAAGGGTGCAGTGGTCGTGGGTGTCCCTGAGTGGCCCATGGAGCCACCGCCTGGACTGGGGTTGGAACCTTGGGCAGGGGCACCTGCCCCTGCCCCATAAGGCCTCTGCTCACCTGTGGGGGTCCCAGCCCGTGGGCACCGTCCCCACCATGTCCCACTCCAGGGTGCCCTTCCTGCGGGCCAGTGACCCAGTGGGAGCAGCTGAGCACTGCTCTCCCCTCTCCTTGTCAGGTGGAATTAAAAAAAAAAAGGCGCCGTCTTTTTTGGAGTGTAATCTTCCGCCTGCGACAAGGAGCCACGCAAACTGATAAATTGCAGATTAAACGAGTGCCACACTCCACTCCAGCCCTGGCTGTTAATTCCCCTGTTGTGCAATTCCCGGCTCTCAGGGCCTGTCAATTCCAGCTAATCGCAGGAGGCACTAAAACACTCTGCCCTGACAGCCCCGGATCGAGGCACCCCTGACTCCCGGCTCAGGTGGATTGCACGCATCACTTATGCACAAATCAGCAATATGCCAGCAGGGAGGAATTATGTCCGATGACAGCCCAGACATGAGGTACATATTGCAGAGCCGGCGAGCCCCAGCCGCCGTGACAGATTGCGGCGCGGGGCTGCGCGCTGGTGCGGGAGCAGATCCCGCTGCACCGGCCCCGAGCGCACCCGGAGCCACCGGCCCCGCGCCTGTGCCGCGGCAGGACGGGGCGGCACCCCCGCACTGTCCCCAGCCTGTCCCCATCCCCAGCACTGCCGTGGCCGGGGTTGCCCACAGGGGTGGTGCTGGCGCCGTATTGAAGGAACTCCCAGTGCTTGAGGTGGGGAGGGCGCGGGGCTGGGAATGGCACCGCGGGCACGGGAGCTGTCCCACCTGGGGTGGGGGCCAGCCCTGCTCAGCCCAGCCCGGCTCTGCTGTAACGTTTAGCTTGCCTTAGTCTGTGATCCTGAAAAGCTGAAATTAATGACAGCCTTGCAGTTGCTCATTAATAATTGCTTCATTACTGTACGCAGTTGCAGCCTCCTGACAATAATGGGGTTTGCTGGTGTATTTCTAATTATCTGGCATTCCAGCTCCCTAACAGAGCCCTGGCACTCCCCAGTGAGACCCTCCTCTCCAGCAGGAGCACAACCCAACCCGCTCAGCTCCGAGGTCTCTGGCAGCCCACGTGCTCCTCCTTCCTTTGCAGCTCCTGGGAAGGGGCTGAACTGCCCTGGCGAAGGCCCAGGCGGGACTTGGGGGCATCCAGATGCACCACTCTTGTGCCGAGCTCTGCCACGTCCCCGTCACATGCCTGGTGCTCGTGGCCTGGTCAGTTTGGGAGCAATGACGTCGAGCGAGGCAGCGGCACTGACCAGGTATGTGCCTGCAGCTGGCGGTGCTTGGCATGGCTGAACCATGGTCATCCCCATGACCACGCCACAACCATCCCCATGGCCACACCACTGCCATCCCCATGGCCACGCCACGGCCATCCCCATGGCCATGCCATAGCCATCCCCGTGGCCACACCACTGCCATCTCCATGGCCACGCCACAGCCATCCCCATGGCCACGCCACAGCCATCCCCATGGCCACACCACTGCCATCCCCATGGCCATGGCAGTCCCTGCAGCCCCAGAGCTGCCACTTGTGTACCTTGCAGCCTGGGTGAGCAGAGCCAAGCAGGAGGTGCCAGGAACCTCCGTGGATGCCTCTGGTGGGGCTGGTTGGGGCAGGGCTGCGGTGCTGCAGGTGGTGGCTGCACTCGTGGCAGGAATGTGAGTGCCGTTCATCAGCTCCTTGGAGAAATTCCCCCGGCAGTGGCGGCGGTGCCGGCGTTGGGGGAATTGTGGCCGCGTCCCCACTCTCACAGCACGGAAATGACCACTTGTGCCCCATTCCAGCCCCGCCGCCGGCTCGCAGCCCATTATGGCACATGCAGCCCCCGCACTCCCACTTGGGGAGGGGGCTCATTTGTAGTTAAAAATCTATTGTGACTTGTCAGAAAAATGAATAAATGAGCACATTATTTTTTCATTTTGGAGCTCAGCATCTGTTTGTCTAATCAAGAAAGAGAACTGGGAAAGTCAACCAGGGCTGACGCACACATTTTATTTAACTTTTCCTCTGTCAAAGGAGTTTAAATGTGTAATGAACAGGCCATGGTGATTTGAAATATAATCCCATTACTCTGATGAGATTACCCAGGCTGTGAGAGTTCACAAATCATGCTTAGGGTTTTTAGAGTGAACAACACCCTGTTGAGATTTTTTTTTCTCTTTTTGCATTTAAGAAGAGGTGTGTGGGGAGAATAAAACATGACAGTGCTTAACCCTTCGTGCAGCAGAGCAGGGCTGTGCCCAGGGCCAGCCCTCCCCATGCCCCAGCTGCCCATGGTGGCCCTGGGACCTTCCATGGGCACAGCAGCAATGCTGGGGAGCAGCACCCGGCCAGGGTGTGGGGCACAGGGCACAGGGCACAGGACACCTGGCCCAGCTGGCCGTGTGCCCACTGTGCCCACACATCCCTGTCCTCGTCACTGTCCTTGTCGTGGTGTCACACCAGGGTGGCTGTGCTGGGATGTGATTTAAGGGGCATTAATTTCAGCTGCAGCAGCAGCACCCAGCACCACCCGCCACCACGGCAGCGCATTTCCATGAATTCATGGGCCCATTACAAACATGTCTCCATAAATAACTCCCCCCATTAATCTCAGGGCTGCACCCAGGGCTCTGTGATGGGTTTTGCCTGCTCGTCCCGGTGCCAGGTCCTAGCCTTGTCTGAGGGGCAGCTGCAAAACTGCCGGGATGCACCAGGCTCCTGCCAACCCAAACCCAAAGGAGCCTCTGGCTTGAATTGCTCCTGTGAGAGTCCATGGCAAACCCCTGTGGGGCCAGGGAGAGCATCCAGTGCTCTGGCCTTGGGTGCCAGCACATGCCTGGGTGCCCTGTGTGTTTCCTGCTCAAAGGCCACTCTTGTGGTCCCAATGCTCTGATAAAGCCAAGGAGAAGGAGGGGGATTGTCCCTGCAGACAGGACTCCTCCAACAGCCAGAGCCAGAGAAAATTCAGAAAACCTCTGCTGCCTCCACCAGCTCCCAGTGCACGGCAGGCCAGAGTCATCCTCAGTGCATGAGCTGCATCCACCCTCCTGTGCCAGAGCCCAGGAGCAGGGATGGAGGAACAGCTTGCCTTGCTGACCCAGTTGAATGCCCATCTGACTCAATTACATCTACGACTACCGGGGAAAGACCAGCCCGTGATGGGTCCCTGCTCAGCTGTGCACAGATTGCAGCCATGAGCTCCAATTTAACTCCTTCAGAAACACTGAGGAGCAGAAATGTCTGTTCTGCAGGGGGGCTGCTCAGCTCTTGGAATGCCGGATCTTTCCAGGATTTAAGAAAGGTTTCCTGCATGCCATGTATCCAATTGGATCTGATCTTTGAAAGCAAATTTGCTTTTTAACTGTCAATGGCTCTTTTGGAGCAAATAAACTCATTCTGGGCTCCAATGTTCCCTGCTCCTCACTCAGTCCTTGGAGCAGCCTCCACCCGCAGCATCTCCCTGTCCCTCCATCCACCCATCCCTGCCCTGGCTCCCAGGAACACCCACACTGGGAACAGCCAGTGGCAGGTGACTGATGAGAGGGTGTGAACACACATGATCTGGGCAAGGGACTGTGCCACAAATGTCACCACAGACAGCAGAGATTGTATTATTTGAATTTTTAGGCTTTACTGAGAGCAAACCTGCACATGCTGAATCCCTGCTGATGATAAATACACGTGAGGGGCTGACAGCAGCACTATGGCCATGGAAACAGGAGACTGCTGCAGTTCCTGATATCAAATAGGCAATTTTTCAGCTCAGTTAAAAAGAATTGAAACTGGGTGGCCAAAGAACATTCACAGAGCAACTTTAATGTTAAATAGTTCACAGTCGGTTAAAGGAGTCATTTACATCAAAGGGGTTTCCCCCATTGCATCTGTGCCGCATTTGCACATAGAAAATATTTAAAAAATTAATAACATACTATAAAATAGCGTTTCTCATTTTGCAGATACCATGGAAGACTGTACAGCGAGGCCTGGCCTCAGTGGTGTGGGCACTGGGAGGGCTGAACCGACAGCACAGCAGGGGAGACACAGAGACACAGACCCTCCCTCTGCCTCGGGGTTGTTCCTGCACAACGTGTTAAGGCTCAGGGCTCAGGACATTTTCTCTGTACAAAAGCAAGGTGGGAGCTGGCAGAGGTCAGGCTGTGCCGTGGGACTGCCGTGCTCAGCTGGCCCCAGCCCCGTGGGGTTCAATGCCGTGTGGAACCAGGGCAGTTCCATGATACAGGGATGTGTGTGCAGAGCTCCAGCGACCTGGAGAGATGGATGAAAGACACCTCTGGTGAATTCAACCAAAAACGTGGCTCTGGGTCTCAGCAATCCCATTCCCATGTTCCCTGATGTATTAAGGATGGACAAAGCCAACATAGTTTCAAATCCCAGTACAAAGTAGGTATTAATTTTTATTTTTAAAGAATAATATTAAGAAAAGGTGAAGGCATTTCTCAGTCCCAGGTGCAAGGTGCCTCAGAGGAAGGGCCAGACCTGGGGCAGCAGCAGCTGTGGGTCCTGGGCAGGAGGATGCTCCTCTCCAGCACCAAGACGCTGCTGTGGATTTCCAACTACAGCAAGGAACTTCCAATAAAGCGTATGCAAAGCTGAAAAGCACAGTTAAAAATATTTTTGAACAAAACAAACAACAACAGACTCGACTGTCTCAGCATCCCTCACTAAGAGCTCCCCTGCCACGGCTGCTGTTCCTGGCTCACGGATGCCTCCTGCACTTCAGCAACAGAAGTGAAACCATCTGGGACTGCAGCCTCCCCCCAAAAGAACTGTGCATCATATGGACCTTGAAAAAGATTACATCTGTTTATTAATAGTAAAAATGGATACATTTGTCCTACATTTTGTTTTTAGAAATTTGATCATGTCACAAGCAATACCTGCGTGTACGTGGGTGGATTACAGATGTATATAATTTATTTTAACCAGGCTGTGAAATAATATGTAATCACATCTCTTCTTGTGATTGTACATAATACAGTAATTAAATGATGCCAGTCTACGTCATTCTCTTATTTCTAATCAAAGGAACCTGAAGCGTAACAGTCTTCTTTCCGGCTGATATGGCTCTTTATTTCTGTCACAGGGGAGACTTCCCATCACCGACGAGGGATAATCTTCCAGCCGTGAGACGGGATAGTTCAGATTCCTTCCCGGCGCTCCTGCCCTCGGGCAGCAGGAGCTCCACAGTCCTGGCTCCCCCAGTCCGGGCGGCGGGAGCGGCTCCGAACGCGGCACAGGCTCTGCCGGAGGCTCGGCCTCACTGCTGTCCCGACTTCTTCTCCTTCTGGAAGCTAAAGCTTGTTCTCCTGCTCAGTTTTCTTTGTTTCTGAGCAAAATAATCTGCTCTGGCTGTGCTTGCTCGTGACTCTAGAATATAGTTAACCTGCAAGACACGAGGTGATTAATGCCCTCAGTGGTTGAGCAGGATGGCCTGGGATGGGCAGGGACCCCCACACCACACACCCAACAGGGCCTTGGGGTAACTGGTCCCAGTGGCCACCAGGACAATGATGACAGAGAGAGCCTGGAGCACCAGAAGAGCCCAGCACACCTGCCCATGTCCCTCGTCCCTTGGCCCACCTGGTCACCCAAATCTCTGGTGAAGGCGGCGAGCAGAGCCCCAGCATTGGGATAATCCAGTAATGGGCTTCAATAAAGGACTTTATCAGCCTCAATAAAAATAATTCTTCCATTATGATGTTTGCATACTCAGCTAATCTCAGAGTTTTTCTGTGTTTTGGCACATTTTACTTGATGAAAGCATTTTTAAATGATATTTAACAAGCCTGCTACTCCCTAAATTTATTATCTCCAGTGCTTTGTGATAATCTCACAGATAATTTTAATGGAAGGTTAATGCAAGAATCAAAAAGATAAAAATGCCCTTTGGTCTGCCATTAGCTGGTTAATATGCTGTGGCTTAAAACTTGCACAATTTTATGCACTGTAGAGTGTTTCACTTTCATTGCATATTACAGCTTAAGGCATAAAAATATAGGGAATTTTCATGGTCAATAAAGCCTCCATTTTTCTCACTTGATCATGTAAAAAACCTAATTTGAAAAGTCTGATTTTTCTGCATCTTCTAATGCTGATGGAATTGAAAACAAACCAATGACTTGTGCATGAAACCAGAGAATGTTCTAGGTAAAGGAATGGCAACTTAAGAAAAAAGTACTGTTCAATAGTATTTCTCTCTTGAATATTCATATTATTCACAGTAAACCTTTTTTGTTAGCCTTCTTTTATGACCAGTCTCAGATATGTGGAGTCACCATCCCTGGAAGTGTTCAAAAAACAAGCACTCCATGATGTGGTTAGTGGGCATGGGGGTATCAGTGAAAGGTTGGACTTGATGATCTTGGAGGTCTTTTCCAACCTTAGTGATTTTGTGATGCCATGATTGTAGGTGTTCTGGATTACAATAGCTGCTTTAAGATAAAGTGGGAACAAAAGAATTGGCCTAACAGCTCACAAAACAGAAAACCCCTCAAACACGTTCACCTCCTGTGTTATGAATAAAAGTTATTTTATCGCACGTCAGTTATTTAACAATCCTCCAAACTCCACACAGCCAATAAAAGCAAACATAACAGATGGTTTGCCAGAATTACTGCTTTTGAATTTTGACTTGCTACGAAAGATGAACTTGTGGAAAATTCCATTTACTCTTCCAAGAGTGTAACAATAATTTGTTTCCCAAAGCAAGGGAGCACGTGTCTGTACAGAGCCCCAGGGGAAGGATCGGGTGAGGAAGAGCCCCTGGGTGCTCTGTGGGAACACCTGGGTGAGGGGCAGGAGCACCCAGCCCCACGCAGCCCCCACACCTCTGCATGGCATGGGGATGCTGAGCACCTCGTGTCCAGGGGTGGGAACTACCCGGACACAATAAAATTTGGTAGTTTCCTATAAAATTCCACAGAAAATCCGTGTCTCTATTAACTAGAAACAAGCACAAAAGGAAATGCTACACACAGACAGGCAGCAACTGTTTGAAGGATGAATAAAACAACAGGCAGGGAGCAGCCAGTCTGGCAGGTTAAACACACCTCAGTGGTCCTCAGGCCTCGTGTGTTTCCAGAGCCTCCTGAATTCTCATTCTCATGTCTAACAAGTGGTAAAACACCAGGATTTTGGGTCACGTTAAAATTTAATACTCACCTTCAGTACAATTTCATTGACAGTAGCAGCATCTGATTCAAAGTAAAGGTGTTTGTAGTCATGATTGCTTAGATATGTAAGTTTAAATATTGCATGACCTGTGAAGATAAGAAAAAAACTGTTCAGAATATTCCTGTAAAGTTTGAGCAGAGCTCGTGTGCCTGACAGAAGAAAACCACAGATGGTGATCTCCGCGTACCATCAGCACGACAGAAGGAAGCAATGAAATGCTGACAGGCTTCTCATGTCATTTCAATTTAAGGCAAGTGGTGGCTTACAGGAGCAGCTGAACTCCAGTCAATAAAGTTCCTTTTCCCATCACATCCCCACTGCAGGAAATGCAAAAATCCATCAAATGGCTGGTTAGCTCTGCTCGGCCCACACCGGCGCTCACCGGAGAATCACCACGCACAGGGGAGTGTTGTGTTGAAAAAGGGCAATTAATCCCAAAATCATCACTCAAAAACCTCACCCCAAAACATGCCCCGAACCCACCTGGCTGCTGATGGGGAAGGGGAATGGCCCCACTGCACAGCACCAAGGGACCCACAGCACCAAGGACCCACAGCACCAAGGGACCTGCCCAGCACACTCGGAGCACACTGAGAGCCAGGACTGCCCCTCCTGCAGCGGGGTCAATTAAACTGTGGCTGTAATTTGCTGGCAGCTCCACTGCTCGGGGCCAGTCCCACAAGGAGGGTCCCAGGGGTGGAGTGGACACACGGTGCCACCGGCCCGGCCACTCCCCGGCTGCCCTGGGAGAACAGCCCAGGACTGACGTACAGGGCCAGGAGGGACAACTGCAACACAAAGGTAAAATATGGAACGTGTGGGAAGGCAAAATATCCTTCACTTGTGTGAATGCTGATGGCTTCAAAATGAAAACTAAGCATATTCTGTACATGATACTTTTCCAACAGTTTTCTCCTAATTTATTCAGTTCGACAGTCAGAGTTAGCAATCCATAAAGCAACAGCCATGTTACTGTAAATCCAGGTCTTTCCTGCAGGAAAGCTAATTGGAAATCTTATTTACATTATCTAATTCTCCAGATTTCCAAAAAGTGACTGATATATGCTCAGATTGGTGGCCAGGAAATTTGAGATGCAAGTATTTTATTGTGGAGTGTTAATTAAACACCATTATGACGCACTAATCTGGAATATAAATTCTATATTGAAAAATTGGCTAATAATAAGAAGAAAAAACCCCACCCTTTAAATCATTTGACAAATGATACCCTAGTGGTACTAAAAATGCAGAAATCCAAGCTGGGAGCTCATCAACATGTTAATGAATGCAGCTCTGCCTGGAATGCAGCATCTTAATGATTCCAAAAGTGCTCCTGCACCACTCCTGGGATGGGACACAGCACCACGCCCACCAGCTCCCACCATTTTCCTTGGACACTGAACATTCCAGTTACGGACACTGATTACTGAAAACGAGAATGGCACAGAACAGGGTCAGGACGATCCCAGTACACTGCTGTATTTTGGGTTTGAAAGTTCATTGGGTGGTTCTTGCTGTGGATCAAGACAAAACCTGTTCAGGTGTTCACTGCTGCCATGGTGGAGGATGGCTGGGTGTGTGGGGTGGCACAGCATGGCATGGCACAGCATGGCACGGCATGGGATGGCATGGGATGGGATGGCACAGCACTGCCCACAGCAGGGCAGGGCAGGATGATCTGGTGTCACTGCAGAGGGGAAGGGCACAGAGCCACAGCCTGAAATGGTCCTGTGGAAATCAAGCAGATCATGGCCTCTGCTGTGCCTGACGAGAAACCCCACACAGGACCCCCAGCTTTCCTTCACACCAGGGAGCTGCTCCTCCTTTCTGGCAGAAGCACCAGCCCAGCTGACCAGCAGCACAACCCAGAGCTTCCCCCAGCACTGATTTTCGGATGTGAGGAGTCAGCTCTCCCAATGGCAATAGAGCAACAGATGCCCATACCAATCCCAAAGTGCCAAGCAGTGGGAGACAGAGCCTGCCCTGCTCCCTGGGAGCCCAGTGCCCACCCCGTGCTGTGTGGGACCCCTCTGGCACAGCTCGCCAGGCAGCACTGCCAAGGGCAGCTCCCAGTTCCACTGGCACAGGGGCTGCTCTGGCCCTGCCTTTCTGGCCTGGCACTGGCCAAGCCCAGCACACTCTGCAGGGGCTCTGGGAGCTGCAGGGGACACAACACTGCTGCTGAATCTGTGGCTGTGCAGGACCAGCTGTGCAGGGCCAGCTGTGCAGGACACGCAGCCCCATCCTGCCCGTCACTCGTGATGCAGTGGAAAGAAGCCAAGAAGACTTTTCCTTAGAAAGCCCCATTATGGCATCATGTTTATGGGTTCTGAGTCCACATCACACTATTTAAGATGTGAAATATGAGTGCACTGAAATCCTAACTGGCACTTTGCTCTGCTACTCTTCTAGCCAGATAGAATTTATGAATTGTGAGATTGATTTCCATTTCCAAGAGTACTTAAATATGTGATGTACCTCTTTCCAATAGAGCACCACCCCTGACAATTCCAAGATCAATAGGAGCTTCCATGGTTTGATGTTTCCATATAAGAGGAACTGGTAACAAACAGCAGCAGCTCAAGTGGCTCTTACTGCACGTGATGGGAGATTCAAACCACATGCAGACTCTGCACCAGTAGCTCCATTACCACCAGTTCCACAGCCACAGCGCTTTGGTGTTTGGGGGGAACCTCAGTGTCCTGCAATCAGGATTAATTAGCTGCACAACAGGAAATCCATGTTATTCCCAACTATGTTTATCTGATAAAACAGTTGTGGAAAGCAAATGGAATAACAGAAACTCATCTGTTACCAACAGCTTTTGTGCAGGCCCAACCCACAGCAAGCTCGGCACAGCCCAGGGGTCTCGTGCTCCTCTCCAGCCCTGCTGCTGCCCAGCCCAGGGCTGACCCTGCTGCCACAGCAGGAGAGCAACGTCTTCCCAACAGTGCCCTTTGGCCTCCGCTCGGAACGCTGATAAATCTTCTCCAAGCCCAGCACTAATGGGTTCCTGTGTGGTTACTCCTGGAGAGGAGCCCACAGCCGATGCTGGCGGAAGGGCAGGATGCTAATTCACTGGGAACTCACCGAGGAGAGCTCATTTACTCCTTCAGCACCATGTCTTACAGCCAGCTGTTTGCCATGTCTCCTGATTTTTAGCACCACTGCACTGCCAGCAAGGGAAGGCAGAGGCTCTGCAGTGCCGAGCTCACCCTTCTCCTCCCCCTCCCAAAGGCTGGTGAAAGCCCTGGTGCAGCCTCTGCCCTGTGCTTCAGTGCCCAGCTGCCCCATGTCCCTGTGTTCACACACAGCAGTGAGCAATCCTGCGGAATTCCAGCTCCAGAATTACTGACCAAAGTGTGTTCTACAGGCAGCAGTAAATCCTGTGCTAATTCCTGCAATCCCGGGAAAATATCCAAACCCTTGGCGGGCCACTGCTCTGCACCTGATAAGGTGAAAAAATTATTACTTTTTAATCTAAGTAATAAACTCTTTTTATCAGAGTCTAAACAATACTGGAAAACAGTGTGCCTGGAAATACAGAATGCCTGGAAAGCACTGGAAGGATGTGAATTTGCACAAGAAAAGACAATTTTTTAACCAAATCTGACAAGACTGGAAAGAGTTTTTCTTCTTCCCCTCCCACCTCACAATTCAGCCCATAGCAAAACCATCTCTTTGCCAAAGCCACTCTTTAAACAGTATGCACAGAATTAAATCACTAATTAGATGGAGGATGAAAAGAATATTCATGAATTGGACAAAACAGAAAACAAACACTGGGAAATGCAAATTTATGTTAATTTTTCAATATACCTTGCTGATTGCTTTGTCATTACAGGGCCATAAGGCAGAAGTCAACAATTAAGAGTTATTAGTGGAATAAATAGCTGGAAAAGGACCTCTCTGAAGAACAAAGCACTTATGGACATCATTTGACATCACTGATTCTCACCACTTCAGAAACACAGGATCAGACCCTGAAATCTCTTCTCACAGGCCCAGAAAGGATGAAAAAGAATTAGAAACACACCAGCAAAAAGACAAGGAATAAGAAAAATAAAACCACCAATGTACCGAGCTTGGTTAGGGTCACAGACTGACCAGGGACATTGGCCTGGGTGTAAAAGGGGGGTTAAGTCCATTTTATGCAAGTGATATTTATCCCAGAGGTACATAATTTAGAGGCAGTGATGGCAACCAGTTCTGGATGAAATCCTGACCCTGCTGATACCAGTGGAGCTACCGATGGGTTCAGGCTGCTCACCATGAGCCTGGAATGGATCTCCTCAAACCAGGCAGTATTTTAGCAGGAACAAATGATATGAATGTTAAGGAAAAAAATAACAGCTGTAGTCCTGTGGGCTTGCCCCGTTCTCTCAGGGAGCAGCATACTCCATGATCTCTTTTCCTCCAACTCAGGTCTTTATGTTCCACTGTAGGCTTGTTACACAGCATTGCTCTTAGAGGGTGCCTTGTGTCCAGATGTCCTGAAAGCAGAGCTGCAACTGAAGTGCTGCACACACCCACTTTTGTGTCAAATTGTGGTAACTATTCACACATCTGGATTTTTTTTCCTCAAAGCCTTTTGTTTCTTCTTCAAATTATTATCAAAGGCAGAATACTAATAAAAATTTTTGCAAAAATGCTGAAAATTGAGGTGGAATTTGGGGTTGCCCAAAACCTCTTCACCAGCAACCTTGTTTGGGAAAAAAGATGATAAATAAATCAAAATGCACTAAGCAGTGTTTCCACATGGCAATCGGCTCCTCCACTGCGTCTGCAGCTCATCAATCACGCATTGTCTGCCTGAGAGGCGAGCCTTGTAAATGTCACATCCACTCAGGCCCGAGGAGAGGCGAATCAAAATGAAGCGAGGAGTTTTAATTGGATAGTGTAATTAAACTAAAAAACCCCAGCAGAATAGCTTTGACAGGATAGATGAAGACCCCTTTTAATAGGGCTACAAAACAGATTTGTTAAAAGGATGAGGCAATGCACGCTCCTGATTGCGCTCAGGAGAACTTTTATGGAGAAGCTGTTCAAGGGGGACGCAGTTAATCAGCACAGCCCTGGCTGCGGCAGGAGCTGCTCCAGTGATGCTGTCCCCAGACCACTGCCCGTCCCTGTACAGGGACACCGGGACCCCCCACTGCCCCCAAACCACTGCCCAGCCCTGCACAGGGACACCGGGACCCCCCACTGCCAGGCCCTGCTCTGTGGGACACATCCCACCGAGAGCTGCCCAGGCCACGCAGGCTCCTGAGGCCCCCCGGGCTCAGCCCTGAGCCCCCACGGCACACAGAGCCCCCCATGGAGCCCCCCACGGCACACGGGCCCCCCACGGCACAGGGGGCTGGCGGCACAGCCACAGCCATCTGTGCCCTGCTGCCGTCCCCCGAGGCAGCCCCTGCCTGCACAGCACGGCCACGTGCCCGTGGGCTCATCCCTTCTGTTCCACACTTGCACAGCCCTTTCACTTCGAGCCTGAAGTTTGGGAACATTTTCTCTGCTGAACCTGTTTTTTACCTTTTGATCAGAACTGGTTATTAGTCTCCTATCAAGAAGGCATTTTATTCTGTTACTTCACAGGTGCTCTGCATCATCCACAGTGGGAGCAGGGATCTCAGGAACTAGCACAGGACATTTTGTGCACCATTTGCAGAGCACACAGGTAATCGCTGCCTCTGCTCTGGCCCCACTGCAGGCTCTGAGCAAACCTGCAACGTCTCTATTTGAGCTCCCAGAGCAGCAGGAACCCGATGCCTTCCCAGTGCTTTCTGTGTATTTTCAGCCCTTCCACAACCCAACAACGAATTCATTAAGTCAGTATTACCCAACGTGCATAATCAGGAGGAACTGGACACTGAATTAAAACATCAAATACCTTTAGCTTTAAATGAAAACTACAGAAAGGGGGTTCAGGCATCGCTCTGGCTATCACTTACAGCCAGGGTGAATACTGCTGGAAAAGCTATTTTCGTGCAGATGTGGAATTCAATGGGAAAGACTGACTCGTGTAGCAACATCAATCAAAACGTCGGCTCGGCTGGCAGCTCTCGACAGTAAGGCAGGTTCAAAGGTCACGGGATAAAGAAAAAGCCAAGCTCTGGTTCAGCTCTAATATCTCCTCGCTGCAAGTCTTGCCGAGGTACCTGCCCCCCTTCTGTACTCACGGCTTTCATTAATCTTCTTGCCATCTTTTTTAACTAGTCATGCAGAACCGCTCGATAGCGAGACATATAATGGGGAGGCCCTGTGCCTATTACCAGGTTAACACTCTGTTAAGCCCCAGTGCAACAATGGAATCAGAATTTAAAGGAAATCTTCAGCTGCAGGGTGCAAAGCGGGCAATTAAATTACAAACCGAAGTTACCCATGTACTCCGTGACCTACAGAACACCTTTGTTTAGACTTACCTTCATATTGAGGGTATTTTGACCTAGTAACTGAGATGTCTCTGCTTTATGAAAACAAAAAAAAAAAGGCAGATAAAGGGTCACAGAGAACCTTGCTTCAGTGTCTCAAGTAAATTATCAAACAAATCCAATTTCTGCAGCTCGTGTAGGACACAGATGAATGGGAGAAGCCCACGGTGAGTGCCCGGCTGACCGGCCCCGGTGGCACCGCAGGGCTCCCTGAGCTCCTGGTCCCTCCCCAGGCAGCCCCGGACATGGCACATCCCTCACGGCCGTGCTCGGACACAGAGCACGGAGGCAGTGGGCAGTGACACTGAAGTTTCTCTCTTGTCCAAGTAATGTAAGAGACATTACCAGAATCAGATTTCCTTTAAATTACACTATTGCAAAGGGATATAATTGTATTAAACTTATTATGTTGCTTCCTTAAGACTTTATATTATGTACACTTAATTGAGATACAAAGCTCTTTTCAGCTATAAAAATGACAACTACTTTATTAAGGCTTAAATCTTATTTCTCCATGATAGGATGCTTCCTTTCAAGATTCAAAACATTCAGAATCTCTCGTGATAATCAGGCTGAACCTGATTTAAAGAAGCCTTTCATGCCCAGTGTTCTCAGGTTCTGATGGCACTGGAGTGAGCCAGCAGGGCCATTACCTCTTCCCTTGGTCTAAATGAAGGGAGTCGGATTTAATTTACAAATAAAAATTCAAATTCTGACCCAGGGCTACTACAAGGGCAAACAAAAATCATCAGCCATCCCTGCCTACATTCCCCCCACTAACGGCAAGCGAGATGTCAGAGCTTTCTGTTTTCGTTTTCTGTCCTCACTGAAGGCAGTTCTGAGTTCCACAACTTGTGGCACAGGAAAGCTCAGCCTGTCCAGAACGGCTCCAAACCACCCATAAATATTCACACCACATCAGCTCTGAAGCTGTTGAGTCCTTTCACACATGTGCAAGTGCCACTAAAACTTCACTGCATGAACCTGTTCAGAGAAAACCAAAGAACATGCACACAAGGCTCTCCACCAAGACACCGGTCCCAGCACTCAGCCTTGACTCCCAACACCCCCTGTCCTTACTAAAAAGTACAGTCACATTTGGCAGCTCCTGCAAACTCTTCACCTCTCCAAGCAGGGCTCAGCTGGGTTCTCACCCTACCACGATGCTTGGGGAGGGAAGGCAGCTCCAAACCCAGACCCTGTGTTTCACCCGGTGTAACAGGACAAGCACCAGTGTGTGTGCAGAGCACTTCTGAAAGAGGAGATGGAGCATGTTTGTGTTACAAAAGATAAAAATATGAAAACAAAATATATTGCAGAACTCAAAGACCTTATCTGTACTCAGCCTCTCTTTGCAATAATTCACTCAAGGAAGATCTGGGAATAATTTTTGATGTAAACTCTGCTACAAACATACATCACCGTGCTGATAAAAATCACAGACAAAACTTGTGAAATACAGTGAGTTTCATTCCTTTATGCTACTAAAATAACTTTTTTCCATTTAAAATTCAAGAGATACTGATCTGCTGCTCAGTTCCACAAAATGCATCATTCTGAGATGTCACACTAAAAGTCTCTTCTGCTGGCCTAAAATAATGACTTTTGGAACATCTTTAGTGAGTTGGGAAAAGGTCAGTAGTTTCAGAAGGAAGTATTTTCTCCTTTTGGAACTCTGTTGAACCATTATTTAGTAGGAGAAGTTTAAGATGGTCACGTGAAACGTGCAAATAAACCCCTCAGGACCATAACAGTTGCCTTTGTTGCAACCTGTCAGTGTCCTCTCCAAAGCCACCATGATTCTTCACTCAATGGTCCCCACATGCAGGTACAGCCCTTCTGCACCTGGACTCTATTTGGGGGCTGAAATACCTGGGTTGGCAAGATTTGGGTACAGACATCATTTCCCACAGCAGCAGGTGCTGCCTCTGGGGCCAGAGAGCCCCAGCCCAGCAGGACGCGGTCCGAGGTCTCCAGGGACCCCTGGGTGCCTCAGGCTGGTTGATAGAAGTGGAAACCTCGGGTTTCAAGGTCAGCTCTTCAAATACAGTCTCATTTTTGGGGCACAATTTTATCTCCTCAAGTGTTTGCATTTGCAATGAAATGTGGCTCCAACCCAGAGGTGTGACAGGATTTACCAGGGCAAACTGCCCCTTGCACTGTACACAACCCTCACGTGTTTCAGACCACCTGGTCATTGGGGAAGCTTCTCCTTGGGGTTGTGCCTCCCCAAGGACCAAGAAATCTTGATGGAGAGACAGAAAAGGAAGACAATGACTAGACCAAGAACATGGAGGTAGGGAGGGGTAATGAAGGAGAGAAGGATATAGTTCAATAATTGCTGATAAAATCTGTGGCAGCCATAAATTTACTCTTCCAAGAGAATTCAACAGATCATTACCTCTGTAAATATGTATCACATAATTCTCCCTCTCTGTCACCTTGCAGATAAGTACTTAATACCAGCATCCCTACTCTGCAGAGGCACAAGTGCAATAAAATCCATCTGAGCTTTTGAACTACAGTTGCTTTTTGATCGTAGACAGTTCCATCTTGGCCCCACTGGGAGACATTGCCCGAGTCCCCCAGGGCCCATCTTGTGCTTTTTAAAACAAATTTTCCAGATAGAGACTCTCATTACTCCACTGATGCAACAACCAGAAGCCCTTGGCTTTTGAAGCCACACTCTAAACAGCCACTTCTGACCTCTGGGTGATGACTGTGAGCTGGGACATCCAGCCTGTCCTCAGAGCCCAGCACAGCCACCACTACAAAATGGAACACTCAGAGCAGCACCTCCAATCCCAGTGACCCTGCAGCCATGGCTGAGCTAAATTCACACTGAGCTGACACTTACTGTATATCCAAGATCCTCAGTTGCACCAGTCTGGATGTAAAAAAAAATTCAAAAAATTGCAATTATATTGAAACATGTATTTTCCTGATGTGCTGTGGGGCTGCAGACAGCTGGGCAGAGCCAGTGTTCCCTTGGTGTGACAGTGGGCAAGAAACACTGAATGATGCCATTAGCTGAGAGCAGCACCAAAGGACACTTGTAAAATGTGTGTCTGTTTATGCTGTGTTCTCTATAACAGAATTGAGTCAGATTAAAAACATCCTGTAATGAATAAAATACACCTATAGAAAGAAAAGGACATGGTAGCAATAATTCTTTGGACATCGAGCACATCCAGGGAGGGAGAGGAGAGGGAACATAAATAAAAAGGACTACTCACTTGGGCTTTTTTCTTCCGCAAGGTCACAGGCACAGAGGAGTTCAGAATCGATTGAAATGGGTTTCTGCTTAATCCAAAACTTAGTGCTGGCCTTCTGATTAGTAACAGGGTCTATCTCTACCTTGTCTCCAGAAATACCTGAGATGAGAAAGAATAGAGAGCCACAACAGTGATCTGTTTAACCGATTTCATATCAGCCGTTTGACACACTTTATAAATCTTAAATGGGCTGAAGGTATATTGCCCTTCTGGGCTTTCTGAAAGCACGGGAGCTTTTGAAACCAGAAACAAATGGTTATCAAACTGCATTGATAATCTGCATTTTATTCTCCTGCATAAGAATACCAAAAGAAAGAAATAGCACAGAAAAAATTCTTCTCAACGCATACAGAGCTCTTCTGGAAGCAGCAGCTACATGAGCTGTGAGATTTATAGGAGATACTGCTGGTTTTTCAGTCACCACTGCTCTGTGTAATAGACACTATCACCATGGGCCCTGCTCCATCTGCTGCACAGCAGACACCAGAGTCATGGAACAGAATCACAGAATATGCTGAGCTGGAAGGGACCCCTCACAATCACTGAGTCCAACTCCTGGCTCTATGCAGGACACCCCAAGAATCACACCATGTGCATGAAAGCATTATCCAAACACCTCTTGAACTCACATAGGCTTGGGGCTCTGACCACTGCCCTGGGGAGCCTGTTCTAATGCTCCACCTCTCTGTGGGTGAAAACCCTTTTCCTGACATCCAACCTAAACCTCCCCATCTCAGCTCCAGCCCTTTCCTCAGGTCCTGTCACTGGTCACAAGAGTGAAGAGGTCGTGATGTACCTGCCCCTCTGCTGCCCCTCGTGAGGATGCTGAAGATCCCAACGAGGCCTGACCTCCAGGCTGAACAAACCAAGTGACCTCAGCTGCTCCTCAAAAGGCTTCCCCTCCAGACCCTTCACCATCCTCATGGTCCTCCTTTGGATGCTCTCTAATAGCTTAGAGTCTTTTTTATATTGTGGTGACCAAAACTCCCCCAGAACTCCAGGTGGGGCCACACCAGTACTGTCAGGGCAGGCAGAGGGCAAGGAGTGTCCTGCTGGAACCAGTCCAGGAGCTGCTGACACACCTGAACAAACTTGGCAGGGAGCTCTTTACAAGGTGTGCAGAGCGTTAAAAACAAGGAGGTGTCTTCAGTCCTGAGCTACAGGTGAAGCTCATGAAGAAAAGGAAGCAAAACAGGAAAAAAGCATTTAAATATCATTTAACTCTTTCATCTCTGGAAAAACAGCAGAGAATCTTCTCCTTCCTGAGGGTTCTGGCTCTGACACTTTCAAAGACATCCCATTTGGCTTGTTTGAAGCACAAGAAACCTAAAGAAGCTGATGAAGAAACTTCTGAGAGATGTGACAAAAAAGTAGGATGTAATGCACACACAATGCTCCCAAGCCCTCCAAAATTAACTGGGTGTTTCCTAAGGCCTGGTCATGGCTGAACTTACAAACCACGGCTGGTTTGTATTCTGTGCAACTCCAAAGCCAAAGCACAGGACTGCGTGGGGCAGGTACCTGTGGGGGTCTCACTGCAGCCCCTGCCCCAACACCAGGTCATCCTCACTCACCCTGTGACTGCAGTGGGTTACAGTAACACCCCATTAATCCAGGAATGTGCTTTGTCATTAAACATACGTCACATCAGAGAGTTCACATTTCAATTAATATTGTATCAAGAGCCCAATTAACACCCAGACTGCTGGAACTCACTAATTTGAGCAGGCTGAGGCTGTATCTGGAGCCCATTTTGGTTTGTGATTTAATTTTGGACAGATTATTTAAAATCAGCATTGGTATTTTACTGTAATGGTTAATTATTCCAAATGGCATTTGCTGTAGTTTAAGGAAAATATGGAAGTTGATGGTAGAAAGTCTTATTTTCTCACTGAAAAAAAGTCAAGGGAAGTTCTAAAAATAAAGGTGCAAATTCTTTGTGTGTTAGGACTGTTTCCCATCCCTTCCTCTGAGAGCATCACCCCTGAAAATATCCTCAAAAAAATTTCACTGTTTGGTCCTGCAACTTCAGAATTCACACTCAGTCAATACTGTTAATGCACCTTGTTAATTTGATAGGATTTGTCAGGTAGCTCCACTGGAAAATTATATAAAACTGTTCCAGATGAACAGATGATAGTGACATGAATTAAAGTGATAGAACAATAGTGGAATATAAACCAGAAATGACACCCAAAGTGGCTGTTGATTTATTGCCATCCTGAGTTTGGTTCTGGGCTTCCATGTATATTAGTGCTACAAATCTGGGTCCATTTAGCAGCGAGATGCTCATACATACATCACCAGCTCCTGCTCCAAGCCAAGGTCACTCCCCATTGCATCAATCTTTTCAGCAGAGGCTACTTCACCATTTTGTAACCATCTCAGATGGAACAGACTTCCTCCTCTTTCATCTTTTTTTATCATGTAAAATACACTCTAACTTCTATTATTTTTATCTGCAAATTGTCGCTGTATACTTCATCCATTATTTCTGTATCTCGACATCGCTGGCTCAAGCTCACCCACATCCGGAGAGCACATTGACAAAGAATGTTGTCTTTTTTTTGTTATTGTTCTCACAATCTGGATGTGTTGAAACCTAAAATCAAAACAGCATTGTGTCTGAGGCTTCTGCAGCCTCTGTCTCACAGCACAAATCAGTCATACTCAAAACCCGAGTAAAAATGCTGCTCCTACTATTTTTTTAATTCATTCATTTTATCAAAAGAAATGTCATCGATGTGTCCAGTAACACTGTTCTGTTCTTGCTTCCTTTGTTGGGGTCTGCAAGAGCCCCCCCCTTTTCTGAAATACTTGCCAGCAACCGTTTTCCCAGACAATATGCTCCTGTTAGTTCTGCTAATGTGATACACAAGCAAATGTGTCTTATTCCTCCATAACATGATAGAGCCTTTGTAAAACTGCTGAGAGTGCTGCTGTGTGTGCACTGCCCTGTGATATGGGCTGAAACACAAACCCCAGACCTTAAACTGCAATAAAACTCTCACTCGAGGGCTGGGCATTCCTCCCATGGTCATCCACAGACTGGTTTTTACTACAGAGCTATGCACAGTGTAGGGAGGGGTGAGGGGCTACACTGAGGGTCTTCTCCACCATTTCTGGGTTCTGTCACATATAATCAACCTTCCATGGGGTTTTTTGGAGCACTTGCCCCAAATCCACATGGGTGTTTCCAGTGCACCCACGGTCCCTTGGCCGATCTGCTCTTCCACAGCCAACAAGGAGCAAAGGAATGACTTGGGATTCTCAGGGTCCTGAAGAAACATTGTCACTTTGCTATGGCTGATGGCACAAAAATGCTACAGAGAAAAGTCTGTGCAACTGGCCATCATCAAACTGCCAGAGAACAGCTCCCAGAACAGTTACTCTGAGCAAAAACAAAAAATTAGCCCCCATTTTTTCCATTCAGGGTGGAAGGAGCAGTCTGTCACTCATAGGTAACATGTAACACTCAGCAGCAGCCCGAACCCAAACAGCCCCTTGGTGCTTTTTTTTACCAGTGTTTCTCTTTTAATACCTTTAAAAAATTCAGGAAAAACCTCAGCAACATACACTGACTTCGACTTTATCGAAAGGTTTTGATTCTCTACATTTGTCCAAGCTTTGAACACCCACTGGGGTTTTCTTTGATTTTTGAAAAATAATTAGATTATAAAACCCCCATTGTCAGTGCACTGCCATCAAACCCATACAAGTTCACAGATTGTTATAAAAGGGAAATTTTATGGTCCTTACAGCACTGGGCAGGGTCAGCTCCTCCACTGCTGCACAAGTTAAGCCATTTGTTTCATTTAACAGCTCTTCTGCCTTAACCATTTATCTTTAGTGATCTGTCATGACCTTTTCAAGCTCTCATTTCTGACACTTCCCAGATACAGTGAGTCAAACTTCACTGGAAGCAAACTATCACACCCCGAGAGTTTGCTCGAATGCAGCGAACATGCCCAGCACTGCCCTGCTCCAGCACCAGCAGATAAATCCTGCCTTAACTAGACAGCTCAAAATAAACCAAAAAAGCCTCTTCTGGGGGAATTTTACAGACATGTACTCTTCCATGTGCTTCAGGATGGAAGAATGAAGGGACTGTACTGACAATAATACAGGAATTGGTATAGTTTAAATTTAACAATTCTGCTGAACTCTACAGAATAAATGTATTTTGTAAACATTATGGCACTTAATATTTTACTGCTGAATCATTTCTTTATGGAAGGTATTTGCAGGAATGTCACAGGTCACCTACCAATGCATCATTAATCAAATTTTCACAATTTAAACACAAAGATAAAAAGCCATTCAATCATTTTAAAACAGTAATGGGGCTTTTATAATTCAGGATTCTGTCAGCCCTTGGCCTCTGGGTTTTCAAAAGCATTCAGCAAGCCAATAGGGACAATATAAAACCTTAGAGAATGCTCGTTTTATTTTGTTCCACCTCAGATTCCACTTGGTTGTTAAAATCTTTCAGTCTCAGAAAAGGAAAAACCCAATAATTCTTAATTTTGCAAAGCCTCATTTAAAAATAATAAAACAGTTGGCAAGAAGCTTTCCATTAGGAAGCCTAGATTGAAAAAAAGATATGAGGTCATTAAATAATGGCCTTCGTTCAGAGGCAACATGTGCAACTGATTGGGGGTAATAAAAATACTGAAGAATTTTCAACTGAAAGGAATTTTTTTAACCACTGAAATGCTAGAAACACTTTCAAATGCTCCACAAGAAAATGGACCAAGGTGATAGTGACTGCTTTAAAACAGCCTGAGGTGGACAGGCAGCTGTCAGAGATGGCCAAAGGCCTGAGCTGCTCCGTTCTCCCCGGCATTCCGGCAGGGATGGATTTACCTAACTGCACGTCCGTGGTGAACCGCAGCCGATGGATCATGCTGACTTTGAAGGACTTGTAATGGTGGCTGCTGAGCATGTCCTGCACTGTGGCAATATCGATCTGGGGGTCCTCCTCCGAGACCTCTTCTCCTCTGGAACCTGCAGAACAAGCCAAGAGCAGTGAAGGGCAGGTTTGGCACCGGCTCACGCGCAGCCGGCACGGCCGCACAGGGCTGGGGGAGGGAGAACTACATGCTCAGCTTTGTGTCTCTGGGAGGTGGAAATTCCACCCTGCATCCCAGAACAAAGTCACTGAGGCACTAAGGACCTGATGATGGACATCTGTGGCCACATGAGGAGCAGCCCAATGTCCCAGCAGCAGGTTCCCAGCGGGCAGGAGGCAGCCCTGGACCACAGGGATCCTGGGGGGACCCTGCTGGGCACACACAGCCTGTCACCAGGAAGGAGCCCGGGGAGGGGCCTGTGCCCAGAGGTGCCACCCTCGATGCCTGCTCTGGCACAGATCTCCCATGGTCCAGCACCCCCTGTGCTGTGGTGCCAGCAGCACCTCGGGCACGCTGATGCAAAGCCTCCCTTTATTTACTGATGAGTATTCTCATCACCACTGCAGGTACTGCCTTTATAAAAGGTAACAACTCATTAAACCAAAATGCCAATTACAGAAAAAATATAACGCACTTTAAAGATTTTTTACCTTTTATGACGTTGGATTAACACCAATTCCAACATTACTATAATGCGATTTATAATTGTGCGCGGAGTAATTTCGATGCCAGCTGCTAATAAAGCACCTCAGCTCGAAATGATCGTTCAGATGCTGGTAGATAAAGTGGCATAAATATGCTTGAAAACTGATTTAGCTTCTTACAGGAGATCCTGAGGAATGACACGTTTTGTTTAATATCCTGGCTAATGTAGTCCTAAAAGCTGAACCAACTGCCAGTTCAGAGAACTAAATTTGCTGCAGGAGATTAATGAAAACTTTATATTTTGCTGAAATTTTAATAACGGGAAGATGAGATGATGGAATTTTAGTACAGATCTTAAAGCTCCAGGAAGGCAGGTACCAACTTGTCAGATTTTTCAGCATTAATTTTGATTGAGACTTGCACCATTGGAGCAGTCTCAACACTAATGCTCCCCATGCCGACCTTTCCCGCTGGGATGTACATTCCCATCTGTCCAGGGATCGCAGGGAAGCCACAGTGGGTTTCCATGTTTGGGTTCCAGTGACAAAGGGATGGTTTGCCAGGAAAGGCCATGGGTCTGGGGAGGAAAACCCTGGCATGTGTCTCCGACCCAGACGGATGCAGGAGCAGGATCCCTTTGGATGGGGACACTGAGAGCTGCTGAAGGACACGCTGTTTGCTGAGCACGGGGGGCTGTCGGGGTTGTGGCACCACCAGGACAAGTGCAGGTGGGAGAAGGGAAGCCCCTGTGAGCAGGGAGCACTTCTGCTGCATTCCCTGTCTCCCTGCTAATTCCATAACACCGCTGCTTACCATAAACATCTTTCCTGTCTACACCAAAGCAAGGTGAGGATCTGCTGTTAAAGGACTCAAAATCCACATTGAGAACATAAAGCAGGAGATTCCTGTGCCAAAGATGTTCAGCAGAGCTTTCCAAGTGTTGCCCTCCCCACTTCTTTGGGGAAGTGGGACACTGAGGGGTTAAACTACAAATTGGGCTGTGCCATTCGACTTGAAAGGATTCCAAAAATCAAATGAAACAGTCTCCATGTGAATTTATGCAGAGCCATCTTAACACTGCAACCACTCCATGCTCCAGAATGACAAGATAAATTGTAATGGCTCCTTCCAAGACATTACAATGCATTTTGTCACAGACCCCTGTGTTAATGTCTCTATACTATGGATTATCATAATGTATCATGTCAAACCCTCATGCTGCACTACTCCAAAGATACACTGAGATATGTCAAACTTTTTGGTGCACTTAAAAGCCTCTTGAAAGACTGTGGCATGGCAGTGCCTGAAAGTGAGGCAGGAGGGTGGCAGTGGCACGGCAGCCCTGCTTCTGGGTGCCAGCTGGGACCCTCCTCCCCGATGGAAAGCAGGGACATGCCCCTGCAGCCCTGTCCCCACAGTGTGTGGCCATGACACACTGCTGGGGTGTGAGCTGCAGCAGGACACGTGGGGACACCTGGGACAGATGGGAACACAGTGGGGCACGGAAGGACCCACAGTGACAAGGGGTCACTGCAGGTGGGGGGACAGGAGCCCTGGGCCTCACACAGGGAGGTCCTTAGTGCTGTCCCTAACAAAGCCCTGCTCCCAGATGCACAGGGGTTCCCAGTGAGAGTGAGGTGCCACGTGCTGCCTCTGCCAACTCAGTGACAGGGCTCTGGCTGGTGATGGGCAGTGCTGCAGGAGGGTGTTAAACACAGAGTTACCTGTGAGGGAGCGTCAGCACCCACAGCCAAACTGAATCAGCAGAGACCAGAAATGCAGAAATATCACAGAAAGTGGCAACACGCCGACCGACCTCCCACACCTCCTGTGGAATGTGCTTAGGACACCCCACAGGATCAGGACCCGCAGGACACCCTGAGGGTACCACTGTCCCTGTGCCCCCGACCCCCCCCCGGCTCTGAACTGCCCCAGCCTGGCCATCCACCCGGGATTACGGCACAGGGGGGATACCATGGGACAATGTTACACAGCTCTGATGATGCTGAGGCTTCTCAGATTTCACTTACCCAAAATAAAAGTATTAGAAAGAAAATTTGCAGCCTGCCAGGTCACATCCAGGAAAAAAAACGTGGCTGTAACTAAACTTGTGAGCACCTGCCAGTGCTGCAGCCCTGGGGCAGGATTCTGTCCTGGAAGCCTCTCAGATCTGCCCTGTGTCTGTAACCTTGGCCATCTCTGTTTCATGAACTTTGTGAACAGATTCAGCTTCACAGGATTTCTAAGTTGCTGCTCTTGGGAGAGCAGCCAGGAACTGCCCCATCACACAGATCCTGTGCCTGAGGATGGCAGGACACAGACCCAGAGGGACACTGTGACACACGGAGTTAAACTGGTCCCTCGGGCCAATCCCCTCATTGAAACTCCTGACTTTCAAATGAGACAAACAGCAACGGGACAACAGCACCAGAACCACGAGCCTGAAATAAGGCGGAAGCTAAACAAGAGCCTCCTCCGATGGGGACTCAGCTAAACCAGGAGCCTCCTCCAACAGGGACCCCTGCCAGCACCAGAGGACAGATAAAAATGACTCATTAGGAATACCAGAATATTGAAATGCCATATGCAGACTATTCAAGAGCAAGTGAACCTGTATTTCCTCGATAAAACAACAAAATACAAAGTTAACTGCACTGCAAAAATGTCCCTTATTACTTTAATGTACTAGAATATTGCTTAATGAAAGTTCTTAATTGCAATACAATTAATTACATACACAGAGTCCCCAATTACATTTTCCAATAAGACAGTGGCTTTGCTATAGGTCTAAAGGCACTAAACCAATTTTAATATATTAAGACCAATTTCCCTTGAATACTAATTACTATCTAATGATAAAATGAGAAAGAGGAACTTTCCAGAAGTAAGATGGCAAGAATAAAACTAAATTAGCCATGAACGGTTTGCTACCACACATAAAGGCATTTCACATTACAAAGTGCAGCTTTCAGTTTAAAGATAAATCTTTGTTCGAGTTAAAAGTTCTGCACACTGGAAGCAGTTTATTAGCTTGAATGCTATTAGGAAATGCTGGATGGAAAGGGGATTTCTCCATACATATTTCTTAATAATGGAAAGTTCTTTGTTTCATTTAATACCCTGAAATATAAACTTTCTGCTGCCCAAAGGAACATGGCAGCTCTTCTCCCAGCAGATGCTTGGCATCATCCATATATATATTTAAAAATGACTACGAGACTATGAAGAGCACATTTACAAGCAATAGGTGTTACAACAGAGCTTTTCCTGACTGGCATATTGAAGCTAAAAGTATTTCAAATCAAGACAGAATGCACAAAGTGAATATTTCAGTTTGATGATAGGATTGTCAAGCCATTATTTTATTAATAGTGCAAAACTGTCAATATTTCTATTCTAATGTCACACCAAAAGATACCTCCTAAGCACCCCAAAAAGCACTCTCTGGCTGTGCAGGGGGGAGCCAGGGATTGTGACTGATCTCACACACTGTATTGCCCTTGAGCCCCTCTGTGTGCAGGGTCAACACAAATCCCTGAGCAGGGACAGTGCAAGATCACTTTAAATTCACCCATTTTGGGGGCAGAAACGACAAACATAACATTTCTCCTGTGTTCCTTATTCATGTTTGGGATCAATTCAGAAAGCACTCAGAAAAGAGGCAGAATTCACCAAAGTGTTTATTATTTTGCCTAGATTCCTGTCAGCCTTGAGCAAACCAAAGCTGGGACTTGCTCCTGAACTCCAGAGTCAAAGTGTCAGTTCTGCCTTTGCTCTCCCAGGTGCCAGGCATGGTTGATGAACACAACACCCATGACTGGGACCAAAAGCCACCACCCACGCAGTGATGCCACTGCAGATGGGAAGGATGGTGGCTGGAGAAGCACCAGGAGCTCAGTGAGCCCAGGGAGTCCTTGGGGTCCAGCCCAGGGTGTTCTCTGTCATGGGAATCCCCATCCTAGATGGGCTCCACATTATGCTCTTAGATGGGCACCATCAATTTGCTTAATGAGGGCAGGAGAGTTCACCAATTGAGGGAATTTTGACCTGGCAGCCTCGGGGGTCCATCCCACACCTCTCCACATGCTGCTCTGCAGAGAAGCAGGGCTTGCTTTGGTGTCCCCTGGCCTGGGAGGGGAGGGGAGTGATGTAGCACAAGGACTTTGGGGAAAGGGAAAGGTGTCCCCTCAACGCTACATTTATTGACAATTATTTTGAGCCAAGGCCCCTGAGGCTCTCCTGGAGTATTTGCTGCTCGAGCAGAGCAGACCCACTGCCTCCTGCTACAGAACTTACAAACTTAAGACAGATTTACTGTTAAAGTAACAGTACAACCTGAACCCAAGTCACTCATGAGAGCAAAGACTTGCAGAAGATACAGCTATGGGCCACAGCCTGGATTCCTCCACAGATGATGAAAATACGTTAAAAATGAAGTATATACAATATTCTTTTAATTACAGAGCCTTGGTTAAAAAAAATGTTATTTTAAATCACATGCAAAGCCTATGGAAGTATGACTAGTGTGCATCGTTTCATAGATTAAAAATCAATACAAAAGTAATAGGTGGGATGCAGACGTCGGGGAATTCTGGCTTGTGGAAGAGCACAACTCGATTAGCGAGGTCAGAACTGCTCCATTTCCTCAGCACAGCCTCCCTGCTCCCTCCTGCCGTGGGCACAGCCCCTCTGCTCCCTCCTGCCAAGGTCTCTCCTGCAGTTTCTTAGAACCATTTTTATGAAGAAATGAACCAGGAGCACCAGGAATATTTTGGGAGCAAGTCCCACCCTACAGAGAGCAGCGGCCAAACCCAAGAGTGTTAATCTGAGCCCCAGCAGTGCTGCAGGTCTGGGGAGCTCGTGGTGCTGTGTCTCACCTCTGCTATTCCATGAACAGAGCAGGGGCTGCTACTCCCTGCTGGAATTAGGAGGTGCTTTGGGGAGGCTCTGCTGCCATTTGGAGATAAAATACAGTTGCCATGGCCAAAAAGCATCAGTGGAAAGGTCTAATCTTTGCACAGAAAGAAAAACCTCTTCTACGACTCGAAACAGGCTCTTACTCTGGCTGTGTGCAGCGTGGGCTTGGCTGAGAGCAGGGATGTGACTGGTTTTACTCATTAGTACAATCAACATTTTTACACAAAATGGAACAAAAGAGCCCCAAAACCGAAAGTGTGACTGTTGTAAAGAATGAAGAATGAACCAAAATGCTATGGAAACAAACACAAATCAATGTTAGGTGTCTTTTTTTTTAAAGTTTCATGTCATTTCATGAAAAGAAATAAATAAGGAAATAATATTAGAACATTAAAACAGTAATAGAATAAAAATATTTGAGCACAGCTGGAGAGAAGATTATTTGTCTGACACTTTAAAAATCATCAAACTGCTCTAGTTACTTCTGCATGGCTAATTTCTTTAAATTTTATTAGAAAACCCCAGTGCCTCTGACAGCCACATTGACCTGGCACAACACACTGCAGACCAACCCCTCGACTCACTGAGCAGCGTCTGCAACACAGACAGGTTCATATTTCGTGTTTTTCAGGGTTGGTCATAACTTTACAGAGCAGAGTTTAACAGGGAAAGATTAATCATGAAGTGATAAACAGGATGCAGACTATTTACTAGAGGTATGAAATCCATCATTTCCCTCTGGAATATTGTTTTGGCACCACAGAAAGTGCCTCGGGACAGAGAGTCTCGTCAAAATGTACTTGCCCAGACAGTACAGCTTGTGTTCCAAAATACATAACTGAAGTGAGTTTAAGCAGTTTACAAGAGCAAAAGTGAAAATGGGAAACATACTGTTCTCCCGGACAAGGCAGAATTCCAAAGTGCTCTGGCTCTCCAAGGTACAGTCTAAATCTACTGGGACATTAGGTTCACTCTGCTTCTCCAGCCGATACTGAGGACCTGAAACATAAAGTAACTTGTAAAATCATCCGTTTTCTAACAAAGTGATGGCTTAGCACGTTCAACTAACACGAGGTTATTTGCAGCCCAGGAGCAGAGCAGGTGGGTGTTGATGTCTCAAAGCTCTTTGCCAAAGGAAAGGGCCCTGTCAGAAGGTGGAGGATGGTGTGGAACCTGATACAATTCCAGGTGAACCCCACGAGTCAGCTCCGGCCCTGCCATCCTGGCAGTGGTCAGGGCAGGGGGAGACCCAAGCGCACAGAGCTCCATGGGGGACCCTGGAAGAAGGAAAGCCCCTCCCAAGGGCAGGAGCTGGTGGGGGCTGTGCTCCCACCCTCCAACAGTATGGGGTGACTCCACTCCTGCTCACACCTCAAACATGAAGTGCACACCAAGTTCTCAGCTGTGTGATTTCAGTATAACCTGGCAAAATAATGCTACACAGATACCTGAAAAATCTTAAGTAACGCAAAGCACCTTTAACGAGGTCTTAATGTAACAAAAAACATAGAACTGAAATAACGAAATCTATTCCCCCTTTATCAGGACTTAAAATATTTCCGACTGTTTCCTGACTTTGAATTATGAGCATATATGATGAAATATTTAAAACATATAAAAAAATTAAGTCTTTCAGCCTCGGATGGCATGCCTAAGGAATGGAATTTGTTAGCCAATTAATTTTAAATTTACTACAGCAGAATTTCAATTATGGTTTCTCATTCCATCTCCCCAAAGCCACGTGAAGCTGCTCGGCCCAGGCGTGTTTCCTCCCCAAGCAGAACGTTACGGAGCCCCCTTATTCCCAGTGACACTCAGAGCAGACATGGTGCCAGGTTTTTTGCAGGACACAGGAGGAAACCCACCCTGCCCAGCACAACCAGTGCTGGCACGTGGAGCTGTCGAAGCATCTGCAGCACAAACTGCACTTGAGAAGCAGTGGAGACGTCTCAGTGCAGCACAAAGAAAGGCAAACAGACCCAGCACCATTGCTGCTCCTCTCCCAGCTACTGGAAATGTGATTAACAATTTAAAATAAATTAAATAAACAGAGGCCTGGCTTGTTAGGCAGAAGCAAAATATACTGAATTGAAACAAATCTCAAAGCAGTAAATCAATTTGGATTTAAAAACCAGTGTAGGTTTAAGAACAGGATCAGTGACAGCAAAACCTGCTGGCTTTGTCCATTCGCCACAAGCATCTTCCAGAGATTCCCAAGCCCCATCTGAGGGAACTGCTGGTTGCCATCTGGATATTGGTGCTGTTGGTACCAGGTACCAAACTCCTGCTCTGGGCACTCCCACCACAGACAGAGCTCTTGCTGCCACTGGAGCTCCAGAGCAGTGCCCAGGGTGGCACCTGCTGACACCAGTGCCTTCGCTGTGCCCCAGCTCCCCAGCTCCACCACAGCCTCTGTCCTGCTCCCACCCCAAAACCACCTCAAATCAGAGCAGAGCAAGGAGTGAAATTCCCCTGTCTTGGAACTAATGGCTGAGTGCCAGCCCAGGGTACCTCCAGCATGGAGAGATGAACTCGCCTGGTGCTTCCCAGACAGTGAGATGAGGCAAAGGACAGACATCAAAGCCTTCAAACCACCCCAGGCTCCCACACACACGACGACAAGGTTAAACCCAGGAGCATGGCAGGGGCTCACCATCCCTCTGTGTGGATCTGATTCCAGCAGCTGGATCCACTCCAAAGAACAACATCACCTATGTCAGCAACACTCCTCATGCTGCTGAACCCTGTGGAGAGCCAACAGGGATCACACCCTCCAAATCACCCTGCCAGCGGCAAAGGATGATTTTTATCTGGAGCAGTTTGAGAATTCCGTGATCAGGTAAATTATTTTATCCAGTTTGTGTCAAACCTGTGTTAACTCTGCTAATAAAGCAGGGAACTAGAGCTCTGGAGAGGAAACAGGTCAACCTGCCTTCTGGATAACTCTTTGAAAACAGAAAATACTAAGAAATTAATAAGAAAAGTGTAAATGGATTTTAAGAGAGTATCTACTCTTCAATAATGCTTTAAATATCTGTCCACATTTACATGACCCCTGCTTCCCAACAGATGAAGAATGTTAGGCTGACTCTGTGGAGGAGTTTTACTACCAGGCTTCTCTCACAGGTTCAAAGGATATCACTGTAGTAGGAACACTGGATAATTTAATGGTCTCCTACTGGAATCCTGCTCTGTGAATTTCAACAAAATTTCAAGTGGCAATACCAAAGCTGGATTTTACGGATTTCTGTAATCTCATGCAAATGCTCTATGCAGTTGCAAAATAAACCTTTAAAATCTTAGCACGGATGGTCCTGGCCAGGGATCCAAGCCAAGCTCTCCCACTGATGGCAGCTCCCAGTGCTCCCTGTTTAACCACTCACACCACAGATTCTATCCACAGATACCCACCGTGCTTGGCTATTTCAAGATACTCCTTTAAAGAGAGGAATGTTTACCAGGAATTAAAACCAAGGAAGCAGCTGCCAACACCCACAGCTTCCCTGTGCACACACAAAGGTGCCGGGAAGAATCCCACCACATAATCAAATTAAGTGTCTCCCTTACAGGAGGGAATGGCCACCCGCATACCAACAAACCAATTCTGTTGCCATTTAAGCTGCAAAGCCTTCAGAAAGGGCTTTTGAAAGCACGACCCATCAGTTCTAATTTTTAAAACTTATCCTTTCAGTCAAGACTAGAAAAAGGCCCATTCCAACTTTTATCTCCACTACAAAGTGCTGTTATCTTGGGCTGTTGTCAGGAGCTCTCTCTCTCTTTCTGCTGACAAGCAGAGACGAGAGAGATAAGATTGGGAACGAATCTCACTTCTCTGAGTAAATAAATAATCAATACTCATCTAAATGTAAATGAGAAAGTATCCCCCTCTGATAACAGGGCTCTTATCAAACAGCCAATTTTCTGCAGACATTTGGCCTCAACCAAATCACCATCATTCAGCCCCAGCCTAATGGCTAAAAATCGTAACTAAATTGAACCGATCACCAGAGATCAACTAAGTTCAGCCATGGCTACTAGGGGTTCAAATGTTTGGAATGCAATTTTTCCCCCATTAACTTTCAATAGCAATGAAGAATGCCACGGTCAGGGGTGAATCTGCACAATAAACAACACTAACACTGCAACGGGGAACCAGGCTTTAAACAAAACCCCAACCAAACCCCTCTCCATCTCCAAACTAGTTATTAGGGTGAACTAAGGATTACAAAAAGAATATTTCATGTTTGTGGACTTGTCAGGCCTAAACTAGACAGATCAGTATCAACAAAAACCCCAGCTGGCTTAAAACTGAGCCTATATACCCGAGTTTATTGCACTGTGTGAGGAAAAGAATCCCCTTTTGTTCCACAGAGCCATTGCCAGCCCGATGTTTCGAGGGAGCAGCTCCTGTCTAAGAACAGGATAAAACCCTCCCAATTCACCAGCCCCAGCCCTTGCACTCCACAGACACCTCTTGTACCCCGCTGTGCCTTTTCCACACTAGGAAAGCCCTTTCCTCCTCAGCACCTGCTCCTTGTTTCACATATCTGATTCACTTTCACATTCACCCCTTTCTGTATCTCTTTACTTCTGTATTATCTTTTTTGAGATAAAATATTGCAAATGAGATGTGGCCACACTGGGATTTATGGACTGGCATAGTGATATTGGTTTGTTCCCCACTCCTTTCCTAATTCCTGAAGTTCCATTTGTCATTCTGACCTGGAGCTGAAGTGTTCAGAGGAGCTACTCAGGATACTCAGGATACTTTTCCTGACTGATGGAAGGTAATTAGAGCCCGTGATTCTACACACATAGTTACAGTTGCTTTTCACCATGTATATTATTTTGCACTCATTGACACTGAATTCCCTCTCTCATTTTATTGTCCTGTCACTCAGCACTGTGGATACCTCTGCAGTGCTTCACAGACAGCTTTTATTTGCACTATTCTTACCTCTTTTGTATCAACAGCACATTTTGTCACATCAGCATTCACATCCTTTCCATGCCCCACAATAACAAACAATGCAGGTTCCACCAGTTCCACTGGAGCTCCACCAGTAACCTAGTTACTAATCACCCAGGGCCATTATTCCTATTCTTTGTTTCCTGTCTTTTAATCAATTATTAATCCACGTGAAGATCCTCCTTCTCATCCTGTGACAGCTTAATTGCTTTATGAGCCTCTGTCAAATCTTTTTTGGAAATCTAAGCCTGCCATGGAAAACCCACCATCCTATTCAGATGGTCTCTGGCTTCTCCCAGCCTGCTCACAGCGTTGGAGCTTGACCTGCTCTGCCAAAGCCATGCCCATGTCTGGCCCCTGGATATTGCATTTGTCCACATGTCATCCACTAATTCAACTCTTTGCTACGGGTTTGTGTTGCAGTTTCACAGTTTGCCTGGTGAGGAAGCCCGGACAAACCACTCTCTCCTTGGATGCCTTCAACAAACCCCTGTCAGCACCCAGACCTGAGAGCAGCAGGTGTGAGCAACGTGTTATACACTGGACTGAGGGTGTACACACTGGACTGATGGTGTATACACTGTACTGAGGGTGTACACACTGTACTGGTGGTGTACACACTGGACTGATGGTGTATACACTGTACTGAGGGTGTACACACTGTACTGGTGGTGTACACACTGGACTGATGGTGTATACACTGTACTGAGGGTGTACACACTGTACGGGTGGTGTACACACTGTACTGGTGGTGTACACACTGTACTGGTGGTGCAGCACCTCATACCTGACATCTGCCATGGCCCAGGCACTGCTGCTGCTCACAGGGTTTGCTGCAACCACCAAATCCCAGAACAGTCCACCTTGTGAAGGTCCTTAAAGCTGCCATGGGCAGGGACACCTTCCACTAGCCCAGGTGGCTCCAAGCCCCAACCAACCTGGCCTTGGACACTTCCAGGGATCCAGGGGCAGCCACAGCTTCTCTGGGCAAAGGAAATAACAGAGGAAAAATCCGAAGTGTGGACAGTCGTGGTTGAACAGCCACAGCGGCTGATGCCGGGCAGGAGGGAACAAGGAAAGGAGAAGTGAGCTGTGGCTTGGCTCTGTCCACGGGCAGAACACAGACAGGAGAGCAGTCAAAAGAAAACTGTTGCTAAACACTTAACGTTGATGTCTGTGGGACTTTCCTTTTCCACGTCCCTCCTTTCACAAGGATTTGTGATTTATTGCCTCGCTGCTCCATCCCTGGGCTTTGAAAGCGCGATTCTGCACGAGTTTAAACTATATTTATATTTATTTTTTTGTTATCGCTTTTTTTATTATTGCTATAGAAAATATTTGCTGGAAATATGTTGCAGCTATTACAAGGTCATAAAAAAGAGGAGATTTATGTATTTCTATCATTTCAAATAGTCTGTCAGAAAGTATCAGTCGTGCTAAGTGTAAGACTGCTGGATTCCAGCGTTCCCTCTGCCAGCACATGGGCAGCAGATGGAGGAACTAAAATAGCTCAGTGTGGAGGCTCCTTGGGTGCTGGCTGGGAGGAGGGAAACCGAGGCAATGCCTCGTCCTCCCAGGGAGGCTTGGGGGAACCCCAGCTCCCAGTCAGTGCTGGACACGGCCCCTGGCCCAGGACCATAAACCAAAAGGGCTGAGGGAGGAGCAGGATCAACCCACTGTGGAGAGCAGACAAAGTGGGAACAGGGAGAGGGCTCAGGCCTCCTTCTGTGGGATTTTTCTTAGAACATGACAGAAGGGGCAGGATTCCATTGTGTGCTTGGCAATGACAATAAAACAACAGAAAATATGTAAACAGTGAGAGAGGAACTGGCTGCAGAGCAGAATGTTTACATCTCCAATCCTGCTGCTGTGAGGACATCTTAAATCTGTTTATCTGCTAAAAACCCCCAAAGCCCCTCAACACCTCTGAAGTGGAATAAAGATTTTATCATTACCAATGCAAATACTGGTTAATAAATAAAGATATTTAAATAGTGAAAACAAACTTTTAACATCACGCACAAGCACAAGAGGGTTTTTTCAGTCCAATCTGGTTTTCCTTAACTTGCACTGTTGTGACATTACTGAATTTTACACACAGTTATCTGCTGCTCTCCATAGAAATACAGATGGTTTTTGTAGAAATAAACAGTCATTTATATGAAACAATTGTAAAATAGTTTATGGAAACCAGTGGTGTAATGCATTCAAATAAATGCCAGGCCCGGCTGATGGAGAGCCAAGGTGTTAAATCACACTGCTCAGGAATTCAGCTGTGGGAAACAGATAGTAAATCCAGAGTGACAGAATTTCCAGTGATGGCAAAGGTTTCTGACATCTAGTCCAGTACACAAAAACTACAGCAGTTCAAACCTATTTTACTTAACACTACCTTGACAGCCAGTGAAATTAAAGAATTTAGTCAAAAGCCCCTTAAAAAGAAACAAACACTTCATTTCTGGATTGCTTTTCTGTGGAACAGCAAACGTGCAGCATGGCCAGCAGCAAACCAGGCTGTGCATAGCACCAACAGAAGAATTTTATTTAATTGCCACGTTTTTGCATTAGCTATATGTAGCTCTAAATAAAGCTGAGAGGAGACAAAATCATCATGTGGTAAAGCACCTATAGCAGAAACACAACACAGAGATCTTGTTTTAACTCCCAGCTCTGGGAGGGGAGGCAGAGGGCAGTGAATGCTCCCACGCCCCAGCCATGGGCACCTGCAATGGGCCCCAACGGGGCCATCCTGGGGCCCAGCCTCGGATGGGCATTCAGGACACATCAGCATGAGGCCCCTCCTCACTGCCTGGGTTATCAAGTGACAAAGGTGCTCTTCCCTGGCCACAAAGGTACCAAGGATAGATCTGCAGCTCAGGGCAGCACAGCCACCCAGACGAGGCACTCGAGGGTTCACAAAAACCAAGCAGTGCCCATAAAGATGCCAGGTACCAGCACAGGCTCTGTTCATCACGTGGATGAAACAAACACAAAAGTCTCAGTCACCCAAACACTGAGCTGCACAATTTAAAATATCACATAAATTACAGCATTACTACCAATCCAGAAGAACCAATAACTGTACGATTTCAATACCAACAGCTCCAAAATAGACTTTGTTCAATATTTCATTTTTGTTTCAGAGGCCAGGCATGAAAAATTCCCCTCACCCATCCAGGCTGATGTCCAGCCCCCCACCAGCCCAAAGCATGGGGCTAACGAGCCGTTGCTATTCTGAACAACTGTTCCAACTTTATTCCCGTGCACACCAACACCCCTGACCCCGGCACGCCCGGGTCTGCTCAGCGTCAGCAGCCCGGGGAGAAAGGGTTTGTGGAATAAATCATCCCCACTGCAGAGCAGAGCTGGAGTTTGGAGGCAGAAGGAAACCATTCCCAGCTCTCTCCACTCCGAGGGGCTCACCCTGCACATCCATCCTGCTGCGGGAATTATCCCACAAAAACGAGCCGTGAGCAACCCTTCCCTTCCCAGAGGAACGGCCAGCAGTGAGCACAGAGCCAAGCCCAGCTCTGGGACTCCTGGGCACAGGGTGCTGAGTGTGGACATGGGGGGCCCGACCTGGAGGAACCAGGCAGCTCCTGACCCCCACGGCACCGCGGAGTGGGGAGGAGGCTGGAGCAACAGGGCTGCGCCTTCCACTCACACCTGGACAGGGACCTGAGCAAGGATCTACAAATACTGGTGTTCTCTTTAATGTAAATCCTGCTGATATAAACAGCTTAGTGCAAGGAAATCCAGGATTGTTGAAGTATTTCCAGGTAAAGCCATTCATAACTGGGGCACCAGGCTCCACAGGGATGCTGTAATGATCCAAAACAAAGCACTTGGAGCCAGAGAAACTCACAACTACCATTAAGCAGAAAAGCATGCATGTGAACACAAGGAAATACAAATTAATTGGCTTTTCACTGTCACAGATGCTGGGGCTTCCATCCCAGAAAGAGTCAGAGCCAACATATGCATCGCCTACTCGAACATATTTACTTTTAAATTTAAACTCCTCAGTTACCATCACTCCATGACAGTATCAAAATTTAATGACAGTTTATCCTAACTGTAGTTTATCTCTTAAAAATGCTTTAATCACAGGGCTGTGTTTTTACATAGTTTCTTTTATCTTCTTAATTCTCCTTTTTTAAATTTATGAATAAATACATATATGTGCAATCAAAATACACACACATCTCCCTTTCCAGACACTTCTTTTTGTCCCATTCCCCTTCCAACAAGATGGGATGAAGAAGGAAAACCCCAGCGAGACCCATGGCTCCTCCAGAAACTGTTTTGGAACAGTTTAAGCCATGAAATTCGACATTAGAAGTGGTGCTGACCCTGACACGTCAGAAGGTGAATTTTCAGACACAGCTCAGGTCTCTCCTCCCCGACTGCTCCCCCAACAAAGATGAGCCCTAAGCAGAACTCCTCATCTGAGAGTCCAAGTTCTGAGGGATAACAAACTCTGGGTGAACAAATCTGAACCACAGGAATAATCAACCCCCCCAAACCCTGGGTCTGTAACAGCCTGTGCTCCCAGGAACCTGGGGATGGAACAGGCTCCTTTCCCTGGCCTTGGCAGCTGTAATTCCTCTGATTCTGGTCTAGAGACTAAAATATGATACGGAGACTTATTTTTATGTCCTATTCCTGTTTCTTGAAACTTTCTCTTTCCTTATTATCCAGCTTCCTGTGGCAGTGGGATAATACACTTAAACAGACCAGGAAGATTATTTTAGACTATTTTTGGTCACTTTACACATTTTAAAGAATGCAAAAAGCAATGGTTGACAGCTGTTAGGAACTTGAATGTTATTGCAAAGCAGCTGTTTTCATTTATAGAAAAAGTATTAGTCTTTCTCCAAACTCACAGAACACTGAGCTAATAACTCTCCCTCTAACCTACGGAAAATACAGGTCACGTCTGTGCAATGTTGGCAGAAGGTTTTGTTTATAACAATTAAACTTGTAGAGCATTTTGTTCTTAAAAGGACTGAGCCTTTCTGGTCCGGGGATGTTTGCAGTTGGAGGCAGCTATTAAATAATAATCAGTAGCATGTTCACCCTGCAAAGAATTTCTACCTAAAATCAGACATGATTAATCAGTTGAGACTTCTCTGTTCACAAGAAATTTCAGATGAAGAGAGGCTGACACGGACCAGGAACAGGCAGGATTATTCCAACATTTCAGCATTTTATGTTCAGTTTTGTCTCTCATCTCCTTCTAAGAACATTTGGTTTTTATATAATGACATAGATGCTTAATTTGTTTGAAAACAGAGCCTCTGCACACATTCTCTCTGCATTCTTATTTTCTTTACATTAGTATTTATAGTCCATTCAGTTGAGCTCTGGAGGAGAAGGCAACTGGCATCCCAGGGAATGTGTTTGTTGAAGAGCAGCGGGAATGAGACAGCTCACAGGCAGGGAGATAACTTCCAAGTGTACACATAGTTCCTGCACATATTTAATTTGAGAATCACCATGGCATCAAGACACATGAAGTATCAAGGATGAAGTCATCATCTCTCTTATGTTCTTAAAATCGTAATCCATGCAAACATATTTTATAGGGAATACTGAATGCAGGCTTCAGTGCAGACATAAAAAGCCTGATAAGATCTCCTTGCCTGCTGCACCCCATGGGCTGCTGTCAGCCCCAGCCTCAGCTGAGCCGTGGGATGGGAGCACAGGGCTTTGTGTTCCACCTGGGAAACACTGTGCCTTCCCTGGGCCAACTGAGCCTTCCCTGGGCCAACTCAGCCCTCCCAAAAAGCAGGATTTAAAATGCACATCTACCACAAACCAAATCCCTTATGTGTTAATGGGGGTGTTAATACACCTGAGTGTTGGTGAAAGTAAGACCACCAGATTCATTGCCCAGGAAAATCATTTCCCAATAAAGCAAATCAAGTTCTAGGGATAATGGTGTTTCACAGTTCTGCAACATGATCTGTACAACCCACAAAACTTCCTCTGCCAAGCCCGAGGCTGGGATTTTTAAGCATGCCTAACAGCTACTTGCTCCAGGAGTTAATATTAAGACTGTAACTAATCTCTGGGGAGCAGAATTATATCAAGTACTAAAACACCCAGATCTCACTTCTAGAACAGCTTTTCAGGACTTGGTTCTTACAGCTGCCCAAAATCCAGACAGCACCGTATCCGACATTTTCACTGATGAATTCCGGGAGAGCGGGAAGTTCTTACACTCCCCATCTCCAGCAAGTGACTCTCCTTCTGCAGATCTGCCACACTGAGGAGAGATTTTATATTTACATTACTGGCTGCTGGAGTGCTCAGAGCAGCTGTCTCCAGGAGATGCAGGCACAGCAGGATTATACACAACAATCCTTGAACTACCTGCGGACACCGGGTTCTCCAGGGGCTGATATCCCAGCACCTCAGCACTGCCAGGCCCATGCCAAGCCCAGCCAGGTCCCTGCAGCACTGATGGAGCTTCCAGTTCTCCTCCCACAGCCCTGCCCACTGTGGCTGGGGCACTGCCCTGTCCTCAGGCACCTTCTCTCCCATTCAGGCTATTTTCAGAAAACCCTCTCACACAAGTGATTCCTGAGCCCCCTTCATGGTGGTCCATCCCAGATTAGACCAGTCTCCTCTAGGAGCTCATCCCACAACCAGGAGTGTTTTATTTCCAGCCATGCCATAAAATATGCCTGTGCAATACACACTGCTGAGCAGGCAATAGGTTAAACAAATTGATGATAAAGTATTCGACTTCGTTAGTTTTCATTACCATAAGAAAACATCAATTACATTTTCTATTTTATGAGTGTACACAGGGGAATCCATTACAGTAAGCGAGAGGTTATATGACTCTTTCTGCTGCCTCTTTCCTCAGCAAAAAGAACAGTTTGTTTTTAAAGCCAGTGACACCAGCCCAGAGGAAGGCAAGGCACACCGGCATATCTGCATAGACAGCTCCTATCCTGATTTATCCAGCCTGGCTCCAACTAATTAAACATCTGCCTCAACGATTTCCTCTGCAGATTTATCTTCTCCAGTATGCAGCACTAACTGGTTGTTAGAGGATTTTCCCTAACTTGCAGCCATTTCCATGTACTTCTCCCAGTTGGTTATTTGGGAACACGGCAGGAGATGATCCAGCATTCCCATTAACCTCCCACGGCTGCCTGTGGTGGGATGGGTCACCAGGCTCCCACAGCCCTGCTTCAGGACCACCACATCCTCTGGGAAAGGACTCGGGGCCATGGCTCTCTCAGCTACAAAACATCCAGGTTATTTCACCACCCACGTTTCCCCTTGACTGACTCAAAAATTATTATTTAAAAATGGTCAGAGTTCATATGTCAAAAGCCTTGAGACACTAAGAAAGGAAAATTGCAAGGAACGTGGAATAGTTTGAACAGTTTGCAATAATTCTATCTAAACAGAGCTAGGTACAGTCAGAATATTGCTTCCATTTTTTCAGGTGCCTTTCTATGAAGCAAAGGTTGTATCCAACTTCTGTCTCCTACTAACCTGTATCTTCCTGCAACAAATAATCTTTACTGGCTGAATAAAGTATTTAGGTGAAACTAATCTAGTGTTTTAGCCCTGGTCATGCTGAACAAACCCTTCCTAACTGTACAACAGGAATTCCCCAAATTCTTCCTCACCCAAAATAGCCGACCTAGGTTTGCACTTTCCTCTCAACTTAGGACCAGTTTGAAAAATGTCCTGTAAGTCAGTGGTGAAAACAGGTCAGAAAGCAACTGCTTCTACCAGTGCCTGAAAACAGCACAAGCTGTAACAATAATACATTAATTTGTCCTGGGAGGGCTGGTCTGGAGGCCCATTGAAAACAGGCAGAAAAGCTCATGGGCATTTCAGCTTTATTTAACTATTCCAAAAACTTTAAATAAACACGTTCAGTCTATTTTTGGTAACGACTTTTTAAAAATCAGAACAATCAGCTTTAAAGGAAGCATTGCTGAGTGAGGAGAAATGCTTCCCCTAAATTATGTCTTATCTTTTATTCAGAACTTTGACATCCTAATCCACTGCTTAATAATGACCTGAACCACCCTGGCACAGGCCCGTGCTGTGCTAATGGTCTGATCTGCAATTCCATTTATCCCTGCATCTCCCAGTGAAAGTGAGAGGCACATCCTCTCCAATTACAAAGAATCTGGTGGTAGATGAGGAACAATGACTGCTCCTACTCCTGCTCCAGTCTCTCTGTGTGCACGGTGGTGGCATCCTGGGTTCTCCCTGCCCTCAGCCCAGCAGCATTCCCAGCTCAGGGCAGATGGGTCCTGCCTGGATCCAGAGGGCTGTGTGGGCAGGACCCCTCTGTGCACTCAGCTGCAAGTGCTGCTGCTTTTAAGATGACAGCAAGATCCTCCTAAGCCCCCCTGCCCCCCAGGCCTGATAAATCACACTTGTGAGTAAGGGAAGTAATGGAGAATAAGGGAAGTTTTGGACAAGGGAAAACAATTCTAATAAAAATTTCTGATTTACCAATTTAACACACAAATACCTGATCTGAGGAGGCCCTTCAGCCACATGCCAGTATCACAGGGCAGTTCCAATAACACATCATGAGTGCTCACCAGCAGTTAAATTTATGAAACTCAGTAATTTGGGAATTCTAGCAAGAGCCTTCCCAGAGTGAGCATTCTGCTCTCAGTGACCCCAGTGCATGGACCTTCCAGCTGCAAGTCGGAATTCTGGCTGTATCTGGACACAAGTGTAACCAAAACCTGCAAACACCAACTATTCCAAAAATCCAATCACACGTTCCCATGGAAATATGCCTGTAAGTAACCAAGTGGTTTGTAGTTGTGACTTCCACTGTGGTTATAACCTCAGCAGGGGTGCTGGTCATATTTCAAAGAGGTGAGATGTCACATGGATAATTTATAAAAAGTAAATTTAAATGATTTCTTATATAATTAACCCCTGCAGCTGACACACACATGCCTACATACTCTGTTCCTGCAAAGGGTTCTGAGCAGGAGGGCCAAGGCAGCAGAAGTGACTGTATTAGCTGAAGGAACAAATGCCAGGTCCATTCCTTCGCTAAACCACTGAGCAAAAGTAACAAAATTAAAGCAGAAACAAATTTCAAATGGATAAAGAGTAAAACATCTGTTACACGAAGGGAGGAAGCAGTTTAAAGACTGAGCTAAGTGAATCCTTTAGCGACCTCCCTTCAGGGAAGGGAAATCTGACCCCAGGAAATAAATAAAAGTCACCCAAAAAGTGAACAAAAGAGGTGTTCGAAAAAACCCCACCACCATTCATCGCCGCTAACGACTTGTTCATTATGAGTGATGATGGATAAAGACTTCTCACGCTGAGATGAAATCAAGATTTATATGCATTGTTTCCTCTCCCAACTTGTGGGAAGATCATCATCATTTAATTCTATCTCTGCGGCCAGTGATGGGCATCCAGAGAGCTGGTTATCACACGGCGCAGTCAGCTGGCAAGGGCCGGGACGTGCCGTTGGCACATCTGGACGGCGGCGCCGCAGCCGAGGGTGAGCGATGGCTCCTGGCCACCCTCCAAATTGCTGCAGACTGGCGGGGCTCCTCTCCACCCCCACCAGCACTGCTCCTCTCAAACCCCCCCCCCTTTTTTTTTTACGAGAATCAGATTTTCATTGCTCCATTCAATTGCTCTTCTCTGCCATTTTTTACAGCTCTTATCGTTCCCTTGGAATATGGCCTTGAGACAGCTCATCCGTGTCCTTCACTGTGTTATCTCTTCTAACTTTTATTAAAACTTCAGCTCTCATCTGAAGATAGCTAATTAAATCCATGACAGATTATACACGCGTTTAAAAACTGCACTGAACTACTTTTTCTAAAGAGAACAGGGTTTATTTTCTTTTCCCATAGTTAAAACTGAGGGTGTATAAGGAGGTTTCATTCATTTACAAAGACAAGATCCTTATCTTTCCCCACTATATAGATGGGTTTATATTAAAGTTCCTTTGTTGCGTGACAAGACTTGGTGCAATTTCTCTCAGTAATTATTTCTTGTTGCTGGAAGGATCTCTCAGCCTCATACTTTTGAAATATATACACTAACATATATGTGAATGCACATCTCCCCCCAGAAAAGAATTGCTCTAAAACAGAATTGCAAGCACTGTACATTTTCTTTTTTTAAATCCTGATATGCCTTAACTGTAACAGCACTACTCGGACAACATTGCAGAAAGTAAATTTTTCTTTTTCTCTACAAGTAACGACAAATCCTTGAAATTATTTAAAATCATACTAAGCATCATTTTCTTACATAAATTAAAAGTATATATACAAACTCTACCATGGGCTGGACTCACTGTACTTCTACCCATCATCCCAAATTACCATGAGCTGGACTTGAATGCAAATGGCTTTGTTATTATAAATAAATATTTGCAGGAATGGATATACTGCTCTGCAGCAAACATTATGCAGCTCCTGCACTGTCAGCTTTGTGCCAGCATTGAGAACACAAACCTGTGCACAGAACTGCTGTGAGTGGGGCTGGGACATAACCCCCCCCCAAACCTGTGCAGCATTCACAACAATTAAAAAGAGATATAAAATATGCTCGTGGAGAAAACAGCTTGCCCTCTAGAAAATACGATAAACAACCCACCTGAGCCTCTCTGTGATCCCTTCCTTCTCTTTAAGGCCTTTTGTAAGATATCCTTCATGGTGACCTTCATACTGTCCACCTGAATAAGTGAGAATCCATGAGCAGCATTTCTGCAAGACAGATGCACACGCAGTTTTACAAAACAATCATCACCGGCAGCTCCCGCAGTCCTCGTTAGCTTCAAGCAAAGCACTCGTTAGCACACGGTTAACGAAGATGGGCTGGAAAGGGAAGTTAAAAGCAGAAACTGAGCAAACTCCCTTAGCAAGGCAAAGACAAAACCAGAGAAAATAGATTGCGATTCGAGGGGTGCGTGGATTTTCCTAATTTATTGTTATTTTTAATTACTTTGTGTTCAGCATCAGAGAGAAAGATGAGCCAATGTACCTGGGGGGCTCCTCAGCCCCTCAGTATGTGTCTGTGGAGTGTTTTACAGCACATAACACAGCAGCAGTTTGCAGTGGCATTTTTATCCGTGTCCCACACATAACAAACCATTAGGGAGAAGTGGCAGAACAGCCCTCAGTGAGGTGACAGCAGCTTTGCAGCACTATCAAGGTATTATTTCAATGCATTATTTTAAACCTAAGTAAGGGGCTTTCTTTGGACACATTTTTGTGAATACAATGGCACAAAATCTCCCATAAAGGTCCATGGCAGTGGGTCCTTGTCCTGGCCATTGCCTGTGGGAGAGGACTGCAAAGAGCACAGGGATGGCTGTGGGGGTACTGCTGCCAAACACTGAGAGGGCACCACTGGGGAAGCAGAGAAAATGACAACGTAATAGAAGAGACACTGGATGAGCATGTCAGTGAATTTTGCCCCTTAGCCCTCGCAGTCAGTCTCGGCTCGTGTCAGTAGATGTCACTGCAGACAGTTCCAGGGAAATCCGAGAGCTGAAGGCTCCCACTGGAGAGACTGCTCTGCATGGAAAAAAATGGTTTGCAAAGCTATTTGGGCAGGAGGAGGAGCTTTGTATCTGGCAACCAGGAATTTTAATCAGGGAGCAGAGCTCTATATGAACATCACAGCTGGAATATTTTTAAAAGCAACTGGCAGTCAAAAGCAATCTGAGCAACACAAGTATATCCTGAAAAACAAGCCCACATTACTACATGTCACTTTGAGACACAAATTCTGGGACCAGAGGTTGGAGGTCAGGTCACATCATATGTAGCACCCCCAGCCCACACTGGGATGGACAGATGATAACTCTGAGCCCTCAGCACACGCCGAGGAGCGCTCGGAGCCGCTCAGGGGGCCTGACACTGGGGCCAGGAACCCCCTGCCTGGGCACGTGCTGGCCACAGCTCACTGTCCTGCAGCCACTCATGCTCTGGGGGCCATCAGCCCAGCCCAGCTCTGAGCCCCACAGAGATGTCCCCCATCCCTGGTGTATGATGTCGTTTCCCTCTCCTTAGTTGTGCATTGGTCTCATCTGAATTTCATTTTCAATTCCCTTTGTTCCTGGCAAAATGAAACTGCCTAAAAGCCCCAAATTTATGTTCTCCAGACCATTTATTATTTATAACTCTATCTTACTCGTCTTCAAACCAAATATTCCCAACCTTTTCATGCACCTACTTTCCCTCTGTTCCTGCCGTGTGTTCAGTGCAGCAGGAGCAGAACTGAGCCCGTTGCTCCACAGGAGGAGGGAGTGACACTGCTGTCCTGGAACAGCCCCAGGGCACAGGGCCTCCAACCAACACTGTGCAGTGAGCAGAGACCTTCCCAAGCCCTTCACTGAGGAGCAACTCTCCCCTGAAGTGCCATGGAGCCCCACGATGTGCACGAGCACCACACAACACCCATCCTTCGCCCAGCAGTGCCATGGCTGATCCCTCGCTCCCCAAAGGCCTCACAGCTCCAGTCCCAGTTGACCTGCTGAGTGAGGTTCAGTGGATTTTCAAAAGTGAAAAACCTCTTCTACAATTATAATTACAAAAAGGAAACTAAACTACCTCTGCACTTTAAGCAACACAATGCTTGTCAGTGAAGTTCTACAAGAAAAGCCCTGCACACTGGACTGGGCCGTCCCAACAGCTGGTGCCTCCAGGTAATTCATACAGTGCTCTGCAACACTGACAGCAAGTTTCCAGAGAACTCCAACCAAAACACAGGGAAATAAATTAAAATACTGCAGGGGAAAAAGAAACAAAAAAGGCAAAGGAAGTCCTCCAAAACCTGCTATGGCCAAAACAACAGTCACAATTTTCTCCTTAGTACACAACGCTTTTCAACATTTTTTGCCCCAAACAGAGTAGGAACTGCAGCCCCCACCCCGGAGCAGCCCGGGTTCCTCCCAGGCACAGAGCGTCCAACAGCAGAGAGCCCCAGCTCAGGGCCACTCATGGATTGGGAACATCCTGGAAATGGAAGATTCCCTTTCAATTCCTGACACTTCAGCTGCTAAAGAGCACAGGCTGCTGTGATCTGCTCGTGTTCCGGGCCATCCCAGCTCGGCTGATTCTTTCCATTGAGCAGCTGGCCTGAGAACTGTCAGACTGATTTCCCTGACACTCCATTACTAACCCCTGCCTGAGCCAGGGCCATTCTTTGCCTCAGAAGCTGGATCTCATCCCAGAACAATCTTTAAAAGTTTATTTTACTGATCAAAGCAAAATAAGAAACGCTCTGTGTTTTACTATATTTAGTGTGGGATCCGTAAGCGAACCCTTGGCAGGAGCAGTGAAGCTCAGAGCGCACCCGCTTTGGTGAACTCTTGGCTATTTGCTCTGGAGCAGAGCCAGAGGGTCCCAAACCTGTCCCAGTTTAGCCACTCGACTCTCCCTTCCCCTGCCCTGGCTCGCTCAGCGCTGGTTTCCCTCTCACAATGCACCAAGGAACATCAATTCAACATTTCAGCACTCGGCAAACCCACACATCTGAGCCGAGGGTGGATTAAAGCCCAGACCAAAGAGCTCCTGCCGTCATCCTGGGGCCAGGCCAGCGTGTCAGAGCACACTTCCTGTGCTCAGAGAAGCAGCCCCACAGAACCATAGAACAGTTGGGTTTGGAAGGGACCTCTGGACATTATCCAGTCCAACCCCCTGAAGCAGATGACACAGGTGGGTTTTGAATGTCTCCAGAGAGGGAGACTCCACACCCTCCCTGGGCAGCTGTTCCAGTGCTCTGCCACCCTCCATGGAAAGAAGTTCTTCCTCATGTTGAGATGGAATTCTTGTGGTTTAGTTTCTGGCCACTGTTCCTTGTCCTGTCGCTGGACACACCATCAGGGTGTCCCAGAGCCACGCTCTGCACCAGGTTGTCTGGAACACCACTGATCCACCACACCCTCCACTGTGTGACCAGAGCACAGGAAGCTCTGCTGGAGAAACACACACCAATCTCACCTTTCCACACCCCGGTGCACTGCACTGACCATGGGCATGGACTGTCCTCACTCAGCCCAGTCCCAGCATATCCTTAATTGCAATTACAAACAACCTGTTTTACCTCACTCTGCTAAGGTGTGATACCTTTATTTTAAGTGAACACACTGAAAACAGGACAGACAAGCAGATGCTGGTCAATCAATTAAAAGTGCTGCTGGCAAATTGGAAGCCAAAGAAATTCCTTAGCTTGTATTTTCTGTCATTTTGCAAAAACATACCTGGGTGACAAGGTTAAATCAAGCAAAGGAAATCCCTGGCACTTATCATCCACAGGCATTACTGATAAATTGTGCAGTGGAGGAATAAAGGATTACCTTCTGTATTTTTTCATTACACTTTTCTTTTGTTACAGAATACATAAATCCATTGTGGCACAATGTAATATGTATCATCGTGCTACACCTGTGGACGTTTCATAACGGCTGCCATGTCTGTGCAGTCAGGAATGATAAGTGAACCACCCGTGAATGTTAATGATAGTGATCATTCTGCGGTAACTTGGCTTTCCATCTTCTTTTACAGCCTCGGCGCCGGAGCCAGGGTGGCAAGGTTCAGGAGAGGGAGAAGGAAACAGCAGCAGAGGCAGGAGCTGACGCTGGGCTCCGCTGGGGGCACGGAGCTGAGGTGCCATGGGAACAGGCAGGGTCCCTCCACGGGCTCCATTCGTACCACAGAATAAAACAACCAACACTGGAAGGACAAAAGGCTTCTGTTCTGAACGAGAAACGAACTTTTCCAAAAGCTCCTTTCCGATCTGGAGCGATTTTTAAAACTGTTGGTTGGTTAGATTTTTTTTTTTAATGCAGAAGTGGAATTTATTTTCCAGAAGTGAAATTTATAGCACTTAAAGCTCACTGCAAAACCAGCTGGCATGGCTGGAAGTGCCCAGGAGTGACTAATAACGATTTCCACTTGATCAGCACAAAGTCAGAGTTAAGACTAAAAATCCCAGCTGACGCAATAGACTTAACTTAAGCTGGGTAATTTTTAAGATAAAGTGCACAGTGATAGGAATCAGAACTATGCCAGCCATAATTTTTCTTCTGAGCCTAAATGATCTGCTTTTGTGCATCTCAGGTTGGTCTTGGATAGCTCTGTGTGCTACTGAGTTTAACTGGCTGCATTTTGACACCTCTGTAACTGTCCTTAGACCTCTGACAAGCCATTTGACCCCTTTCTTGGGGTCCCACCCCTCCCTCTCCACTCTGCTGGGAGCCACCTTCTTAATTTTGGCACCTACACTAACTATCTTAAATTTGCATGCCATGAATATTCTAAACTGTACTTTGGTGATTACCCACCTCCCTGTAACAAACTGGGAAGAGGCCTTTTGGGGAGAGCTTCTGTAGTCCAAGGAAAAACACATTTCAGAGCTTTGAGCTGAATTTGTAAATGCACATTTTAAAAAGGTTTCAAATCTTAAACTATTGGGTATGGCAGGGGTGCTGCTTTGAAAATTTGTATATAATAGTCAAAGCAATTTAAGCATAATATCGAAACAGAAAAAAAGTGCTACAGAGCAGAGGATCTGCATGCCAAATTTGCTCTGTGTGCCAACTGGCAGCTGAGCCACAGCTCCTCGAAACACCACTAGACTGAGTGTGTCAAGTCGCAATAATAAAATTTCCAAGGGAGAAAGCCCTAATGATGGTACAGATTTATTTTAAGCCTTTCAGGTATGATCTCACCATCTCAAGAAGTCCATATTTCCATGGATGTGGTGCTTTGTTTGCCTCCTCCCGACAAAGGCCCTCGCCATCAGAGCAGGCTGTGTGCGAGCAGCGCGTCTGACATTGCACACAGCTCTGCTTTCCACAACAGCCACCTTCCAAAAACACAACTCGCTAGACTAATGGGCAGGGAGAAGCCAGAATGACTGCCCTCCGTCTTCTCCTTGTGTAACTTTGCCAGAGTCCTTGGAACTTGCCAAATTCGGTCATGCCTGCTTAGCTTGCTCGACTGATTGTGCCAGAAAAGAAAATAAGACACAGATGTATTTGAGCTCTTTGAGATGCCAGTAAGAGCGACAGCTAATGGCTTCATTTCGACCCTCCCCTACCAGCTGGGCACAGGTGGGGGGATAATGAGGTCCCTCTCCCTAATCAAACTCAATTATTTACTACTCTGTACAGCCACAAAGACATTCACATCCAGCTCTGAATATAAACTGCACTGTGGGCTACTTCCAGCCACTGCCTCTGGGTATTTATAACTAACTCAAGTGGCTCAGAGTTTGCCTTGGCAGGAATTGAAGTGTATAAAGTTCTGCAAACTGTTTCTGCTCAAACATGTCCTGCTGAAACGGGGTCCCTGGCGGGGTTCCACCGCTGTCAGCTCGGCAACCGCACAACCTCTGAACGTCCGTCCAACACGGGACAGGGAGAGCGGAGACGAAACACGGCTCCAGCACGGAGCTTCTCACAGGCATCAGCATCCTTCAGCAGTGACTCAATATTAATAAACATCACAGGTCACAAGGCTGACATGGCAGCAGCTGAAATACTTCAGCATGAGAAGGAAAAAAAGAGATGCGAAATACAAAATCACAATTACGTGCACCAGTAGGGTGACAGGGGAGCAAGAAGACATAGAAATTGCAAAAAATCCCTACCAAAATAAGACAGTATGCACATTTAAACTCCCAGAGATAAGAACCTTTTGATCAAGAGAAGATCAAGTAATTCTCCATTCTAGGTGACACATTAAAAATCCTAATTTCAACCTATTTACACAGGAAGCAAAAGTAAATTCAAATTAACAGGAACAACCAAACTGACCCTTTTGGAAGAGCACTGCTTATGATGCAGTTGCCCTATTTCTCCTCAGCAGCACCTCCCAGGCTATATGAAAGCTCCTCACATCAGCATAAAGGATAGTAAACTAAAAGATTTTGCATTTCTTTCATAGGATCTGCAGCTGGACTTTAATCCTGCTCCAAGCTCCAGCCAGAGCACTGCTGGCCAGGCCAGGATCCCATCAGGGCTCTGGGCTCACACAAGAATGTTGGTTCCATCTCCCCCGAGCCAGCCTCCAAACTCTGAACCCACATGTGCTCCCTGCATTGAATTCCAGTCCCAATTCAGGGGGTGACTGCGACCCCCAGACCAAAACGGGCCTCAGTGCTCCTGGGGAGGCTGCTGTGCTTCCTCCCTGCACCCCCTCCTCACCACTGCCTCCACCTTCAGTAACTTACTGTAAACACTGGGGCCACAATATTGTATTTCCCAATGTCCCAATGCAGTGGAACAAAGTGAACGTGGCCTTTGGGAATACACACGGGATTGCTGACAATGGCTTTCAGTTGGATGCTTTGGACCATCTCTAAGAAACACAGTATATAATAAAAAATATAAAAACTAATTAAATAGGGCAGATTTTTTTTAAATGTCTGATTATTCACAACTGGAAGCAGCTGTAGTATTAAGAAATCTAGGTGTTGTCCAATAACCAGGAAAACTCTATTAGCATTTTCATTTTGAGAGCTCCAAATATGAAATATTTTTCCCAAGTAAGAAGTAGTTTATGCTCCTGGTATTTTGTTACAGTAATTAAGGCCTTCTGATGGCTTAGAAGATTTTTCAGTCACAAATAAAGAAAAATAAAAGTGATCAAGCACAGTATGTATCCCTACTTCACTGATAAGAACAGAGCAAATTCTTCTTGAGCTACAAGCCAGACAGCTCAAGTCTCAGGGGTGGATGGGGTCTTCCTCAACAAAATTCTTTTGGACTTTGAAGAGGAATCTCCAGTCCTATTCCAACTGGCATGCTTGGTTACTGCTCATTTCTCTCCTCAACTACTGCATTGTTATTAAGCCACTCAGCAACTATTTGTTCCAAAATCACTTGCTTTTTTAGTCCACTAACCAGTCTGAAAATACAAATTCACTACTTTGTCTATTGGGCTTTGAAAGAAGAATTTGAAATCTCCTGTGTGGAAAACCAAATACCATGAATACACCTTTTTTTTCCTGCTAAAATTCAATACACTTTTCCAAAATAATTAAAAGTCCCTTGCAAGATCAGTTCTTAATGTCTGTTGAAAAGGGCTCTGGATATCCAACATGAATGACTTTGTAATTTAAACTCTCTGAAGCTGTTACATCTTTTCCAGCCTAAATGCTCTATGATTCTATACACATTATTTCATTTATTATTCAGAACAGATTTTTCATAAATAAGCAGCATGGCTGGAGCAAAATGAAGATTATGAACTCAGATATTGTGCAAATTCCAAATATTTTCTAGTGAGAGTGCAACAGCTCAATGTTCTCCACTGATCACATGCAGAGGGGCTGATTTTCTTCTCTGCTGTTTCAGACCCCCTGTGATGGTCTCCCCTGAGCTGTGCCAGCCACGTTTGATTTTCCACCTGCCTGGTGACAGAGCCCAGAGTGGGGCATCACCCGCGGAGAGGGGCATCACCTGTGGAGCTGGGCATCGCCTGCAGAGCACCCCCATACAGGCAGCCCCCGAATTTTGGTAACCCCAGGTGAGGGAAGGCAGAGCAGCCCCCAGGCTGGAGGTGTCCCGGGGCAGAGCGGTCCCAGCCCGTCCCGCACTCACATGCGCACGAAGAGCGACTGCTTGGCCGCCAGCCCGGGCGACGAGTACTTCTCCACCAGCGCCAGGGTGCTGAACCCAAACTTGTGGATGGGCTCGTTGGAATCCAAGGGGGGGAAATCCGTGTCGACCTCCCCGTCGTCCTCGGCGATGTGCAGGCAATAGGCATTGACGTTGTCACTGCAAACACACAGAGCAGGTCAGTGAGACCCCCGGCCCAGGGCAGCCACCGACCACCAAACACTGGGGCAGAGGCACCTGCACGGGAGGAACACCCTGAACAGACACTGATGACACCCACAGAACATGGCCCAAAAGTCCCAACGTATCTTGCTGCCATGTGAGTTATAGCAAAAGTAGTCAGCCTTCATCATTAACTGCACTACAAGCAAGAGCTGACAGTGATTAAAATACACTAAAGTCCATAAAAGTTTCATGACTTCATAAAGCTGGGAGTCGTATTTCTCCATTTGTTAAAATTTATTTATTTATTTATTTATATGTTGACTACATTTCAGAACTAAAGGTGAACAAACAGTCTGTGATTTTTCACAGATCAAACAACTGTGAAAGTTTAGGGTCTGTAGGCTGGAAAGGCAGAGAGTGCTCTCAGGCAGGTAAACAGGGTCATGAACTACTGGAAAAGTAAAGTATCTGTCCAACCCAGCAGCAATGATTAGCAGAAAAGTTACCTTTTCTAAGTGTCTAAGAAGTCCAGTCACTAAAGGCAGTTAAGAATTAATAAAGACCAACAAGCAGGACTAACTAACACAGAAAGTTGTAACAGATACAGTGTGGGAAATAAAGAGCTGAGCCTCTTTCTTTACACAGATGAAAAGCCCACAGGGAAACAACTATCTATAGCTATCAAACAGGTATTAATCATAATTTCCTAACATTGAAATCTATTTCAACTGTCACTTCAATTTAAATTATTGACCCAAAAATAAGTATTCTTTCTAACTGTAAACTTGCCAGCACTCAGGCCTTTCCCCAGCCACGCAGAAGAGCTGGAGGTGCACGTGGCAGTGCATCTCTAAACTCTGCAGTTTAAATTCAGAGTTTTAATTGCATGATTGATGCTTAAATTAATTAATTGTAAAGTGTATGCTAATTGTTTAATTGGTCGCTTGATCTATATAGATCATTTTTTGAATTAAATGAGTTGATTTACAAAGTTTATTGATTGGATGTGACAATGAATTATTTCACTGACTACCTGATTTGCAGTTTTCTCAATTAATTCACAAACCTTTGGTTGCAACTGTGCTTTATTGAGAGTGCTTAGTCCAGGTGATCTATAGGCACCTTGTCATGACTAAGACATTTATTATGGAAAACAGGGAATAATGATGCATTGCTGTTAATGTAAGCTGCAAATTTGCTAACAAAAAGGTATTTCAGCAACATTCATTACTCTGAATTTTGAAAATTCTGAGATACTAGTGAAGAAACTTTCCTGAGCTTCTGGACTGTTATGAAGTCCTGGAACACTGATGCAGAATTAATTTTTAACTTCTAGAGTGCTAGAAAAAAGAAAGAAACTTTTGGAGGAATGGGTAAAAGGCAGTGCTGGGAGAGAATTGGGAAGCACTGGGCTTGGAGCCACAGCCTGGGGCCGTGTGTCTGCACCGTGGCCAGGCTTGTAGGAACAAGCCAAATAAAAGGCCACAATAACTCATATACATCAGATTCTGCTCTGTAATGGGAAATGCCTGGCATGATTTTTGGATCTTTCTCTTACTCTAGTTAGATTTCTATGAATCATAGAATCAGAGCACAGTTTGAGCTGGAAGGGAACTTAAAGCTCATCTCCTTCCATCCCCTGCCATGGGAGACATTGTCAGTTAAATCCCATAAAATAAAGGGGTTACAAATGTCTTCAGTGATGGGCTGGGCTCCTGAACATTAACACAGATATTGTCACAAATGGTCGAAAAACAGAAGTCCAATGGGTAAAACTTCTGCACCTTGAACCTCCATCAGGCTGAGATCAAAGTCAGGAACAAGCTGAGCACAACAACTGAGAGATGCAACAGCATCTAAAAATAGCAACTGTATTTGAATTGTGCATCTCACTATTGATTTCTTCCTAGAAGGAGATTTGGTTTATTTTTTGCAGGCAGAATCATTCCAGCATATCTTTTAAGGGCTGGCAAGAGAAAGGCCCACTGGGTTCCAACCCAAGTTCATGTGTAAGAGGCCAGGGACAGGGTTGCTAACACTGTCAGTGGTTCCTTGTATCGAGACTGAATACAGACAAATATAATACAATTATAATAAAAAAGGCAGCCTAATTGAATACAGAATGCTCTCAAAGCTGTCAACTAGTGCTCACTCACTTCATACTTTTATACCTACCTTTTAGGAAAAAGAATTAAGCAGTAATTTATTATTTTCTTAAAGACAGAGGGGTTGTTTTTTTAATTACAAAGTCTACAATCTCCTCTCTACTCTCACACAGTGTCACTAATAGGTACAGTTGTCACTCCACATGCCTCATATACCATTTCTCAGGCATTCTCTGTATGTATTTCAGTGCAGTGTCACAATGATCCCCATTTTGTCTTTTTACACTCTCACCTGACTGAATCAGGAACAAATGGCCAGTGTAGAATGGGCACCCTACACGAGCTCTTTCCTTACTTGGAATATGAGAATTAGGTTATAGTTAAATCAATCCTTGCTCCAGGAGTGGCAGTCAGCAATGCTAAAAAAAGATGATGGAGACATGAGAAATAATTAAGAACCTACAAGAAAACAAACTACTTGGAATCTCAAGGCTCTGCCCCTAATCTGAGCATTTGTCCCCAGATTCTCCACTGCTGCTGTGTCTAACATGTGCTCTGGAGAACTCATGCCTCCATTATTTATTTTATTCTATCTGCCCTGAATTTGATTACATTGGACAGCCTCCTTGCTCATGATCACTCTTTGACACATCATAACATCTTATCCTTCAAGGCAGACAGTGAAATTCATTTCCTCCCACTGCTGCCTTTAGCTGTGGGCAGTGATGGTCCATGGAACACTCTCCTCATGTTCTGTCTGAGGTGTGCTGTGCTCCTGAAAAATATGTGTGTGTCCAAAGACTGACATTAATGTTGTCTTACTCATTAGAAAATAACCTAATCATACCTAAAGGACACTCTTTTGAACTTAAGATATAATGAACAGAAATTAATAACAGCAAATTAAATGGCACCGTCTGCGAATACTTTTATATTTCTTTTCCAGTGTAAAAAAAATAACAGATCAAATCAGTGTTTAACCTCAGAAACATCTCATCTGTCTGTTGAGAAGATCTAAGGGAAAACTTATATCCAAAGCAACAATATTCATGAAATTGTTTTCAAGAGGGGCTCTTTCCTGTGTGCCTTGTATCTATGGAACAGAAATCACCAAATATATTCTATGACCCAGCAAAACCAGCAGTATTTTACAGAACTGTTTTAAAACAAAAGCTGCTCAGGTGAGGGGCTCTGAAGAACCTGTTTATGCATCTCATGTCACCTGCCAAGATAAAGGAACAGCTCTCACTAAACACCAACAGTACTCCAGCACAGCAAAGGGACTTACAGAGGAGTTCTGGACTGTATTTGACATCTGGTGATCTCAGCCATTAAGAACACTACCCAAAAATAGATGGGACATGAAATAACAAATGCCTCTGTGATAACAAAAGACATAAGGTTTGCATTATTTTTCCATAGTTTTGAAGCTATGATTCATTTACAGATCCAAGGTTTCCCGCTGATCATTAACCAGCCCCCAGCAGTCAAATCAAAGAGCCATGGCTGGAGGTGCCCGTGTGCTGCTCAAAGGGAAACACCGACAAACGTGAAGGTGCTCTCTCTAAGATTTAGCTATCAAAACACTGACATGGAAATCCATTTCATTATGCAAAAAGGCTGCAGAGGAGAAATTCAGAGGTAAAGAGGTAGTAAAGAAAGAGCATTACTTCAGTTTGGGTTCCCGTCCCTCACTTGTATATTGCCAGCAGATGAGCCCGATCAGGTCGTGCACTTTGGCGTTGGCGATGGTCACCACTGTCATGGGCTGCAGCTTGTCTTGGCTTGTGTGCAGTGGGAGGTAGACATCAATTTTTTTGGTTGCCGTTGTACCAACATGGCCCTGTCGAGAAAGTGTATTTTATTAGAAAAGTGTGACAGAGTTAATACAAAATCTGGGCAGAGGGAACTCTCCTCAGCAGGAAAACTAAAATACGCTACTATGGCTTGAAAATGGAAGAAGCTTGAACATTTAAATTCCAATTCTTTCCCTGCTGTTTATCTGTAAAAAGGACATGAAATATTTGGCCATGATTTCACAGATTTTCATAAAGAGCCTGAACTTCACTGCAGGATCCCATGTTCCTGCAGGATCCAGAAAACCCCAAATACTTGCAGGATGGGGAGGAAGTCCCATCAAGCCAACCTAAGACTTCCAAACTGCACTACCCTTGTTTCTACATTTCTGCTCTTTTCTGCAGTTTTCCCCCACTACTTGAGAAGCTCTCAGCCCTCTGGAGGGAGCAGAACTACCCAGCTATCAAGGCTTGACCGTGGCTTGCCAAGAGAAGAACAAAATCTCACATACAACTGAGCCTGAACTGTTTGAAGACAACCAAGAAGAATTAATTAATACTGGGGTTTATTGGAACTTACTACATTAAAAAAATCTATTTGGCACTGTGGAGATTGACAGTTAAATAAACCATAAAATACACAGCAACAGAGAGATCTATAAAGTTTTTCTTACAAGAAAAAAATGTTTAATCCACTGCAGGTAGGACTGCAGCTTTAACCCAGAAATCTTTTAAACAGACAAAAGATTGCACATTCTGATCCCTTCTTCCAAAGCACCCAAAGTAACTCTCTGTCTCCATCTCTCTCCATACACACAAGGGCCTTGAGAGGAGAAAGTGTTTCTTGAATTAATCACTTGGAATTCTAAGTAACAGAATAAAAGGATTCAGTGCTATAAATCTATAATGAGAGCATAAAACAGGGAGTTAAATGCCATGTGCTAATTTCAATATATTGTTAAAAACCATTTGATCCTTCAGTGTGATTATAAATTAGAGAAGTAATAGGAATTTAAAGATTCAAGTTATTCATACTGGCATAGCTAAAAGTATTATTAAAATCCATTCCAATATAATGAATTTGTTTTTTAAGAAAGTATTTTTATAGTGCAGATACCTCCTTTTCCCACGTTTTAGGGTAAGAGGAAATTGGTTTTGCTCATTCAAAGGAGGGGTTAGGTTTGTAATAGAATATGGGACATTCCTTCACTCTGTTTGGATAAACCTTAACAAGCCTTTGGGAGAGCTCGTGTGCCCGGGACCCTCTGGGACACCACCCATGGTCTTCTGAAATCATGAACACAGCAGAGCTACAGTTGCCAAAAAACATAAGGGTATCTTTCTTCCTTGCAATCTCTCTTGCTTTTCTACTTCCAGGACCTTTTTGAAGAGTAACTAAACTGGTACCAGGTGATGAACTGCCTGTCTTTGCCCAGGTGCAGGCACCACCCAGGGACGCACACGAGGCTGTTGGTGACACTGTGGTGCTGAGCAGAGACACCAGAACAGGAGAGCTGGGGCTCAATGGATTGGCACGGGAAGGAGTAAAGAACAGCTACCCAGGAAACTAATGGGACTCCTTGGCATGCCAAGTCAGCTACATACATAAATCCAAGGAGGGCAGAATCGTAAGTAATGCTGGGTCCTGACAATGGAAAATCCAAGAAAAATGGACAACCAGATGTGAGAGTTGATGCCAAGGCTACAACTGACACACCCAGCGTCAAGCCAGGGAGCAGACAAACGAGGCAGGAACTGGATCTAACAACCAAAGGTTATCCATCAGCCACTGCACAGACAGCTGTTCGATGAACTAATAATCCAAACCATGTATTTATAAAATAACCCTGTTCAGGACCTTGGTCTCCAGCTATCACAAACCCCACAGTAACTCTCCCTGGGCTGCCTCTCTCCTTTGCCCCACACCATGTGGTACTTTGTGTTTCCTGTTTTTAACTAAACTTTTCCTTGTTCTTCCCCATCTCTCTCCCCAGTCTCCTCTACCTCCTCCATTAGAGCTATCCTTTTCTTTTACTCACAAACACTCAACAGGAACACCAAAATGACAGGTGACTTAAACTCATAGACCTCTGAGGATTCCAACCACCCTTTGAGCAAGGGGAGCAATCCCAACAGAGCAGGCCTGGGAGATGGCTCAAGGCACCACTGCTATACTCAAGGGCTTTAAAAAAGTGAGTGAAATATTTTTATTAATTAAAGTTCTGTAAAGCAGATTGCCATAAGGTATTAGAGAGGCTGAAACCTGAGATGTGAAGCCAATTAGACTTTCTAGCAGTCCATTGTCACATTGGGTGGGAAACACTGGTATGAACAGTGATTAGTCTCCGTGGCCAGGACTCTGAGCCATGCTGGATTTCACCAGAGATAACCCGTGGGTTTTACACAGGGCTGGAGTCTCCTCTCCAGGAGGAATCACTCAGCCCCGGACCACAGGCACTGCTACAACCATAATCACTTTCTGCTTCCAACTAAAAACTATATTCCAAGTGGAAATGCTGAGGAGATCCAGAAGATAAAGGACAATTACTGATATTCAAAGAGGCAGGATCAAACTTTATTAATAGATCCAGTATAAAATTCAATGGAAAATCTATTCAGGGCCAGGGGCCTTACCATTTGGAGTTTCCTTAATAGCCTCCAATAAATCTGGGAAGCATAAAGGGGCTGTTAAATTAACATTTTCCTGATCTGTCACCTGTGGCACAGTTAATTTGTCAAAAAATTCTTTTAGCTTGTCACTGGACACTGTATATTCTGACAAATGAAGTCTGGAATAAAATTGACAAAATATCTCGTTAATTTTCTAGGAAATCACAAATCTGATTCCATTAAGCTTTTATTGTTAGAAATGTTATATCCCACCAGTCCTTTAAGGAAGTGAGGAGTAACTGGATATACTGAAAATGTACTATAAATCATAGAAAATTTTTCAAGTATTTTTATTGATGGATTCTTTTAAGGTTCCTTGATGCTCTCCTACAGTATGTTAAATTTAAACAAAAATAAATATTTAAACTCTATCAATTCTTTCAACTCAAAATTTCCTTCTAAGATTTAAAATCAACTTTTAATCAAAGTCCAGGAGGGAATGTATCCCTCCCTCCCACACCAGATGATGTACATCTGATGTATATCGTGTGACCACTGTCCATTCCCAGGATAACTTACTCCTAAACATAGTTCTGAAGTACCTGCAGAGCAGGGAGCACAACTGTGTGTGCTGTGTCCTTCTCACTTTGCTCTGCTTCACCACACACCACGGCACAATATTAAAACAAAGTCCATAAACATTTCTGAGAGAAAAGTGATTGATTTTCAACACTAATAATTTACTGCCTCTTCCTGCACAATAGAGTTCTGTGACTAAATGTTATATCACTTTAAGATTAGATGTTCTAATGATATAATGCAAAGATTTTACTGAATCATTATTTAGTGGGAGTCATAAAAACCTCTTAAAATTAATCTTTCATGCACATCTAGCTTATCCAAAGTTAGCATTTAATTAGATGGCCTTGGCACGAATGAGCTTACTACTTTATTTGCTCAATCAGTATACGTCTCTTCAGTAATTATAATTAATTCAAGTCATTGACTCACCTCCCAGCAAACAACACTAAACACTGCACAAAATGGAAACAAATGCTTCTCCTTTCCCAAATGCAAAATGTCTTCTCACTTTTAAACTCAGTGAAATGTTTTTTGGTTTAGGTGACTCTGTAATCCAGCAATCACTTTCTGAACATAACTTACATATGTATTTAATCAACATACAGGAAATATATGAAGGAGAAAAATAGAAATATATTAACTCAGCATTTACAACACATACAAAAGTTCTAATGGATCAGAGCATGGATGTTTACAGCAACACAAGGGACCGTATTTTTCTAAGATGACCACTGAAAAGCATAATTTTCTAATTTTTTGACTTGAAAAAAATTAAAAAATTTAGACCAATTATTTCTTTACCAAAATAAGTGGAAATAAAACAGTCAGTCATATTAACTCATAAGCAAAACAGCTTTAGAGAGGCTGAGTAGACAAAGAAGGGTCATCTAAAAGAAAAGATGACAAATTTTTTTAAGTTTGGATGATCAAATACCTTAAAAGCCTTCAGTAAGCACATGGCAGAAACCCTCAGAATGAGGCACAATATTCCAGACCCGCTGGCACATGGCTCTGAGCAGACAGGTGGGAGCAGAGCAGGATGCTGAGCACACCCACGGCCCCAGCAGAGACCCAGGGAGTGGTGACGGGCACAGCCTGAGGTGTGGAGCACAACACAACACACGGGCACAGGCTGAGGTGTGGAGCACAACACAACACACGGGCACAGGCTGAGGTGTGGAGCACAACACAACACACGGGCACAGG
>NW_016690208.1:6656282-6661282 GCF_001604755.1 Lepidothrix coronata
CCCAGCAGAGACCCAGGGAGTGGTGACGGGCACAGCCTGAGGTGTGGAGCACAACACAACACACGGGCACAGGCTGAGGTGTGGAGCACAACACAACACACGGGCACAGGCTGAGGTGTGGAGCACAACACAGCACATGGGTGTGGAGCACAACACACGGGCAGGACACACGGGGAACAGCGATGGCACAGCCTGGGCATTTGATCTGTAACAGGCTGGGGGAAGATGCCTGTCCAGTTGCACATTGAATATTCAGAGGCCCAGTGCTGAGTCTTGGTGCTCACATGAACACCCGGGCAGTTTTACACCATTCCTCCTCCAACCCACCACACTGTCCCCTACCATGGCCAAACGGGAATGGGGTTTATTTCATCAGGTGGTTAGAACAGCATTGGAGTTTTTCATTACTTTGGTCACATGATTTCTTTTGTTATTCCTAAGTCATTTATGGAGAACACCCCAGTGAGACCAGGGCACGGCAGCCCCGGCCCCGCCGCAGGCGCCCACCCGATGCCCGGCACGCTGAGCACGCTGCCAGCCCTCACAGGTTCTCAGTGAAGCCTCAAAGTTATTCCCTTCCGAGGAGTGGATTCTCCTTTGTATCATCCCAGCTTCTGCTGCAGAGTTAGCAGATCACGATGTAAAATTCCATTAACATCATTAAATACTTAATTTATCTTATTCGCACTGTCACTATTCATAAAAATTTAACCCAGTAATTTCCTGTTATCCAAAGCATAACAAAGTATGAATATTTAACTACAAGGTAAATAACACACTATTATTTTTTATTCTAAATTGTTGACTTCACTTAGCATGCCTGCTCTGTACAGCACCACACGATTTGTCAATTAAAGGTCCAGATGTTTCCCAGGCTGCAGTGGCAGCAGCAGTTCTGAGCAATGCGTCCTCTGCATCGCAATGATCACTACAACCCCAGCTCCAGGCTGCATTAACATGCTCATGTTTTATTCCAGCCCCCTCCTAATGTACCAGTTAATTATACAACACACAGCTGAGAAACATCACCTCCGAGCTGGACAGTTTCCTTCCACGCTTCCACCTGAACACGTCTTTACATGCACCTCAAAACAAGGATTTACATATATAACCACACCACATAATCAAGTACCCAAATCACTGCCTGCTCTTGCTTGGCATTCACTCCCACAATTAATAAAATTATGTAAGTCCAGAGCAAAGAATAAGACACATAATGCTGGTAACAGCACGTTTCAATCATAGTAACACATTCATTTATAAAACTCTCTATGAATTTAAAACTGAATTTAAAACACCGTATTGGAGTGCTATGAATATGATTTCTTGGTATTGTTTTTTTCCAACAAACATTATCTGGATGGAGGGGGAAGCCCCAGGTCCACCCCTTTACAGCCCAGGCTGTGTTTATGTCCATGTAGGTGTCAGGTTTAGGACAAATGGCCCTCCCCTGTCATGCTCCTGTGGCATTTTGCCCCACACGCTCCTTCCCTGCATGCCCAAGGCCAACACAGACCTAGAATTGCTGCTCTGCAGAGGGTGGGATGTCCCACTGGCTGTGGTGGCACCAGCTCACCCTGCCCGTGCAGCCCCAGTTCTGCTCAAGGATGACAACACACGTTCCCATTGATCAGAGGGCAACTGCTCCAGCTGCAGCAGAAATGCATTCATTACCCCAAACCTTCCTCACTGAGGAGAAGGAATGGCCTCTTTAGTAGTATTATTTATATTTTACTTACTAATAAACATTACAATTTAATACTGAGGAATAGAGTTATTCTTTGTAATAACGAAATGCAACAAAAACTTACAATTAAAACTACACCATAAACATTATTTGTGCGTTAAGGAACATGCCACGATCTATTTTAACGAACAGATGCTCTACAAAAGATAAATGTTTTCAGAAATATTCAATCCTTGAACAGATCAGCCTCTAATCCTCTGCTTCTGCTGCACAAAGCAGACAGCTCAAGTTCCTCGAGGACATCAGCCAACCTTAGGTGGAACATTTTTAATACATCACCGTGTCACTTTTTAATGTGCCACAATCTATTAACCACATGGCAAACTAACAGGGATTTTTAAAATATGGGTTTTATAGCTTTGTGCCGGTGATTAATTAAATAAATAGCCAGCGTTTCACAAATCATCCCTCTAATTAGTCTAACCCAGACACTTTGCATTCCCTGGCACCGTTGCCAGCTGAAGCTCACAGAAGGGCAGCGGCGCCCGAGCACGCCCGGCACCGCCAGCCCGGGCTGGCACGGCCCCGGCAGCCCCCGGCACCGCCACCGGCCTCGCAGGTGCTGCAGTCAGCTGGAATGGGGCTCCAGCTGCTTGGGAAAGATGTTCTGGGTAATTATTCTCCCTCATCCTGAAGGAAACAATCGAGATAACAAAGAGAACAGAGCCGTGTCTGGGATTTGACCTGAAGTAGCAAAGTTGTGTGTTGCAGAAAATGAACAAATATTAAAGGCAGATGCTAGAAAAATTTTCTGTGCTAAATGATACATTTTCTGTCAAAACATTTCAAAGTTGAAGCTGCAACTAATTACATGCAGTCCATTCAAGGAAGCCAAGCAAGGCTTATCATTAAAATGACTCAATTATTCTTAAAAGAAAGAGAAAATCATCTGTAAAACCTGCCTGCAATCTCATCAGTTTTACTGTGCCTTCCTCAATAGATCATTTCCCCCAGAGCTCAAATTAAACTCTCAATAGTTAACATGCTCAAGTTTTACTACAGGTTTTTCTCCAAATTATTATTAACTGGAATTTCCTACCTAGGAAGAGTTTTATATAGAAATTTGCTCTGCAGTGTTTAGTGACACTATCACAACAGCTTTTCCCCCCTCGGTTTAGAAACCATCAGAGACAGAACGTGATGCAGATTCAGGCAGCTCACAGAGACGGGATTTGATTTCCTCCATCAGGCAAGTTCTTTCTCAGCATCAGTCCCCAAACTTGCCCCTTAAACCCAAGTTTCCTTGTACTCAGGAAGATATCTGTATTCCTGGGCAAGGCTCAAGGAACAGGTCACACCCCGGTGGGGTGGGGATGTCACCGGGACCGCCAGGACCCGCCGTGCCAGCACAGATCCCACAACAGGAGGGGAAGAAGTCCAGGACTAACAACACAGACTTTTCAGCTCTTAGATTGACACCGAGGTGGTGCTGGATCCAGCACAAACAGCTGCTTAAGAACAGATCTCCCTCTCCAGCCTCAACAGCCTCGTGGCACTCGGGGGGCCCTGTGAAAGTACTGTGAGAGAGTTTAACCTCAGGAGGCTTTTGCCCTTAAAATATTGCACGTGGTTCAAGCAACTTTAATTGATGCAGGACACTTTGTGACATAAAGTGTTTTCAACATTTTTTTTCCCCAGGATTTAGGTCCATAGCAGCCTGAGGTATGATAAATTCATAAACTCAATCTCCACAAATTGCTCAGAAACTGTTCTTGTTAGTAAATCAAAGTTCTTCAGTGCAAGCAGTACTAATATTAAGAAGCCAAAGAGAATTTTTTTCCCTATTTGTTTCAGATAGGGAAATAAAAAAATTTATATGGAAAAAACCTGACCTTTATATTATCTTTACAAATTCTGAGTGGGGAATATTAAATAGAATCTTAAATAAATAAAAAAATAATTTAATAAAATATCAATTTATATTGGAATCAAGAATAAACCAATTATCACTTCATTTACATTTAATGTTTAACTACGAAACAAGAACTCTTTGATTAGTGATATCATGGTGCTTGTACAGATCTCTAAGAGAGTTCTTACTCCATAATTACTACCAGTGCTTTAAAAGCATTTTTCAAGTACTAGGATCAGAGTAAAGATATAGTCTAAAAGACTATTCTGTGAGAAATTAAAAACCCAACCTTCTCTCCCTCAGGAATGTTTCTCCCAACAAGCATGTCTGTTAAATGGACATACCCAACCCTCCTGCAAACAGCAGCCATTAGAAACATTTGCTAATAAAACATTTCCATATTTCTTTGGCTGTTAAGAACCTCGACTTGTGAATACGTTTTTCATTTGGTTTGATCTGTAATTAAGCGAAAGATAATGACATTAGTAAATTGCTAAAAATCAATTAGATAGAATAAAATGCAATATGATTCAGCCAAAAGATTAACAAGTGCATTATAAAAACTGTTTAAAATTATTTAATTCTAATTAAGCTGCTTTAAATGGCCATGGCCTAAAAAATGCTTTTAATTTCAAGGCATCACCAATTTTCCTGCATGTTTCACTGTACCAGCTGTTTGCCTTCCCTTTCCTTTTTTTTTCCTAAAGGAAGATTTCATGCCAAGAAAAAGCATTTGGCTGTTCAAGAAGAGCTACCATCCCACTTCCAGGTCCTGCTCTGACTCCAGGCAGGGTCAGCTCCTGTTGCACTGCCAAAGGCTTCATTCTATGGCAGTTGTTGAAATCAAATATTAGAGCAGAAGGACCATTTCTCCCACAAAACCAATGGCTGGTACCTTGCACCTGAAGTGCACCTTCCACTTGCTGCTTCCCAGGTACGGGGCAAACATCTCCAAGATGGTGCCGGGCTCTTCTCAGCGATGCCCGGTGACAGGACGAGGAGTGACGGCCAAAAACTAAACCCACAAGAAGTTTCACCTCCCATGACGAAGAACTTCTGTCCATAGGGGGTGGTAGAGCAGTAGAACAGGTGCCCAGGGAGGGTGTGGAGTGTCTCTCTCTGGAGACATTCCAAATCACAGGTGCCACCTGCTCTGGGTGACCCTGCCTTGGCAGGGGGGTTGGACTGGATGATCTCCAGAGGTCCCTCCCAGCCCAAACTATTCTGGGATTTTGGGATTCCGTGAACACCAGGACAGGTTTTGCCAGTAACAAATCCACGAGCAAAGCCACATCAAGACACAGCATGTGTAATAATTGTACCCAATTTAAGCACTATCTGATCTCAGATTATAAGTGAAGTTCAATTTTAAACAAATCAACCAGCAGCCTCTCTAAGATC
>NW_016690208.1:6666282-6703782 GCF_001604755.1 Lepidothrix coronata
CTGGGTCTGCCCATTGTCCTCTGCTGCCAGACGGCTGCACAGAGGCACAGTGACCACACGAAGCAGCACAGTGACCACAGGGGGCTGCACAGTGACCACAGGGGGCTGCACACTGACCCTGCTGAAGCAGCTCACTGACCACACAAAGCAGCACAGTGACCACGTGAAGCAGCTCACTGACCACAGGGAGCCACACGCTGACCAACGGGGCAGCACAGTGACCACACAGAGCCACAAACTGGCCCTGCCCAAACACGGGCACAGGGGCAGGGACAGGCACAGCCCCAGAGGCCAAAGCAGAGCTGCTCTGGAGTTGCCCAGCCAGGCTCACACCCCCGGCTCCACACTGGGCAGAGCCGCTGCTGGAGCCCCGGCAGCTCCCTGAGGACACTCCAGCAAACTGAAATCCAGATGAAATACAACCAGAAACCAAAGGGAAGGACTGCTTCGATTTCAGCAGAACAGAAATCTCCTCCCCCCGAGGCCAGGCCAGTGGCCCAGGGCACAGGAGGGCTCAGCACCACTGCCCAGCACAGCCACTGCAGGAGCTTCCCAGCACAAATCCAGGGTCAGCCAGCGGAGAGAAGGCTCAGGGAAACCTCAGTGCCCCCTGCAACTGTCTTAGGAGGGGATAGCAGGTGGGGATTGGTATCCTCCCAGGCAACCAGTCACAGGATGAGAGGAAAGGGCCTCAAGTTGCACCACAGGAGGTTTAGGTTAGAAACAAATTCTTCCTGGAAAGGGTTGTAAAGCACTGGCACAGCTGCCCCGGGCTGTGGTGGGGCCCCGTCCCTGGAGGGGTTTAAAGGATGTGTGGATGTGGCACCTGGGGACACGGGTCAGTGGTGAGCACGGAGGTGGTGCTGGGCTGATGGCTGGACATGGTGATCTTAAAGGTCTTTTCAAACCTTAATGATTCCATGATTCTAAATACTGAACCTGCATTTTTATATCACATATGTTAACATATATATTATATTACACGAGTGATAACACTATAAAAATCTTTATTTCAAGTGTCTTACTAGAGTGCAGGTGGTATCTAAACTACTACAACTGGCAGAATAAGCCAATGCTTTAAAAACAACCCCTATGCAAACTTGTTTCAGATTCAAATGAGGATCATTCTACTCAGCTTAGGGGCAAAACATTTAAATAAAAAAATGCTTTTTTTCCACACAGAGATCTTAATCCTGGATTAATTATTTTACACATTTTCCATATTAATTAAAGCAGTATTGCTTCTTCTTAAGTTCTTTATCTACTTTCTTTGAGTAAAACTATTTAATACTGGGGATTGTGCAAAACATTTGTTCATGATTATGCAGCATACAGTCAAACAAGACTGAAACAAGAGCAGCATGCAAAAATGTATTTAAGGACTATCATCCCAAAATGCTGCTAAAAGCTATTAACCAGTACGTGTTAATTGCCACAGCATTCATATTAATTTTCACTTCGGGCCCGACATTGTGGAATATTTCCCCTGATACATTTTAAACAAAGTTTAATTTAAGGAACTGCTTCTATCAACACTTACGAAAATTAACAGCCTAGCAATTAGCACTCATGAATTATCCCTTCCCCCATGCTTGCTACAGCATCATTTTTAAAACAGTTGCTACAAGAGAAATTGTTGGTTTTTAACCCATTACCAAAATTAGCCACCAGAAACCTTGTAGCAATACATTCCTCACAATAGGATTTGTAGCATCTGTCCAGTCAAAAATTACATGGACCAATTTTTTTTTTAAATTATCTCCAGTAGTCAAGCAAACCTACAGAACTCCATAAGTTCAGAAAAGCCAGACTTTCTTCCAACTCCATTTGCAACTAGCCGTGCAAGTAGAAATTTTAAAGAATTAAAGGTTCTTTTCATACAATATTCCTAGAAAGAGTTTACAGGATTTATTAACCAAGATGTACAACCCATGTGCTTTACAAAACATGCAAACAGGTCCAGGGCTGAGGTTTACTTTAACTATTTTAAGGAAAAACTTGAAGAAAGAGTGAAGAGTAGTTACTGTGTGCTTTTTTATTTTACTGTGGCTTTTGTTATTTACTCTATGTACGGCTTTAGTTAAGAGCTGAAGTTTTACAGTGTACAGGAATCCACAGATCTGTCCTGAGTAGTGGTGAGGCAAATTGTGTGAATTTTTGAGCTGCTTAGAATGCCTCCATTGTAGTTGCATTTCATAAGAAATGTTCTCTACTGTTTTGATAATGGATGAACTGATCAGGACAGGAAGAAATTAGAGTGCTTTAAAATTTTACTATTTCATAAAATCACAGAAGTGGTTATGAAAAAGACACTAAATCTGGCAGAAAACACCTGCAGGATGTAAGCACTGACTACACTGTCCTGGTTGCTATCACAGCTCACAGGGTGTTCTGATTTGAACTGGAAAGCTGAAAACAACACATCAGACGCTGGGGGGGCAGGGAGGAAGGCCCCTGAGGAGGGTTTGTTCTACTTCAGGTCAGTCAGGGACCTGAGTTAGTGGTAAGTGAAAGCAGTGGAACAGCCAGCACGAGGAGCACAGACAGGGACAAAGAGCTGGACACAGCAGCACTGAGCTCTGCTCCTGCTTCACCCACACACCAAAAATGAGAGTTACTGAACACCCTGAGACCTGCACTACCAAACCCAACTGTGCATAAACCAAGGGCCTGGTTACAGCTGTAAAGATTTCAGAGCCACTGTGATCCCCTGAGTAAATACATAATTAAGTAGGGTGTTTTTAAGACATGTTTAATTAGGCCCCCAGCCCCTCCTCACCCCCCCGCCTCTCCCCAATTATGGATCATTTCCCCCAGAGATATGCAGCTCTGGTAATTATGTAAATAAGTCATGCACTATTCCCTGAAAGAATTGTATTTCTGTGAAAAACTGCTCATCTACTATCAATAAAAATAAATATGAGACCTACAATATTCCATTAAAAATAATTTTTAAAATCTCAATGTTTTTGAGATTAATGTCTGAAAATACTGCAGAACTGAAGTAAAATAACTCACAATTGTACTATGTTTCTTCTCTATCTCAAATGATCAACCAGGTATTTAAATTGGACAATACATACAGAAGTATAGCGAATAAATTTTGTAAGCAAACTATTGACATGCTTAACCAGAGTAATATAAACTATGGTGTGAAAATTACTACAGTGAGATCATACTCCAACAAAATGCCCATTCAAGTATTTTGGAATGTGGAGAAGGTATTTTGATTTGTAGATCACAAATTGAGTGACATTGAGGTATCTCATTAATATCTCAAACTAACATGTAGAATGCAACTCCCTTCCAATGGACTAAACACCTGCTAAAAGTATCTGATTTGAATACAGGAAAATTAAGGTGTTCATTACAGTCAACTACAATTTCTATTAACACAGTACAAATTAGCTTGGACTGTCAAAGAGAGAAGGAAAAATGCCTCAAAATTCCTCAGGTTTCCGAGAAACAAGACTTGGACATGACTGAATTACAATAGAATTCTCTTAATACAGAAGTATTTTATTTTTACTTCCTCTGTGCACACCTGCTGGAAGTACAATTAAATGCTCGCCCAACTGAAATTTTGTGGCACAAGAACAGCAAAAGTGGAGTTTAGAAAAACAGTCTCTCATTGCTGTCAGCATGAGAGTGCTGCTGTCACCCACCAGTGAGGCCAGGAATTGTGAAAACCTTAGTCAGCACTAACTGCTATATGCTAATAAGTACAAAATCACAATAGAGGAGCTTTTGCTACATGGACTTCATAGTTCAAAGGTTACCATTTCCCAAATATTCCAGATGCTCCTAGATATTCCAGCGGAATTACAGATCTGACTTTCCACTTCAAGAATATTCAACAGAATATAAAATTCTTCCATCACAATGGTAATGAAGCTCAAACTTCATCCTCCCACAGGAGATTCCACAAACAAATCCAGCAGAAAACAGATCTGTGCAGTATTTATAATTGTTTTGGAACAATACGACACTGATCCATCACACCAACGTTTATATTTCAGTTTCTGGTGCTGATGACAGAGAAAAATATTTCACAATATGGAGTACAGGGAAGATAGTTATCCACTACTGAGTGATATCAGATCCATCTCCTGAACTGGATGTGGCCAAGGAATGAACTGACCTACCAGGTTTACAGCCAATCTCCTCCCCGTGTTACACAAATGAGCTCTCGTGCAGAAATACATCGATTAGTGCTTCCTTCTGCCCCAGACAGTGACCTATTGATGCTTCAGTTTTCCACCCTCAAAATAGACAGAGGCTTTTCCCACTCTCACTGGAGCACTTTGAGGATGAAGACACAAATCATGGAATATCCAGCAAGTGCTCTGATGTGGATAGCCAGAACAGGTTTGTTTAAATGCCAAATAACCAATCATTTATACAAAGGGTCTCACCATCAGCTGTAGAGAGATGTCCCATGACTCTGCCACACTAAAGATGCACCTACTAACCTGCTGGAGAAGGGAACAGCAAGGTAAGGAAGCCTAATGCTAAGGCCAGAATTTTGTAATGGAAAGGGGAGAAATGGTCCCACCAAACCTGGAACTGTTACATTTGCATGGTTCCAGATAACCACCTGTAATACCTGACGGGCTGCTATGAAGCCTAATTAGAGTTTGCACAAGTCAGTGCACAGGGCACTGCCCCAGGCCTGGCACTGTCAGGGCAGGGGTCCCTGGACCTGAGATAAAAACACCCGGGCCACTGACCTTGCCGTCGAACTTTGAGTACTCGTTGAAGGGGTTGTTGAGCTGCAGTGGACACTGCTCCAGTCGCACAGACAGGATGGATTGCTTCCCAGAGCACGGGGATTTCACTCGGAAATTCTTTTTTTCAAACAGGGAGCTCAGCTCCTCAGCTGCAGATCAGAAAAGAGATTAGAGGCACTGCATGAGGAGATGTACAGAGGCTGCTCTTACCACAGAGAGATAATATCATAAAAGGGAGCACAAAATAAAATATATAAAACAACAAATGCTTCAGCAGGGCAGGATCTACCACCATTCTTTCATAGCCCAAAGATGTGAAACCATTAAGAAGTCTGAACAATGCTACTGTTTAGGCTGAGGAAAAGATGAATTTTTCCCATACAGAGAACAGAACAGACCAGTATAAGTTCCATTTGAGTCAAGATAAAAATCAAGAGAATGACACATTCCTTGTCTTTCTACTTGCCTACCTCTTCCTAAATGAATAGGAAATACTCTGGAAAAGAACTGCTGACACATCTATAACACACCGTGCAAAAGCAGTTCAAACTGGGCCTGTAACATGTGACATTGGCCACACCACAGGACAGGATCACACTGCCCCACAATGCACTATAATGTCACTGTGCTGCCAGCACCAGGCTGGGCACTGCACCTCAGCCAAACCAACCATTTCTGCAGATTTTACTTCTCATGGTAGATTGGATATGGCCTCCCCTTAAAAAAATGTCAAACCTGAAACCACCATTCCAGACCAACAGTCTGAACAATAAAAACAAAAAAAGCTTTCTAAAAACAAAGGGGATGTGAGTTCATGAGTTTTTTGTGTGGTCTGTGAAGGCTCATAAAATTCTTGGACAAGCTGAATTTCCAGCAACAACTTAATTCCAAATTTACAGGCATACTTTCAAAAAACCCTAAAAATTAGGGCTTCTTATGTTACATGGCCACTATAAAATCAGGACAGAGCCTGGGGTGGTTCAGCACATCAGTACCAGTGGGTCTCATCTGCAAGGGACTGGGACTGAACCTGGACAAGGTTTCCCACATCTGCTCCAGGAACCAAGAGCCCCCAACCTCCATCAATCACTGCCTGAGAACCAACACCAGCTCGCCCAGCCCGACCCTCCTGAGCTTGGATTCCCTCACAGCTCACAGATTTCCATTCTGCTGCTCCAGGGAAACCACAGAATACGCGGAGTTGGAAGGGACCCACTCCCAAGGTGGAATGACCTGGGAATTGGTCTGCAGGGAGTTGGTTTATTTCTCAGAGTGCAAAATTAAAACTTGTCAAATGATAACTAGTCAAAAGCTCAGTTTATTTTTATCAGCAGATTGCCTGAAAATTCAGGCAGTTGGCAGAGGTGCTAAATACTGGCACTGAGAGATCCCCAACAGGCTTGTGAGAGGCTGCAATTAACCAAAAAAGCTTTATTTAATCCCTTTAAATGTGGCCACTTTTACCCTGTTGGGTTGGGGTTTTTTGGTAACAAGCTCTAATACCTATTTGTTTTGTTTTGTTGGGTTTTTTTTAAATCTCAATTATCATTACGCTGGAGTATTATCTTCAACTGATATTTTTTGGGCATTTGGAAAGGACCTTGGAACCCATTATAATGGTTTTACTGGTTCAAGTGTAAAAGCAAGCTTTTTATCTTCTGTCTCTAAGGAAATTTTAGTCTATGCTATATGGATTTTCCAGCTTTGGTGAGTGTGTTGGCTACAGGAGCTACTCTGTACAGGCTGAGTGCAAGGCTTTGGAAAGATTCCCTCGATACATTGTTAATTTGCATTTTATATGCTCTGAAATGAACCTACGTCAGATATAAATGCAATGCCTTTCATCTGAAAATACACAGTGCTTTATAAAAAGGAGTAACCTTTGCATGCACATCTGTATTTGGTTTACATTTCAAGAGGATGGTGCCAGACTCTTTTTGGTGGTGCCCAGCAACAGGACAAGGAGAAAAGGCCACAAACTAAACCACAAGAAGTTCCACCTCAATGTGAGGAAGAACTTCTTTCCCTGGAGGGTGGCAGAGCTGGAACAGGTGCCCAGGGAGGGTGTGGAGTCTCCCTCTCTGGAGACATTCCAAACCCATCTGCACACCTTCCTGTGTCACCTGCTCTGGTGACTCTGCCTTCCAGGGTGTTGGACTGGCTGATCTCCAGAGATCCCTCCCAGCTCCAGCTATTCTGTGATTCAGGACCCAGATTCTTTACTGACATGAATTGATCTCTTCACTGCATGAAGCCAAAACATTCTTTCTGTTTTACTGAAAAACTGATGCACGGGAAGGTGACAGGATCTGGGGCACAGCAGAACAGTCACCCTCCCTGAAATGTCCCTGTATGTGATAACCCCCTGACCAACTCCAAAGGCTTTCTTTTCCAATCCACACACCACTGCCACCTTATCCTTCTCACCCACCCTGGCACAACAGTCAGCCTGTCTCACGGCACAGGCAAACACAGGAGCAGTAGATAAATAGTCTTTTTTCCTCCTCATTACCACATACAAAATTACTGGTCTCTCACTTCCCTTAACCCTGGTTTGGGTACTTTTGTTTCTGAACACAGTAATAAGAAATAGGAATCACAAAAAATACTCAATTGCCAGATGGCTTCAATGATGGCCACACACCCCACTGCAGGAGAGCAGGAATGCTTGTGAGACTTTCTCCCTACAGTGAGGCATCCCCACAACAAGTGACACATGACATAACAGCATCCTTTTGGTTTGCACACTGTCAATCACAGGCTCAACTCTGCCTAAAGCACAGGTGAACACGGTCACAGCCACATCTCCCCTCCGAGAACAGCTCTGTCTGTTGTTGTTTTCACAGGTATTTTTCCATAACCCCAAACTCGAGGAGCCGAGTGGACAATGCCTCTCTCACACACACATGGTGAAGAGGAAGCTGCAGTGAATACCCTCTAGGGCTCCTCTTTCTCCAGCCCTCTTCCTGCAGTGTTGTTGTTCATGCAGATCTCAGTGGCTAAGCAGAGAAGGACAATCTGCTCTGCTAACAGACCCCGAGTGCCTGGAGTTTCTACATAACTTATTTTTTTATTTAAATCTGTTCTGCAGCAGGCAGGCACTGATCTATTTGCCTGCAAGCCCAGCACATTCCTCAGAGGGGACAACTCTCACTGCTGGGGCCAGATGATGTCTGTCTGCAGGGCAGCACATAAAGGAATGAGATGTGATGGAGAAGCCCACAGGAATGGGATGACACGAGGGGCAAAGACTCTGCAGGAACCTGAGTGTGAGTCAGGTCAGTGTGCAGGGACAGCAACCAGGATAGAGGGAAAGAGAGAATTGCATCATCATTGGGCAAATGCTATAAAATATTGAGCAAAGAGTTGGAGGTTATGGTAGATTAACCTTTAAAACCTACAACTCTGCTCACAGAAGGAGAAAGGCAAAAACATTTCAGAATGCATTAACAGGGGTATCCACCACAGCTGAACACTGAATTAAGGATTAGTGCAACTGTGCTGCTCATGTGAGCAGCTTTGTTCACTCCTCTGAAAAAGATATTATAGTGCTGGAGAAGGTTCTGCAAATGACAGCCAGGGAGATATGAGGATTTAGGCAAAAAAAGGAGATTACAGAGGGACCTCATTAAGATATACACAAATTTTGAAAGAAGTAGGCATGACAGACCATACAAAGGTTTCAATGTGTGTCAAACACAACAGAAATAGAGACTAGCCTGAGCTCTAAAATAGGAGAATTCAGACAGATTTTTAATTTCATATATTACAGTTTAAACTATGTAGAACATCCAGTCACAAATACTTAATTATATAATTAAAAAAAAAGAATCGAATATTTTTGGAGAAATCACTGATAATAGTTTTACCAAGGAAAGGCCAGATAAGCTAAGGCAGCATTTATTATGCTTGCATTTAAGTAGATCATATATACACTCGTTATTTCTACGGATTTTCACCCTATCTGAAAAAGTAACTACAAAAATATTCCATAGAAATAAACTCCACAAAATCCTTCATCGCACCCTGTGCACCAACACCACCAGGAATGGCTGGAAAGCCACCCGGAGATGCTGATCCTGCACTTGGAATGCAGACACCTGCCAAGACCTGCCCCTGGAGCAGAGTCCTGTCCCCTCACTCCCAGGTGACACCGAGGGCTCTGCCACCCCCAGGTGCCCTCCCTGGGCCAGCACCCGCCCGAGGAGCAGATGATGTGAGGGATGAGAGAGAGCACAAACCCCGGGGTAACACCTCAGAGTGCCAGAGACAAAGCAGCCACTCCAAGTACTTCAGACCAAACCGGGTTTAAAACACTTCCTCCTTCCCTCTGCCTTTGTAAACGCTGTGGAACGTCCTGGTCCCGGCACCGGCCCCGGAGAGCACCCCCAGCAACTGGGGTCTCCTGTGCTTGGAAAGCTTCAGGGAAAACTACACACTGCAAACGTGGCACCCACTGAAGGCAGAAATAAAACCAGTAGCAAAATAGAAGACCTTTTCTTTTACCTGAGCAAGAAGTATTTCTGTCTTTCCATTGAACGTTTTTGCATTTTATTTGATTTTGTCTCTCTTTCCGCAGACGTTCTAGTCTCTGAGCTTGAAAAGAAATATTACAACTATAAGTTTGTCAATGAAAGTTTACTATAAACAAAGACATAATTAACTACCTTTATATGAATAAAGATGTTTTATACTGCATATGTGGGGGAAAAAGTCATAAAATTTTAAAGGTGGCACCCCTGAAAAGCAAATACCAACAAAAACATGAAAATGTTCTTGATTTATAATTGAAATTAGAGGATATAAAACATTAATAGAGATCATAAAGATAGTATTAACATGGAAGAGAATAATAAAATGTGAAAACTTCTGTGATTAATATGACATTTCATTATATAAATCATTAATAACGGTCTTAAAGGAATTTTAATGCACAAATGAACTGAAGTGAATATTACATTACAGGAATAAAATTACTGTTATGAATTACTCTACCCGTTTCAAAAATTAAAGATAAATGAACTCAGACTAGACTATTAAAGTTTTAAATATAAAATCCTTTATCTAAAAATCATGAAAATTATAAAATGTCAAAGCGATATAAATTAGCACAGCTTTTTCTTCAGTGGGCTGAAACAGTTTATAGGTAGTAAAATAAATGATTTGTATCTTCACAACATTAGTCAAATCCTAAAATGAATATAATATTTCTTTACGTATATTTTGACTCCATCTTCAAAATATGGTTGGAAGAAAAGCCCCAAATAGTTCTGACACCAAAGAACTTGCAGCCCACAGTACCAGACAACAACTTAAATCACCTTCTTGTTAACAGTAAGAGCTTCCTTGGGGAACAAACCTGATGGAGGCCAGCCAAGACAATGACCCCAAGATGAGCACTGGTGTCACCAAGTGTCCACTCAAAATAAGCAGATTAGACTGGAAAGTAGAACTAACAATGCTGACCCCTGAAGGAAACAATTTGCTGGATATGTTAGCAATTTTGATGTATTGAGATAATTCATTAACTAAAATGGGTTTGCAGAAGAGATTCTAAAATGCTAAATTACTCTGATGATTTTTAGATACAATTTGAGCCCTTCCAGCAATTAGAAAAAATTAATAAATATTTTCTATCCCTTCTGTTGTTATTCTTTTACATTTAAGTCTTTAAACTGAATTGTGGACACAAAAATAGGGGGTTTTTTGCCCCCATAAAAACTCTCAACCAGGGAACTGAGAAAAAATACTCCTTTGAGGTTTAACAGCTGTAACAGGCAGTTTAAGGTACAAACACAAATGGGGACTTTGATAAGTATCTCCCATTTAAGTCAACACGATATGATAACCTGAATACCTCTAGGTAGCTTCCTCTTAAAGAAATAAGAAAAGTATGTCTCCTCATAAGTTTAAATATTGGGAAAACACTGTTGTAGCATAGATATTTCATATATATAAAGAAAAATATAAAGATATAAAGAAAAAAAACCCAAATTTTTTCAGTTATTGTCCAGACTGTAACTCAAAATTACCTTCCAAAAGCCTTTCTTTCCAAACGGGCCATCATAAAAGATCTGTTAGATCAACATGTAAACAAGGGATAAGGGAAAAACTGCACACTAGAAGGAAGAATAAGGCTTATTTGTACCCTGTTTGATATTTTCACCCCTTGTCAAAACAAATGTACTTAAGCACAGTCACCATCTTCACTGACTCCATTCTCTTCTTCCACCTACAGCTGACCACAGACAACCATGTACTGTGGGACTGTGCTACAGCAACACCAAACTAGAAGGAATGATCAGCACCTACTAGAAATGTGAATTATTGAAGGCAGCCAGTGAAAGCTTTAGGTGTGAACAATGTCACTGACCAAATGCCACTGTGGCTTCAGTAACTGTCAGTATGAGCTGAGCCTTTGTTCCTCCTCACCAGAGGACCCAGTTTGCTGCTCTCCCACACCCAACACCTCACACAGACCAGTCTCCACCTGCCATGCCAGGGGAAAAGGCAGAAAATCCTCTCCCTTAGTGCCTCAGCCACGACTTTAGAATATGCCCCCAGCTGGCACCTGAAATGGCTTCAATCCATAATTCAAATGGTCTGCTCCCTTCAGAGTTATGTTTTTGAAGCAATTCTATAAAACCTCAAACTTTGCCTCTCCTTCCTCACGAGTTCCACCATCCAGGGAACTCTCCCAGCCCCAGGCAGCACTGGCAGCCTGGCACCCTGCATTCCCACCAGGCCTCCCTGGCACTTTGGGCTGGAACTCAGCCTGTTTCCAAATCTCACTCTCCGCTGCCCTGGCTTTCCTGGAATTTTTGACAACTTCCTCCTTGTAAAAGACATTTCAGTCTCTCCAACACCGCACACATTCCCTGGCAAGCCAGAGCACAGAGGTGCTTTCTGAGCTCTAGGTGGTGTTATAATACCTGCAGAAACCATTTGGAAAAAGATATACTGAAACACAGAAAAAAAGAGCTCAGTACTGACCACCCCACACCAACCTTCTCATCTGTATTTTACATCACAGAATGCCTGTTCATAATATTCCTCAGGTCTAAGTAGAAGTCTGGATATCCCTGATATAAAACACCAGATGGGGCAGCTTTCTGCCAGTCATGACAGACTGAGCATATTTTGCAAAGGTATTCACCCTTAAACTTTCTAATTTGGTAGCTTAAACCCTAGCTCAAGGTTTTTCTCAGAAATAAAATGTCAGGAGACAAAATACAGACAAATCATTCCCTTCACTGGCTCACATCAAACTTCATTCCTCTCTTTTATAACAGATACATTTGATGCCTCACTAGGTAGACTTTTTCTCAGAAAATAACTATCCTGTTCAAAAGTTAACACCCCTCCAGACAGTAACAATAGAAATATCAAAGGCTGTTCGTGTACTTTGGATTTAGATTTGATGTCTTTTACAACTTGATTTTTTTTAATATATAAAACTGACTAACTCAATGTTCCTCTGTACAGGAATAGGTAAAACAGCAATTAAAGCTCAGGTGACAGCACAGTAAAGTAACTGAATCATTATGTGTCCTTCTACAAAAGGGCCTCGACGTTACAAAAGGAGAAGTTTGACAGACACCAAGCCAGTCACGCTCTGATTTATCCACACGAGCCAGACGAAGAGACTGAACATAAAGGCTGATGCTGCTGCAAACATCCCTTACCTGTGTTTGATCGTCTTCTGATCCCGAAGTCCCAGCTTGAGGTAATATCGACTGATTGGGAATATACATAGCCCTGAGTGTCCCCGTTGCTCCCCTGTGGTTCTGACCCATTATCCCCATATGCTGACGAGGGATTGAACTTCTCCAGGTCAACATCGTGGTCGATGAGGACCATCTCACACATTCCCGTGTCATCGCTGGTCACGTGCGACTGCCGGATGTGAGCGAGGATGATGGTCGGGTTGTCCAGGAAAGCCATTCTGTCCACAAGTCCCCCACTTCACTGTACTATCTTCTCTCCATCTTGTTTCATGGACACTCGTACCTAAAAAATAATGCACGCAGCATTTTAGGAAAAAAACCCCAAACACAAATAGCCCAAACCCCCAGTTCCAGCAGGTTATTTGGGATACACAAACCCTGACTGACTCGGGGTGAATTATTTGCATTCTGCTCCAGTCTACTTAAGTTACACTGGTTGTTGAGATCCAATTAAGGAAGAGTGGGCTTGGAGGACAGCCTGAAACCCGAGTCCCAGGACAACAGAACACAACAGACACCTACAGACAGGTCTCAGTACCCTACAACACATAATTGCTATAAGGCAAAATACTCCAAGTACTACACATAGGAGGACAGCGAGAAAATACACACCAGAAACATCTGCCCATTCCAACTAATCAATTTACAAAACCAGACAAGGGGTTTGGAATTCTTTTTACCCATCATAAATAACTGTGTTACTGATCTTCTTCTGCCTCTACACACCAACTCTTTCACTACCTTATTATAGACCCTTTTCAGTTTTTGTATTTCCAGGAAAAACTTCAAACACGAAGAGATTAGTGTCTCAGGGCAGAATATTGAACATCTGCTGCTGCATGGTGCTTCACACAGGGCAACTGCTGTAACACAGAGAAAGCTCTGTGACCAAATACCACATGCCTGAGCTCTAAAGCACTTTAACAACAGTAATTGCCACTTACCTAAAATATTTCATTCAGAACACTCAAGCGGCCTTACGAAACAAAATAGAGGGCAAAAAGGAAAAAAACCCCAAACCACAAAACCCAAACCACGTTCACACTGTTATCTGATTTTCTGCAGCTGTGGATTTGTAGTTATGTCAGTTTAATTCAAGCCTGGGCTAACTCTGGAAAGGGGCAACCCCATGCCCTGCCTGGCCCTGCTCCAGGAATTCTGCCACCTCCCAAAGCTGGCACCAGAGCTTGTGGAGCTGTGAGCTGGATCAAAAAACGACCTGCTGAAAATAAACTGAAAAGAAAAAAAGCAACTCCTCCTGTTCAGGCAGGGAGTCCATCGGTGACTAGCTTCAGGAGCACCAGGCCCAGCAAACCCAGGCAGGAGGACCAGCAGGATCCAAGCAGAGCCACAGGCGGCTCAATGGAGCTCAACGGTGACCCCTCCACCTGAGGGGAGGAGGCCAGGGGGGCTCGGTCTGAGCTCACACACAGGGCAAGACTAGATGTAAATTCCAGAAGTTCAAAACCCCCACTGCTTTTCTAACCAGAGAAAAACACTTTAACCTGGCTACAGAGCTCAGTGTGTGTGTTTGGGATTTTGAGCTCAGAAACACAATCCCCTGTCCTTGCAAAACTGCTGTCAGCAAAAAGAAAATACCACAGGAAAAGGAATGTTTCAATCATACAAAGCCACATCCCATGAAAATCTGGTAAAGGCAGCCTGCTCTTCTCCTAGCACATTCTAACAGAGGGAAGGGGAAGAAAGGACCAGCCAAGCTTGTTCCAGGAGCAGCAAACACATTTCACCATCTCCTCTGTACACGTCCAAGGGGAAAGGTGTATGGAAAGGTGTGTTAACACAGAGAGGCCTAGAGAGCAGCTTTGGCATTTAAACAGTTGGGAGCAAAAGTAAACCTTTATTTGGACACTCATCTAACCATGACAAAAGAAAATTGTGAAGGTTTGTTGTAAATTGCAAACCCACCATTCCTAGATGTGTCCTCCCCACAGAAAGCATTGACATCTTCTAATTACAACACTCAATAAATAGAGACTTACAGCCTTGAGAATTTTAGACTCTTTTTTTCTCCTCCCTTGGCCACAAATACTGTTGTGTTTTGGGTTTTTTTTTGAGAGACTGTCCCCTTTCTGCTTTAAAAAATATAGACAAATTCAGAAGTAATATATTTAACAACAGACTCAGCAGCGAGAAGGAATTCAATAAAGGAATGGTAGAGAAATAAACCTGACATGCTGCCGGTTATTAATATACTACTGCTACCATACATTGTAATAAATTATGCTATTAGTGAAATTCACTCCAGCAGGATCCTTGGAGACCCTCAAAGCCCAACTGGGCATGGCCCAGAGCCTCGCTGGCCCTGCCTGGAGCTGGGAGTTGGATGGGATCCCCAGAGGCTCCTGCCAGCCTTGGCAGCACTGTGACTCCATGCTCTATTTTTAATTTTCTGACTCTTTCCATCAGAGTAAGTAGGGCTGTTCCTGAAAGGTCCCCTTGCTGTCCCTGGTGGGAGAGGCCACAAGGAAATGTCCCACTCAAAGGTATCGTTGATGTGCTCGAGGCCCTGACGCTGCACCAGTGTGACCAGTGTGACCAGTGTGACCAGTGTGACCAGTGTGACCAGTGTGACCAGTGTGGTGTGGTTGGAAGAGCACAAACACAACCACAGTGCACAGCTATTCCAAAATGTGCATTGAGAATGTTCTTGAAACTGAATTCTTTCTACTTGGCTGATTAGGAAAGGCCACACGTACCTGCAAGCGGTAAAAACTTGTTTAAATAAGCAACAGCCTCAGGCACTGGAAAGGTCTGCAAACTCCCAATCAAAAATTACTGCTGCCCCATCAATGTGTCATATAAATGTTGGCATGTTAATTGTGTATTTATAAGATTGTTAATGGTTAGTTAATTTACCTCCCACACTATTATTGTACTTGAAATGATTTAATGTCTGCTGAGGGAGTTAACAACATGTAACAGCAGATGCGAGAGTTTTACCTTTATACTCTGCACCCCGACTTCCTGTCATTAACAGTCATGTGCTAAATCAGCCAAGCTTCTTCCCAACTGTACACGTGCAATGGCTTTTCCCAGAAACCTGAATGGTGAGAAAGTGCCAGAAGTTCTGTTTCAAACTCTAAAGTTTAACACAAACATTCTTTTCTTCCTCCTCTTCAGAATTTTCAAAGGGACATATTAAAACTAATTTATCAATAAATTAATATTAACTAGAAATTCTCTGACCAGTTAACACCCTTAAAAAAAAATCCAGAAAAAAAGTTCAGACCACAAAATCCAAAATTCAGTTCAGACTTTGATGTCAGATTTAATAGTTGCAACCTACACAATTCTAAAGGTTCTTCCTGGTGATAAATGATTCAATGGCACTGAGGAACAGTGACCTCCAGAGATGGGAAAGAACTCAGAGAAACAAAGTTCAGTTTTGCAAAATCTTACCCAAACACCTCCAAGGCTTCACATCATCAGTCTCTGCAAAATTACAGATCCAAGATCAATTTCTAGATCTGCTGAGATCTGCCAGCACACCCTTTCTGCACTCCTACACCCACACACCATCACGGCATCCACACAAAGGAGATAAATTTAATGGAATTCAGGGACTTTCTGAGCATCAGCAACTTATACATCCTTTAATCATAAATTCTAAAAAAAAATTTCTTTTAATACTTATCTTATATAAATAATATTGTACTATTGAATAAATCACTTTGGAGACAGCTGTCAAACATACTGTATGCAAACACTAAAAACTAAAAAAGCAACGTGAAAACTCTAAAACCTTAACAGTATTTCTGTACTAAAGGATACACAGGCTGGGGTCTCGATTGGCAAACACCTGTGATTCATCACACAGGTGGACAGAGCCCTTCACTTTCTTCCTGATCTTTATTATTCATGTCTGACTTTCTGTGCATTATCTGATCAACACCCCAGCAATGAATGTGCCTTCTCACCTTCTCCCCGGTCCCAATGCTGTGTTTCTGCTGTGCCCCAAGGCCCCTGGGGAGCACAGCCCCCCATCAGTCTTCTGCAGTTACAGAACATCCCCAAAGATGTCAAATTGCACCATCAAGAGGCTGAACGACTCGCCAGGATTCACAGGAACTTTGCAGCAGAATCAGACAGCTGCATCTCAGTCTACTATTTTTATCGGCAGTATTCCTCTTCCAGGACCCCACGGCTATATTTATGGCAGCGACAGACTCTCCCAGCGAGGCAAGCAGGGCTTTATGCAGATCAGCCTCATTCATAACCCGGCACACAATGAGGAATTCAGAGCGCGCTAACAAACGATCCCGCTCTCAGGAGGTGACACAAAGGTCTTGAAAAAGGATCTGCAGCTATACAGATTGTACCTTAAACACACAGCTGAATTTGGGGAGGCAACTTCATCATCACAACATGTTAACTGTTCTTGTGACCCTCCCGCTTGCTTGATGCACTGTGTTTATTAAAATATTGTCTCGCTTTCCTCTTTCCCCACCCAAAACCCCACCCGAAGTATTCATATCTGCATGTTAACCTACTCAGGTGACAAGGAGATAGCAAGGCAAGTGTGAGATAAGGGGAAAGGACAAGTTAAACACATACCTCACGACTGCCATCCTTCCCATCCAGCACAGACGGCAGCAGGCACAGCGGGGACCCCGCTCCGTGCTGGACCCACCGACTGGGGGGACTGCGACCATGTGTCAGCCCCTGCCCACTGCTGTTCTCAGAGCAACCCGTTGACCTTGAGCATGAAAAATGCTGAGTGCAGCTTACCTTACTTTTGGGAAAACAGTTATTTTGGAACGAATTTTCTGGCTTGTTTTAAACACACATGGTAGAATTTGATAAAACCCCTCCCTCTTGGTGCCCAGCACGAGGGTCTCGTCACTGCCCCCACACCTGCACAGGTGCCCCCAGGCTGTGTGTCACCTCCAAACCTGCCAGCACTGGGGCAGGACCCCACCCCTGCCACCCACTGCTCCCGGCCCTGCTCCCACCCGCAGGCTCCTGACAGGTTTTCCAGCAGAACTATGGATTTCCCTTGGCAAAGTGACACTAGTGCCAACAGGCACTCCCACACTCGTGAGGAGTTCACAGACTCCAGGGCAGAAACCGAAGGCCGTGTGGTGCCACCGGGGCATCTTCACCTGAAGGACACTGTTCCTACAGTGCCCAGGCACCGCCTTTCCATGGCATCCACCACTGGTCAGAGTACAGGAAATATTTGCCTCACACAAAGTGTTGGTATTTTTGCCTTTCATGCTTTAAAATATATCACACAGAGCACAAACGAAATTTGCTCACAGACCTCTAAACAAGCTGTAAGAAACAATAAAATCAGAGAAAACTGCAAAGCAACTAAAAATGTTCTGCTGCAGGAAAGAGCTACAACTTTGAAATTCCACCAATTTCAATGGAATAAGAATCCTTCAGTCCAAATGGCTAAAAGCAGCTCTAAATTCTTCACAAAACTCTCAAGCCAATTCCTGCAAGACATTTTCCTCTCTAAATTATAAAATAAGAAGTGAGAAGCAGGAAAAAAATTCCTCTCTCCTATTCTGCAAAGCTGTAGCTCGCTTTTTTTTTTTAGAAGAAAATATGTTTTAATTCACTGCCCTCCTTGAAGAAGTAATAAACAATTGAAGCCCTATTCAAGGTAAACAAAAATATTCCAAAGACACAACTTGTGGAAGGTATGACCTGGATCCAAAATAATTACCAACAAACTCAAAACAGAAGGCTGGAAGAATTATACACCATTACAGGTCATCTTATCACTCAAGGGCTTCCATAGTCACTGGACTCAAACACCTCTGACTGGAGCCCTTTAAAGTGATCTTAAAAACTAATGAAAAAGATGAGCAGATTAGAAGTAAAAATTGATTTTCCCCCCAACGTCATATAAGCAGGAACAGGACGGCATGAACATACTTCAAAATTTATGATTCAGGTTATATGAAATAATTTCCCAGTGAACTTCTGTCTGCAATTGCAAAAGAAATGGTTCTGGTTATCTGCATTTGCAGCAGCACAAATAATCAACCCCTCAAACGCAGACAGACCCTGGGCATGCAGGATAAAGGAGAGTGAACTGCAATATATGAACATTCAAGTCTATGTTTCAGCAAAAGCTCAAGTGCATTTAAGAGTGAATACTTATCTGAAGAAGCTGTCACTCACACTCTGGGTCCTATCATTAGAAAGGAAATAATCATTTACAGTCATTTAAAGAGGCTCTCTCACAAGGGAGACTGGAATTGGGAAGTTATGATGAGCAAACACTACATTACACACAACTTCCAACAAATTATTTGTTCATTTCCAGACCTGTAAATCAATCTGGCATTAGCTCTGTATTTCTGAACTGCTTGGAATTTGGCTATATTTTTGTTGTCATATTAATCAGGATGCAAATTACACCAACTCTGATATTTTAATTATTCAGCTTTAGAGGAGGGAGAAAATATTGGGGTATGTATGGAAAGTGTTCGCTCTCCTCTTTCCTGATCTTGTCAAATCTTCATTTAATTGTGGACAAGTTGATTCTCCACTAACCTGAGCTATCTTGCATCAAGATTTTAAGCAAATAAATAAGTATAAAAAATGCAGAGATTATAAATTAGGGCAGACAAATCTGTATCTAGACTCGTGCCTGCAAAGAGCATTCTATCAATATAGTGAAATGCTAATCTCCTAATTAACAACCTAATTAGGTAATTATGGCTTTGCAGAGGGATGCCTAAATGAAATATGACAACATGGTCACCTCTTTATATGGCACCTGTGGGCCTTTTCAGCTGTCACAGCCGAGAGTGCAATATCAATTTGAACAGATGACAAAGTGTTGTCATTTTTCATTCGGATATTGTGCTGAATGCTGGGATCGAGGCCGTTCGGAGATGCAGCATCTTGCCTGGGCTTTGCCTCATCTGAATATGTGCAAACACTTTGGTTAATTTCTAATGCCTTGATTATGCTTGGTTTTTCCTGCTGGCTGCAGGCATTCCCTGACACACACCACAGCTGCAGGGTCACACTGGGATGACCCACCGCCCCCGAGCCCCCATGACCCAATTTCACAGCATGTGTACAGGAGAATTTACTATCCAGAAAAAATATCCGAGTATTTGAGTTAATTTTTGAGGCTTAACTGTTCTGACTTTAAAGTAACAAACACAGAATACCTTTTAAATAACACATTATCACTTCCCTTTACTCTTATTCCTGATGAAGGCACTTTTCCAGGAATGGGGAACAGCAGTCCCTGTCCAGGAGTGGGTGAAGCTGATAGGACTTTTTCCATGGAAAGTTGGGAAGGAACATGTTCAACAACAGCACTTTTATGAGGAACATGAGCTGTCACTCATATGCCTAAAATGCTTTAAAGACAATTTGCTGAGTTTGAACATTTATTCCTAAAGGACATCAACCTGTTGGAGTGAGTCTGGAAGAAGCCACCAAGACCATTAGAGGGATGGAGCACCTCTCCTATGGGAAAAGGCTGAGAGAACTGAGATTATTTAGCATGGAGAAGAGAAGGTCCAGGGGTGACCTAATTGTGTCCTTCCAGTCCCTGAAGGGAGCCTACAAGAAAGACAGAGAAGGGCTATTTACAAGGGCCTGCAGTAATGTAACAAGGAGCAATGGCTTCAAACTCCTGGAGGGTATGGTTAGATTTTAGGAAGGAATTCTTCCCTGCAAGGGTAGGGAGGCCCTGGCACAGGTTGCCCAGAGAAGCTGTGGCTGCCCCCTCCCTGGAAGAGTCCAAGGCCAGGTTGGATGGGGCTTGGAGCATCCTGGGCTAGTGGAAGGTGTCCCTGCCCATGGCACAGGGTAGAACGAGATGGGCTTTAAGGTCCCTTCCAACCCAAACCATTCTGGGATTCTGTGATAAATAAAATTCTGTGATAAATAAATCCTTCTCACAGACAGAAGGATGAAAGCACAGGCTGGAACTGCTCAAAGATTAGACTAGAGCTTCTGTTTTGTCACTTCTCAGTGGGGTATTCCACAGCCTAAAAAACCTAATAAATGTAAACACCTATGCAAGCTTCAATCTTAAAAAACCCAAGAAAGCAGAAAGCTTCACCTTTTTACTGTCTGTATGGAGAGCTGCTGCGCTGGTTGGGTTTTACGCACAGAGGGGTCTCCAGGCTCACGGAGGTTGCCTTGGCTGGACCTGGGACACAGCCTGGGACATGCTGTAGGTCCAGCCAGCCCACAGATCCTCAGCACAGCCTGTGCACAGCTCTGCACTGGCACCACAGAGGGGCTTGCTGGGCCCTGACACTGCTGTGCACTTGGGTTCACCCAGAGTTTGGGCACTAAACAGCAGCACCTGTCAAAACAAACACTATTGGGTTTGCATTTTCTTCTGTTTGTTGCCATTGTACTTCTGAGTGCATGAAAACATTTTTATTCCATAAAAATGACACTTATTTTTTTAGACTATAACAGGGTGCAAGCTGCTTCTGACTTCAGAAATGCTCACGGACCTACTTAAAAATGCCTGAGACCTCCAGCCCCTTTGGGACTCTATGTCAAATGGAACCAGACAGTTTCACATTTCTCCAGCAAAACATGATTCTGCTGTTCCTCTGGCTTTTAATTTTGGATCTGTCTCCTTCAACAGCACACAAAACATATTCAAGGAGCTTTGTTTTGCTTTTAGAATAACGGGTTTAGATACAACAAGGCAGGGATTGCCCTTGTGCTGCCTTGGATAAGAAACTGAGCTGACAGTGAACAGCCAGGCACCACAGTTATATGGAGCTCCTCAACTCACACACACACACAATTAATATTAAAACATAGCTTGAGGTCTGTGTCAGAGGCACTAACAGAAAAGCCCTCGAGAACTGCTGCTACCACAGCTGAGGCAGCAGTTCCCTGCACAGCACGTCCCGGGTGTGGGGCAGCGTCACAGCCGTGAACACCAACAGCCCTGTGAGAGCTTTGCTCCCACCCCTGCACCCCACAGCTCAAGCCTGCCCCTCCCAGCACCTGAAAGGCAAGAACTGAAGAGAGCCTGAGCTCTCCCCGCCTTCCTCAGCAAGTGCCATTTGCCCTTGGACATCAGAAGGAATTGTGGACATCAGGAGGAATTTCTTCCTGGAAAGGGTGGTCAGGCGTTGGAAGAGGCTGCCCAGGGAGGTGGTGGAGTCCCCATCCCTTTGAAGTGTCCAAGGAATGACTGGACATGGCACTCAGTGCTCTGGGCTGGGTGACAAGGAGGGGATGGGTCAAAGGTTGGACCTGATGGTCTTGGAGGGCTTTCCCAACCTCAGTGATCTCCAAAAAGAGCTGCCACATGGGAGATGGGCTGGTCCTACCCAGGGCTGTGATTCGTATCCTGTTCATTTGATGTCCCATTTGTTGCTATAACTGACCTTTCCATACGAGTGTCTACTTTTCATGCTCACAACTTCAGAAGCAAAATTCTTCCTACAGAATGTGTAAGGCAGATCCCTGTGCCAGGCTGCTTCACCTGCTGAGGCTTTTGCTGATCCAACAAGAAATGCACACAAGATCGCAGCTGTTACTTGTTATTTTAACATTTGTTATTTGTTATTTTAACACTTGCTACTTGTTGCAACTGGGTGAAACAGTTTAACCAACAAACAGATGAGGAAAGAGTGTAATAACAGAGACCTGAAACATGACTGAGACAGAAACGTACTAAATTGGATCTAATTCCCTGCTTCAGTTATTTCTGTACAAGTCTATATGTAGACGCTGATCTCAATTTATTTTTAATCTAACCCAAAAAAGTGTCCGTGAATGGAGCTGTTCTGAATTTGGAAACGTAACTGAGAGAGTCTAATTCCCAGCCTTGCATCTACTTGATAATCCCCCTGACGCCCAAAATTGTGTAGAACCCAGTCAGGAAATCCAAGCTTAGCTCTGGCATCTCCATTTAGGCAATCACCAAACTTCCACTAGCACTGAAATCGACTCATTGCCGTGTCTCCCGGACACCTTTCCTGCTCCATTACATTGTTCCTGCGGTGCAGACGCCAGGACTGATGGCACTCGCCAACAGGTGAAGAAACGAGAGCCCCATCCAGCAACACATTTGGGTGCGATCGTGCCAAAAGTGCCCTTCTGGGAACACCTGGGCAGGCAGAGCCCTCCCCTGCGGGCTGCAGGAGCAGCCAGGAGAAGGGACAGGGTGCGTGTGACAGGGGCACGGGGGGTGTGAGGGGTGATTCCCACGAAGTGAGGGCACCAGGCTGAGACCCTGCGGGCCCCCGGAGCTCCCAGCGCAGCGCGGGGGTCCCCGCCCGGCCCGCGCCCGCTCTGCCGCTCCAGCCGCTCGTCCCACTCACCTGCTCCCGGCTGCCCTCGCTGTCGGACGCTCGTCTGACCCGCTCCTCCGTTTGCCCCTCGCCCGGCTCCTCCCGGCCCGGACCCCGCGGGGCGGTCCCGAGCCATGTCCCGGGCGGGCTGACACCCCCCGGGGCCGGGCACCGCACCGGGCGGGGGTCCCGCGGCGGGCCCGGGCAGCACCACCGGGGGTCACGGCGCGGAGCAGCCCGCGGGGCCGCGGGGAGCGGCAGCCCCGGCCCCCCCCACCCCGCACTTACCGGCGTCGCCGCCGCCGCTCCGGGGCCGGGCCGGGGCCGCGCAGCCGCTTCCGGGTCCGGGCCGGCGGGACGGGCGCGGGGCCGCGCGCGACCCGGAAGCGCCGCGGCTGCGGAAGTGACGGCGCGGAACGGGCGGGGCGGCGGCGCCGGGAGCGGGAGCGGGAGCGGCACCGGGAGCGCCGCAGTCACACACGGCGGCGGGCACGGGCTCCGGCCGACACGGCCACCGGGGCCCTGGAACACCGGGTTGGTACCGGCGACACCCGCAGCGGCTGCAGCGCTCCCCGGAGCCGCACACCGGGAGGCTTTTCCGATGGGGATCGCGCCAATCTTAATTCCGATTTCTTGCTTGAAACACTGTGAGGCTTGTGTTTGTTTGATGGTTTTAAAACAAACCTGCCGGGTAGCACTCGATGTACAAACGCAAACGGGAGGAACCTGAAACAGAGGTAACAGCTGCACAGGGCAGTGACTGACCGTGGGTTATCCCGGAGCTCGGGTAGCCCTGGGCTGACCCTACACGGCTGCCTGGGCGAGCAGCTGAGCCCGGCCACCCTCAGGGGCCCCCACCTCACACCCCGGTCCCCCAGAGCCGTGCATGTTCCCCGGTGCACCCAGGGTTCCTTTTCCTGTCGGTGCCTGTTCCTGGCCCGGTGGCTGTGTGTCCCTGTCACCTTTCCAGGCTTGCTGGTGCAAGCTCCACAATCTCCCGTGGAAGTAATGAGACTGCTGGTTAATTCCAGAGGAAAGCCTGATCTGTCAGTCTCAGCAGCTGCACACATCGAAAAACAGCCTTTGAGAAGGACAGGGAACAGCACAGCACAAGTGTCACCGAGGGCACCTGAGCAGAAGTCCCTGTGAAGAGCAGGTGACATTGTCTGGCAGCAGTGGGGAAGTAAGGGCAGGCACTGGAGCTGCCCCAGCACAGGGCAGGTCCCAGGGAGCCCCTGGCTGCAGCTGGCAGGGCCCAGAGCTCTGGGATGACTGGACTCAGTCTCACAAAACAGTACAAAAATTCACGCAGCACAGCAGCTTTGTGTGGACGTGGTGGGACTGAGCAGGTCCCTGTGGGGTGGGTTGAGCCCAGGGCTGGCCAGGCAGCACCATCCTGTTTGGCTCAGATGCCAGTGGAACTGTCCTTTTCATCTGTGAGACTTTGCACTCGGTCCAAATGCAAACAGATCTGTGAAATATTTGCAATAATACCAATAATAAAATGCCTTTGGAGTAGCAGTGGTAGTAAAGTTGGATGACCCTGAGAATTCATTGGCTCAGACTGGACAATGGTGGGATAATCAAAATGGAAGGCAATTGGAATGTGAATGAACTTGTTAATTGCTAGGAGGAACAGTGAGAGCACAGACTTGTTGACCAGGAGCCATCCCCATTCCTGGTGAGATGGATAAAGGGTTCCAGATCACACAATGGCATCCAGGGCCCAAGTGAAGGTGTGGGGATGTCAGCTGGGATTGAGAGGAGCTGGGTGGGAGCTCTGCTTGAGCAACACCGAGCTGGAGGCATCAGCAGACACCCAGGAAGGCCAGACAGGGATGAGGTTTGGACATGGCTCCACTGAAACCACAGATAGAGCGAGTTAAGGATCATTTTAATTGCTACTGTGGCTCTTTATCACAGCTACACGTGGTTTCCCTTCCTTGAGAGGTCTCTGTGGTAACAGCTGTGTTACACACTGTCCAAAGTGTGAAAAAATGGGTCAGAATTAAAGGAACTGGGTACTTGCATGAGGGGTGTCCCAGGAGAGGACAATTTGGGTGGGGTGGCAGTGATCTGCAGATAACCCTTCAGAGAATGAAGTGTTAATTACCCTTGGTGCCTGTGCTTTTTTCTGCTCCCATTTCGGGGGTCTGTGCAGATTTGCAAAAAGGTAATTTGAAATTAGCCCCGGCAACGCACGGCCCGAGCTGCTCCGTGGGGCTGCGCTCGGGGCACGGGCGGGCCTGGCACAGCAGCTGCCTCCATCCTGCGCCCGGGCTCCACGGCACGGCCGAAGCTCCGGGGCCGGGCAGCGGCGGGGGAACCGAGGGGAACGGAACCGAACGGGGCCGGGCCGGGCCGGGCCCAGCGCTCCCAGAGGGGCCGCGCGGCCCCGGCCCGGCGTCACCACGGCAACGGGGGCGGGCCCGGGCCGCGAGCCCCGCCCCGTGACCGTTCGAACAGACCAATCATAAGTTCCTCCGCTGTGGGCGGGGCCTACCCGGGGCGGGCGGGCGCGGCACCGCCCCGCGCGCGCCCATTGGTCGGGGTCCCACCAGCGCCCGCCCTCGCGCGCGGCGGTTGGCCAGCGCGGCCGTCGCTCTCACGCGAGGTCCCGCCCCCCCCGCGCCGCGGGAGCGCGGGCGCCACCGGGCCCGGCGGGAGGAGCGCGGGCGGAGCGGGGCGGGCGGGGCCCGGGCGGGGCGGGGCGGCGGGGCCGGCGGGGCGGGGCCCGCGCTCCGCTCCCTCTCGCGCGCCGCTCGGCTCCTTCACAGGGTGACACGTCTGCGGTGAGTGAGTGGCGTTGGCAGCCTGTCAATCCCTCACCGGAGCGGCCATCAAACAACATAAAACACGCGCGGGCACCGGGCGCGGGGCTCATAAATTCCGGCGGGCCGATATTTTTGCACATTGCTTTGCAGAGAGTGTGTAATTAATTTTTTTACAGTTCTTTCCCCGTTATTTCCGCTCTTTTCTTTGCACAAGTTCAAACTTTTGATTGCTGCTGTCTCACCCCCGTGCACAGACTTGGGATCGTTTGTTATTTGGGGGGGAGGGCGATTAATTTTTTTTTTCCCCTCTATGATTGTGTTTTCTTGGCTTTTTTTTATGTTGCAATTTGGGGGTGGGGGTGTTCGCTGGTTTGTTGTGGGTTTTGCTGTTTGCACCCTCTCAACTTCTGAAGGATTTGAAAGCGAGTTTTTTTGATTTTGTATTTAATTTTTTTTTTTTAATTTTGCCTTTTTTCAAAGAAGATTTTTGGACAAGTGGGGAAAGACATAAAAAGCGACAATAAAAATAAAAAGGGAAAAAAAAAAAAAGCTTTGGAGGAAGATTGTACCAGGAAAACCTCACAGAAACCTGCTCAGCTCATTTATCCGAGGCACCAATATGATGATGATGAAAGAAGATTGTAACTAAAGAAGAGAGTGATTTACTGCCCTGGGAAGGAGAAGAGAGTGGAATAAACAGCTGAGATCCGGTCAAAACACAAATACTACATTTTTTTTTTTATTGTTTTGTTTGGGTTTTTTTTTTCTCCCCCTTGTTTTTGTGGTGTGTGTGCAGAGCGCGGTCGGGAGCGCGGCACTGGGACTGAGCGGGGCAGGCGCTGCCGTGACCGCCCGGAGCGCGGCCCGGCCCGGAGCCATGGACGATCAGTCCAGGATGCTGCAGACTCTGGCCGGCGTGAACCTGGCCGGGCACTCGGTGCAGGGGGGCATGGCCCTGCCGCCTCCCCACGGACACGAAGGGGCCGACGGCGACGGCAGGAAGCAGGACATCGGCGACATCCTCCATCAGATCATGACCATCACTGACCAAAGCCTGGATGAGGCACAAGCAAAGTTGGTTTCGTCTAATTAAACCTTGTCCTTTTTTTTTTAATTATTATTATTATTAATTTTTTTAGTTTTATTTTTGGTGTGTGTGTGTGGTTTTTGTTTCTCTTCTTCCTGCTCCTCTGCGGAGACCCGGAGTCTCACAATTAAGAGCAACTTCTTGGGGCCGTAGGAGAAATTACCAGCAGCCAAGGCAGAGCCAAAGTTGCTATTTAATGATTTCTTTCCTTAAAAAAAATTAGATATAATAAATGGAGAAGTATGCGATGGTTCTGCCGTTGCTGTGGTGCGCGGGAGGCAGTGGCTGATCCCTGCCCGTTCCCGCTGGGCACTGTCCGGTGGACACCGGCCTCTGCGCCGCCGTCTGTCCGTCTGTCTGTCCGGCCAGCCATCCCTAAAAGTACAACTTTGTCCCTTTCTTTCTTTCTTTCTTGTCTCAAAGTGGCGGCAGATGAATTATAAACCTGACTAGATACTGCTGCAGGAGAGGGGTGTGTGTGTGTGAATAAAACCCAAACCGAACCCTGGCTGTATTAAATCACAATAAATACAAAAACAATGTTAACTCTGCACCATCCCCTCCCCCCCATCCTCCTTAATAAATCAGTTCTAATATCGCAGGACGGGGACAAGGTGTGGGGGATGATTTATCCCCGCGGTTAGGGCGGCGTTTGCACCAAGATAATTCGGTTTAAAAGTGAAGCGGGGTGAGGGAGGGTCCGGCCGCCCCTCGCTGCCCGCGGCCCCGGGACCCCCGGCCGGGGCGCGCGGCCCCAGCGCGGGGCTCGGGAAGGCGCCATGTTGCCGGAGCCCGGCGTTAACCGCTTGTCCTGTGCTCTCTTCAAGGAAACACGCCCTGAACTGCCACAGGATGAAACCCGCCCTGTTCAGCGTCCTCTGCGAGATCAAGGAGAAAACAGGTACGGGCCGCCCGCGCCGCCGCCGCCGCAGCCATCTTAGCGCTGCCGCCTTCCGCCGCCGCCGGGCAGCGCCGCGGCCGCGCTGCCCTCACGGCGCTGCCGGGGGCGGGGGCCGGGCCGGGCCGGGCGCGGGGAGCCCCGCGGGGCCGGGGACCCGCCGGCCGGGCCGCTCCGGGGCGGCGGCAGCGCCGTGAAATGGCGCGGGGGTCCCCCCTCGCCGCCCCCGCGGCCCCGGGGCGCCCGCGCTGCCTTTTGAGCGCCAGACAGCGTGTGAAAGAGTTGTGAGGGCGGCGTGACCGCGGGCTGCAGCCCCGGGGCCGGCAGCCTTGTGAGGGCGGGGGGCCGAGCCAACCCCGCGGCGGCCCCGACCCCGCTCTGTGCCCGGCGCGGCTCCGGTGCCTCCCGGGCGCCGGGCTTTTAAACGCCGAAATTCTCAAAAATCGTCTCAAAAGTACAAAAAGATTTTTTTTCCTCTACATTAACGCGACACGAATAAACCCCGTGTTTTTCTTAGGGGCATTTTAGGGGATTTTTTTGCAATTTTTTCACATCGCTGAATTTATAGAGAATTATTTTTTTTTAAAGAAGAAAATTTGTAAAGTATACTGCTTTGTGTTATGAAAATAAGGGAATTTTATGATAATAAGAATAATGAGAATAATCACATTTGAGAATAATAAGAACATTTAACAATAAGAAAAACATTCATTATGATCTGGATTTAAAAATAAATAGCCATTTATTCACATATAGCTAAAGCCATTGCCTGGCTTATTAGCACTATGTGATCCTCAATCACATTCTGCTTAATTCCACACTGAAAATATAAAACTGGATGAAAACAACCCAATGTGAAATCATTGCAAATCTGAGCTGTGGAGCCCGGAGCGTGCGGTTCTCCGTGAATTATGTTGCTTTATGTCCAAAGGTTTCTTTGCTACCGGGGATCCACTTCAGTTCCTGCTGACAGCTAAGCACTAGGGTATTGACTGTGTTGTGAATATTAAGATTGATTCTGCTTTATGTTGCATTATATTACCCAGGATAAGGGGAATGATCCCTCTCCTGCCCTCCCTCCCCACCTACCTATGTTCCGCCTTGATCAGCTCATAAGCCCTTTCCATCCTGCTTTGGCTTGTGTTTGTTTCCTGCCTTTCCCTAAACTTTTTTGCCCATCCTGCTCCGGAGCCAGAAAGCAGCCTGCCCTCGGTGTTCAGACATTTGCAGGAGGCAGATTTCAATTAAGGAGACAGGCGTAGGTCCCGCGGTCACTTTATTTGCAGAGGGCTTAGCCTCGGTGTTTTGAAAGGCAAGTGTAGTCAGCCACATGTCAGAGGTGAGCTTCGAGGAAAGCCCGAGTCCTTTCAGCAGCGGGATTACTGGCACAGGGTGCCTGTGAGGCCGCCGCGGTCTCGCAGGCGAGAGGGAACCTGACAAGAGACTTTCTGATCTGAAACCTTTCGGGGTGTTTCAGTGATAACTTCTAAGTTGAGATCCTGCCTTTATACTGCAAGAAGTCGAGCCAAGTTTGCGAGTTATCTCTTTTGTGAAATCGCTGGGAACCAACAAAGAGTGAAGGCGTCTGCCTGCCCAAAGGCGCGCTCCTGCCAGGCCGGCAGCGCGGGAGGGACAGGATTAATGCCCCGGGTGATTGATGGAGATGGATCCACACCCCCACCAAAAACTGTTCCCGGAGGGGGACCTTCACTCAGGGTCTCACAGTTGAGGTGAAATGTCTGTGCAGGCTTTATTTAGCGTGCTAAAGCAAAGAAAATGTGAAAATAAATTGTAGCCTGTTTTCTTTCTGGAAGCTGTTTTCGTAGGGAATGGCTTAAGCAATTCTGAACTGGAAGGACGAGGAAGGGTCTGTGATGCAGTTAAAGCAGAGGTGTCCCCCTCCCACTGGGGCTCCTCATTGTCTTGTGGTCCGAGTGCTTAAACCTGCCTCCAGTGGGGTCATGTGCCAGTGTTTAATTCTTCCAGAATTGATCAGAAGCAAAGTTTACCTGGGTGTGGGAATTGCCATGATGGCTTTATTGCTGCCTTCTTCCGAGAGGTGAGGAGAGAGGCTGGAGCCTAGCAGAAAGTGGAGTTGCAGTCATGTCTGCTCAGAAATAAGTCATGCAATATTTAAGTAATTTTTGTATTGAATTATGTATCTATTTACACATTAGTACTTTTCAGTCCAGTCAGTGAGGACTTTGTGAGACTGGCCAGGAGAGAGCGCGAGGAGGAATCCTCAGTTTAGGTGGAGCCACTCTGTCACTTCCCCACAAGGGTTAATGGTTGCATCTCATTTCTGAAAGCCTCACACAGGGTCAGGAGCTGAAGATTTTTATTTTTTCTCCCTGTGAGGTATTTACCATGTACAAAGCAAATCACTGAGTTACTGAATTTAGCCTGACATTTCTTTTTCAACATTTTTAACATTTTCAAAAGTGCTGCATAATACATTTAAGCGCTTTACAGCTATTAATAGTGGTGTGCATTCTGAGAGGCAACCACAAGGTAGCATGGTGTTCGTAAAGAAACTGCCACCCCTAGCTTTAATTAGTTCAAAGAAAAATGATGCCAAAGTTCTACCGAAGCCCCTCCAATAAAATAGGAAGATAAGCAAGTGAGCGTCTGGTGACTCCGCTCTGCTGTTTCACCCCTTCTCTGAGGTGTCACTGGAGCGGGGAAGTTGCCCGTGCAGCGCACGCTCACATCTGTTGCATACCTGTGTCACAGTCCATCCCCTCACTTCCTGCCAGGAGGAATCAAAAACTGATTTGCACCTTTGGTTTTTTTTAATAGCTCTTCTTTACTCACTAAAATGCCTTCAGATTGGTGATTTGATTAAGCTTCCATTAGGACCTTGCTCTACCTGTGGTCCTGGTTATTCTCATGAAGAAAGAAGTGAAAATATATTAATTCTGGTAGTCTTAAAATGTCCTAGGGAATTGCAATTATTTCCCAATGGAACGACATATTATTAGGTCCTGGATTGTGTTGATAGATGATTTGGTTTTTGTCTTTAGAAATCACTTGTACAGATAGGATCACACATTTATAGAAACGTCTGAATCCGTGTGCGTATCTGCGTACAAATATACAGTTATTTATTTATTTCCCTAAGTCCAGCAGCAACAATGATAGCTGCCAACCAACCCCGAATTTACTGTCACCACCACCCCTAAATAGCATTCATTTCCTAGTAAAGCCTAATGGCATACATGATGGTTTGCCAGATTTGTGGCCTTTGTGAGGCTTATAAGCAGGACTGACTTGGGAAGATCATAAAACTTAATGAACTTCTCGACTGCAGGAGGTGTCCGCAGGGGAAGCAAAAGGCCTGCTCGGCTGCTCGGGCTGCTGCAACTATTTTTTATGTCTAAAGAGAGAGGAGGAAAATGTTCATTAAGAATGTTCTCCCCTTACTCAGAATTTTGTTTCAAAGAATGAAAAGAAAAAGCTCTGAAAACCAGACAACTTGTGCCGTTAACCACGGGGTTAATTCCTTGCTGTTCCTGTGTAAGCTAAAACCTTTATTTTTATTGCTACAACTGTAAATAGCTGTGCACTGCCGTCCCAGTGATTAAAGGGCTGCATCGGGCCCTGCCTGGCTGCAAAGCTCCTTATTGATGACATGGCCCAACTCCTCAGGAACGCCCCTTGTCAATATGCTGCAGAGTCTGTAACCCGCGGCGAGGGGACTCCTTGGAGCAGCACTGGCTTTGCCTTGGCTCTGGCAGAGCTGGAAAATGTTAACCCCTGTCGGCACCGCGGGGATGTAAAAATCCAGTCACAGCACTCTGCCCTTGCACTGCACAAATTTCAACTTCTCAGTGTTTGTAAACTATCATTTAGTGACAACAACTCGCAATAATACACGGTAACCCACAATCCTGGCAATCCTGCTGGAACACAAGGGGATTCAGATGGAACAATGAAATGGCACTGATAGCATACATATATATGTGTGTGCGTGTGTGTGTGTTGGCTATTTTCTAAATATCAGCTGTGATGTTATTGTTACTTCCTTTAGCTGCTTAAAATATTTATGTGCAGTCCTGACGTTTTTTTCGAGCTGCTAAATACATATTCTGCTGTGCCCTGACTACCTGAGGAAGTCAGCGCTGTGTGTTTATGTGCGTCCAGCTCAGCTTAAATTATTTAGCTTTTGTTTCCCTTCTCATGCTACAGTACCAAGGTTTGTCACCGACCCAGTGGTTGTACTTTTGAATGTGTTTTTTTTTTTAATTGCCAGCAGATGTATTACAAATGATGCCGTGCAGCAGAACGTTTGGTTGTTTGCACTGTCCTTATGGCAATGACATTGCTTTTCTTCATAAATGTCTTACTAGGAAAAAATAAATTGAATAAAGTGTCTTGACTGTCGTTTGGTCATCTGTTTCCGACACATTAATTATCAGCAGCCTAGTTCTGTGGTGGATTTCTACCAGGGCGCTTCTCTGGTTGAGAAAATGGGGATTTGGTGATTATGGGCATTAGAGAAATTCGTGATATTTAGTCTTACAGAACCTGTGACTGTACTTACCTTCAGTGCTTCGCTGGTGCTCCTTGCTGCATTTAAAAATCCATCTTTACCTGGAGTACTGGGATCAGTGGTTCCTGAGAATTTTTTTTGCCCTCTGTAGAGGATAAATTTGGCCCTACCTGTCAATACTAATTTAACCAGAAGCAGTGATTTATTTTATTTTATAGCTATCTTTCATGTCCTTCCAATTTACCTTTGAATTCGACATTTGCTTCCTTATCTGAAAATATCAAATTATAGGAGTTACCGTGTGGTGTATTTTAGGATGCTTGCTGTAAGTTAAGGAATTTTTGCATTCAGAGATAAATTATTATCATGGCATGTAGGGAATGCAAAACAGTCCTTTTTTTTTTTTTTACAGGATTTAACACATTTATCAAGGTCTGTTCCTGCAGCTTTCAATAGAAAAGTTGTATGATACGGATATTATGCTGTCTTTTTTCAATTTAAACATTGATTTGTGTGAAACATTAATATAATGATATTTGCAGTCTACCGTAGACAAATATAAGCAGAATTAGACATTCTAAATTGTTACAAATGTAACGCAATATTTAAATCCGGGTGAAGGCTGTATTAATGATTACGGAGCGGAGCGCACAGCAGTCCGGTTTGGATCTGCCCTCGGATTTTAGGCTGTTTTTCAATTCCTTGCACATCGTGCACATGATGGTTCGATGAATATTTTTATGAACAGCAGGAATGAATGTGAATCCGTGCGCGAGCGAGCCCAAACCAGCGGAGCCCCGAGCGGAGTTGCGGTCCCGGCGTGGCAGTGGAATTAGCTGGAGCTGTCGGAGGGCCGGGATTGACACCCTGAGAAGAATGCTTTGTTTGTTTGCTCAGCAGTCATGTTTAATGCTCTTCGCTTATCAAGGTGATCAGCATGGTTCAGATAACACATGCCTGACACCGCCTGCCTTTTCTCACCAGCGTGTTGACCTTTTGTCACGTTTGCTTTTCTCTGGTAGGCAATGCCTGGCTTTAAGTGTGAATGGAGTAAATAATTCACATCAATATTTAATATAAATTATTAAAGTTTCTGTCAGCTCTTACAGTTCATGGTTTTATAGAGTTGGAGTAGTTCATCAGCCAAACAGATGAATTGTGCAGCCCAGCTGGACATTAGAGCTCCTCCATGGTGCTGCCGGGACCGGGGGAGGAAGCGGGGATTTAAATAGGAAAGGTAATGCAGCCTGGTCCTTGAACACTATATATTTTTCAGGAGTGCACATTCTTCAGGAAGGCTCAAAGTACCAGATAAATATCCAGCGTAATTTATTTTGTTATTCCTGTACTTTTTTCCCCCCTTCATGTTGCAAACAGAAATGCAGAAAATCCCACTGGCTCTGGCTTTTCTTCTACTCTTTGTTACTGGCCTTCCCTTGGTGCTCCAGCCCCTTCCTGGGTTTAGGCTGGGAGTATGAGGGTTGAGGGGTAGGGTTTGGGTCTTGTTTTTTTTTTTCCTGTATGTTCTTTTTCTCAAAGACTGATGTGGAGCACTAAGGTAATGAAGTTTCAGAGGTTTTTAGACCTTGTTTATAAATTATAATTTGTATTTTGCAAAGTGACCTGTGATTGAATGTAGAATCTGAAAATATTTTTTAGAGGGGAAAAGCTCTGATCTCTGATTGTAACATCTCAGACGTGTTTATTGCGTCAGGAATCGGATAAAAATAGCATGTTTTGCATAAAAGCATATAGTAAAAGTCATTATGCATGTACTTTAATTTTATACTCTCTAAGGTGTTTCAGTTCTTTTGTTCATGATCAGTTCAATGTGTGTTGCACAGTCATATGGATTGTAACAATGTGAATCACTGAATATCCCACATCCTACGAATCCATCACCTGGAAGGGGGGTGCGTTTGTATCATGTGTTTACAGGTCAAACCCTTTTGCTATACTTCAGTAATGCATCAACATTTTAAGCCAATCTCTCATTCCTCATTGTCCAGCAGGTGGCTTTGTCATAGATTATTTAATTTTTTATCATTTATTGTAAGCAGAAAATGGAATTTAATAATAATATCCTGACAGCATTTTTTAAAAGAACAACAGTTTTCCAGTGTGTCTGTGGTGTACGACGGGGTCAATGGAAGCATCTAGAGAGCTTCAAGTACACAATCTAAATTAAGATTCTAAACAGGCATTACAGATGCTGGTAACTTTGGCAATTATCATTTTGTTTGGTGAACAGTAGTAAAACAGTGTGCGGTAAAAGTGTTTAGAGAGAGAGGATAAATAAATTGAACAGTTTTGCAATGCAAAGTGGTTTGTGGTGTTTTTGAGGATTTCTTGGCTCTTGCTTAACTGCTATTGTGAAGCCTGGAGCAGATTTTCCCATTGCTAATGCCCTAGAAGTATTAATTCACTTTGATATGCTAATTAGAGGGCATTATGCAAGAAATGAGATTAAGTGGCAGCATGAAGCCATTTGCCTGTCAGTAAATTGAGAGCTTTAGCATCAGGAGGAGCTTTGTTTTTTCTGAGTTTCTCTTGGTTTTGCATATAAATAAAATTGATTGAAAGGTCTAGAGAAGCTTCTAGAACATTGGTGGTTCTTTTTCTCCTTCTATGATTATTTAAACTTCATGTTAAAGCCTTTCTCTGAATATTAATTGATCTAATGGGAGATACTGAACATGAAGAATTTCATTGTATTCTCAGTTACTGTATCTTAACAAAAGGAAAGTATTAGAATTCTTTGTGTCATCTGATTTTTGTGGGATTATTTTAGATATATCTTACAGCTTTGTATTCTAACCTCTCTGCCTGCTCACAGCTCCTGTGCTGAGAACTGTACCTGTGTGGAGGTAGTTGTGCCAGTTCTGCAGGTTTTGGGACTGGGATAACGAGGGCCCGACCAGCTGAAGGCAAATGGAAGGCTTGGATTCCTGGCCAATAGGGCTGTGACCATTTGTCACCCCCACTCACCCACAGCGTTTCTGATGCAAATCACACGTGTATTTTCCTTCCTTTAGGAAGGAAGGGGTTGTAATATTGACCATAGATTTTATTCAACTGCCAGAAATTGTGTTAAAGTAACATTAAGGGATTGACTTACAGCCATAAGAGCGAGGAAATTTGGAGTTAATAGTTAAACTCTGCCCTTAACTCAACTCATTGAACCTATTTATTAGAGCATATATGATACATAAGATCACTGTGCTGAGACCTCTGCAGTAGCAGGACACTCCAGGATGGCTCAAGGATGAGAGGTTCTGATCTAGTTCAAATTTTCCTCTGTTTTTTTGGGGTTTGGGGGGTTTTTTTGTGTGTGTTGTTTTCATTCAGCCTCAGAATTGCTTTACTACAGTTTTGTGATTAGTTTTCTTTTTACAGTCCTGTTTAAAAAAAAATCAGAGAAATAATTCTGGAATTTGAACATAAATTTATCAAAAAATAAACCCAGAGCAAACCCAAGCCAAGCCTCTCTAGTCCTCTTTGCCTGAGCGTGGCAGAACGTTGGCTGTTTGAGTGCCCATCTCCTGCACAGATCGTTGTCGCAAAGTCAATCAGGGGAGCAGTGCTGGAGTGACAGTGCTTGTTATGAGCCCCAATAGTTATTTTAAAGAAAGGAAAAAGGATAAAGAAATGCCCGAGAGCTGCGTGCGGGGGCTGTTCATGCTGGATGCACATGCTCTCCCTGATCCTGGCAGCTGAAGTCTATCACTGTTGGGAAATTTTTAACATGAACCACATGAGACACAAACCACGGCGGTTTCCCCGCAGCCACAGGGGTTTTCACGTCAGCGCAGGACAACTGGCACGTGCACTGCGGGTCCCTGCCCGCCGTCCCTGCCCTCGGCGCCCGCCCGCCCCCAACAAAGGGGCCCTGGTGTGGTTTTCATGGGAAGCGTGATGGCCCCGGTCGCCCGCAGCTCCCCAGAGCTCGGCCCAAAGAATCCCATCAGCAATTTATAACCCAAAACTTTAGTTGTCATAGTGAACCTTTTTGATACTGGGAGGAACAAAACATCACCCGACACTGCGAAGTCAGTTCTCACAGGCAGCAAAAGGAAGTGTTGCTGGGCTCCAGCTGCTCATTTGGGGCTTCAGATTGTTGAACAAAAGAACTAAGTAATGAAAATGTTCTGAGGCCAACCTTAACTTTCCCAGTACCAGTAGATCCTGATGGCGTTGTTTCGGCAGGAGGTGGTGCTGGAGAGGAAATCCTGGCATTGCTGGTTTGAGTACTGGTGCTGCTGTTGATTTGGGTAGAAACTTTCCTTGCACTTTAGTGAGCAGGGATGTGGTGACCTTGGAGCAGACCCGGAGCTCGGCCATCACCTCATGGATGCAAATGCAAGAGCTCACTTGTCCTGTCTTTAAAATGGGAATATTATCCATCAGATTTTTTAGTGAAGGTTGTGTTGAGTTGGTGCTGTGTGTTAAAAAGAAATATTTTTTCAAGTATTGAGTCTAATTAAAATTGTTACAGAAGAGGTAATCTATCAACACTATTTACAGTATCCACTTCGTTCCAGTCGTGGTGAGCCGCAGCCATCTTGCCTCCTGGAGATGAAGAGATTAGACATTCTTTAGACTTCTCCTTTTCTTGGCTTTAATCAGGAATGTTTGTTTTTTTAATCCATGGTTAGACCTCTGGCAAAAGGGTATTGGGGTTTCCTGCCTTGGTGGTTGGTTTGCTCAGTACAGAAAGGGACCGTTTGCTCCCGTCGCTGGGGATCGGCGCTTCCCTTGCGTGGTGGCTGTTTGAGGCAGGATGGCACACCCAAAAGGCTGTTTCAAACACACTTTCGTATATTTGTTGATTAAAGAAGGAAGTGTGCTTTTACTGAGGTTTGTAATTACAGAACACCCAAATGTTTGCTTATTTTCTTTCATGCGAGATCCTGGGAGCATGATTGACTGTCACTAGTAAGAACAAGTTACAGTAGATTGTGCAATGATTCTTATTTGACTTCAAGGATGTATTTATTACCATTTTTGAACAAATTATACTAACATGAAAAGTTGTGGAAATGATTGTGCACTAGATAAGGTGATACATTACAGGAGTGGTTGGGTTTATGGAGCTTTATGCTGAGGTTTTCTCAGAAATTATAGCACAGTCCTGTCACTATAAAACCTGGAGATACACTTGGTAATAACATGCAGTGGAGGGATTTTTAGGATTTCACTTGTTATTCAAATAGAGTGGAAAGTATCAGTTTTTCTACCTCGTATTTCTTTCCTTTGTTGCACTGGGTGAAGAGGGGAAAGCAAGCCCATGGACGGCAGAGTGGGCACTGGGGTGTGGGCACCACAGCCCTGCTGGGTCCTGCTGGCGCCACCGGCTCTGGTGCCGTGGGGCTGGGGAAGGTTTTGGCACTGTTGGCAGCTCCCTGGGCACCCAGCACTGACACAGGATGCTGCAGGAGATTTGCCCTCCATAGGCAGCTGAGGATTTTTTTTGTGAATTATTTCTTACTTCCCCTCCACTTGTTAGGGCAGTGACGTG
>NW_016690208.1:6708782-6768782 GCF_001604755.1 Lepidothrix coronata
GGGCGCGGGTGGGCTCCCGTGCCCGGGCTGGGCCGGAGGGGTGAGCCCGTGAGGGTGCAGGGCTGGCAGGGGCACCCTGGCAGGGCTGGGCGCGAGCTCCGCGTGCAGCGAGGGCTGCGCCTGCTCCGCTGCCTCCTGAAATGGCTTAATTGGTGTCAGCACCCCAGGGATAAAGGCCTCCAACACTGAAATCCACACGATTCACCCTGTCTCTGCTCAGTGTAGGGAAACTGGTAACAACTGGTGGTGAATGAGGAGTGAACGGTGCTGTAACAATACTCGATGATGTTTGGGATGACAGAAATTAATACGCACTTGCTTGAAGAAAGCAATGATTAATGGCAGTGAGCAAGGGAATGCTGTCCCTCCTTTAACTCCACTTTGATGGGGATTGAAAAGCAAAAGGCTGTTTTCATTCTCTCACGCAAGCAGAGGTCACCCAGAGTACATTATAGCAATTTTTTCTCTCTGTTTTTTATTTCATAAATATTATGATAAGCATAGATTACATAGATTTTTTTCACGGAGGCTTAAAAGGATATTTTCTGTCTGTTTGCTGTTTGTACTCAATGAGGAAATCAGATTTCTTCTGTTTATGTGTTAAATCATTATATTCGGTGGAATAATTAGTACAATTAATAATTTTAAAAGCTCACCATTGTGTTAGTTTTTCTGAGGTTTTACAGATGGAGTTTCATGGTCTCCATTTCCAAAGTGCTGAGAGGTCAGAACAAGGCGGGGAGTGTTGCCGAGGAAAGAAAAAAAAAAGGTTAAAAATCCAGGATTCCTCATTGAATTGTTGATGTAAATATATTTTGCAAGATCCTCACACTTGTCAGCAGCTTTTTAAGCTATTTGATAAAGAATCTTTATTCTACAAGGAGCCTGAGATAACACAACACTGCTTTGGATAATGAATTCTTCATCTAAGCAGAACTTTAAAACAAAGTACAATGTTGGCATTTTTTTCTTTGAGTGAGAGGGCTGATACATCTTTGGGATCCGACAGGAAGACATAAATTAATAGAGTTCTGGAGATCAGTTTCTCATTAATAATCCATTTTGTCATGGTTCTTGGCATTGTCAGCCTCGGAGCTGGTTCATATTTTGCTAAAGGATAAAAGCACATGATGTCTTAAGGCACAACATAAGGAGAAGGAGTTTATCATCTTCTGGAAAAACCATCTCCGAAAAATAGATTGTTTTCCAGGAAATAAATGTCAATTGCGAGTTTTATGCATTTTTAATCTTCAAACAGGTTTTTTAATGTCTACAGTTGCAAAAATAGACTTTCGAGTTGGAAGAGGTTGTTGCCAACAGCCGTTGCTTTGCCTTTGTCCTCTCTGCTGGCTTGGGGTTTGATTTTTTAGAAATTGCAATGGATCCCAGACCTTTAATTTTGCTGGTTTGGACTGTCTGGCAGATTGTGTCCAATTTAAAATGTGTAATTGAAAAAAAATGATGGTTCTTCTTTTGAAAGGGTAAACATGAAACCTGTGTTACATTTATGCTTTCCCAGCAATGTGGGACATCTCACAGACCACTGTATGTTTCCCCAGTATTTTCAAACTGGAAAACATTGCTTTTTCCTGAGTATGATGACATAAATGAGAGTCACCCTTTTTAAGTCTTATAGTTGGTATTTTATGTATCTTAAGGTAGTGGCAGCCTGAAAAACAGTGTAACCACCAAAAGTGTTCTGCTTGTGCTGTCATCCCAAGTAAGGAAGAACGGAGATCTGATTTAGCTGCCTGCCCTTCATTTTATATACTGAAGAGTGACATAATGCAGATCTCCTCGGGAATGCGTGATGCACTGGGAAGGATAAAGTGGAGGAAGAAAAGATGCCATTAGCCCAGATCGCTTAGTTGTAAGATTTAACTGGGTTCAAACATTTAAAATTTAATCAAAGATAAATGGTCTACTTAAAACGGCGTAGAGGGAGGGAGTGGGAGGTTCTGAGCAGAGGGCTGAAGAGAGCTGGGATCCTGCCTGGGTCGTAGTTGGGATCACCGGAAAGGAAGCAGCGTGAGTCAGGAATGCACTGCTGAGCAGGGCTGGCCGGTGGAGGAGCAGCTCCGAGCTGCTCTGGGTGCAGTGGCACCTCGTCAGCAGGGGAAGGGAGGTCACTGGTGTGAGGGCAGCAGAGGAGCCCCAGCCGTGCCCGCGGGGGCAGCGGCGCGAGGCCCCCCTGGTGTGGGACCCCCAACACTGACCGCCGGTCACAGAGAGGGGCCTGCCACGGTCCCAGTCATTTGCACATAAACATAATGACTCCTTTGGATGGTCTTTTGGCCTCCATGGACTTCATGTTGACTCGTAAGGAATGCACAGAACAGGGAGCACTGTGGGTGCCTCCTCCCCGTGGTTCCTGGGTGGGTGGGTCACCCTGTCCTGGGCAAGCGCTGGCCAGAGGAGCAGCAGCATTGCCACTCCCCAGGGCTGGAGGCACGGTGTTTACCCCATCAGCAGGAATATCAAACCCTTTCCCACTTGCTTTGTTGCCTGAAAACAGGCAAGGTTTGAATTATGAAGATTTAGAACATGCTTCCTTCCACGGAGTTGCAAAGGACATTTGTCTCAGCACATTGTAGTGAAATTTTAAAGAGCAGGTTTTGACAGGAGACATTTTGCTGACACAGAATATTTTGTTCACTTCTGACTCTCAAATAAGTGCTACTTCTGTCATAATGATTGATTTATATTCGGTTTAGACCATACATTTTACATCCTCTTCTTTAGTGCTTATGGCTCCGTGGCTTCAGAACAGCCCAGTTTAACACTGGTACGAGCACAGCATCACATTCACATTCCACTAATAAAACAAAATTGGTTGTAACAAGTTGTAGGTATTTTGTGCTATGGTATATTTAGAATAAAATGATAATTTTTATTATCTCATGGAAAAAGAAAATTTTAAAATGAAGATTTCTGTTAAAAAATTGATTTTACAGAGTTGTAATTTAAATTGTTTCTAATAACAGGGCTTCAAAGCCCAGTGACCTGCAGAATGCTGCTCCCATGGCTCTTATTACAGGTGCTATAAAATTAAGTGCTGAGCATCTTTGCCCTCCCTGGAGGTGTTCTGTGAGCTGCTGGTGCACAGCAAAGTGCCAGGTTCTTCCCCAGTTCGGATCTGGCTCTCCAGCACCACTGGGAACCTCAGCCTGGGCAGGTGGCTGCTCTGCATTTACATTAACCCAGTTTCTTCTCTTCATGTACTGGACAAGAGTCTCAGCACGTTTCAGTCTATAAATACTTCAGGAGAAAACCCTGGAGCCTTTGCTGTGAGTTTTGTTTGGAACATACCCTCCAGGTAGCCAAGTTGTTCCTGAGAGCAGGACCCTTGCTGGAGCACGAGTTGGTGGTTTGAGGCAGAGGAAGCTGGTTTGTGTTCATCTCTCAGAGCATGAAGAGGCTCTGCTCGCCTCCAGTGTCTGGGTCCAGAGACCTCTGGCACCTGCAGTGGTGGTTTTGGGGTTTTGGTGACACAGCCTTGATTTCTTGGTGATCCCTGGGAAATGGCATCTGCTAATTCATGTCTTTGTAGGCATTTAGAGCAGGTACTGTGCTGGTGTGTGCAGCGTTGGGAGTGCTCAGTGGCACTGCAGTCTGGGAAAGGGACAAGACTCCAGTATTTGCAGAAAAAGAAATAAACTTGTCCCTAGTGGCCACTCCAGGGAGACCGAGTGGATGACTGAGATTTCCATGTTAGCTGAGCTGGGGCTCCCTGCAGACAGGCTCCCCTGCAGGGCAGGAGTGAATCCAGGGGTCCGTCCTCAGTGTGTCCAGGGCTTTGCCCATTAGCACATTGGAGTGGACGGGACCTCTGCCCACGGCTGGACCTGCGGGGCAGTGCCCAGCACGGGCTGGGGGTGCACCAGCCCTCACCAGCCAAGGTCACCCACCAACTGATTCTGGATGAGGCTGTGGTCTTGTCCTTTAAAATTAATGCTCATGCACATCCTATTGTTATGGAATTATAGTACTGCTTCTTCCCACCTTTGAAAAATATCCCTAGGAATCCCTAAGAACATAGCACATTCCCTGAGCACCTCCTTGGCCCTGAGAGATGGCTCTTTGTTCCTGGACCCAGTGAGGAACAGGCAGCATGGAAAGGGTCAAATCCAGCTGTCTTTGGCTTTGCTGCAAACATATATATATATATAGAGAGAGATTTAATTGTTGGAGAATGAAGAAACTAATATTCAACAAGGCTTCAGGAAAAAAGGGCTTCCAAGATGTTACAGATTTTGGAAATATTTGACAATGTTACCAGCATCAACTACTGACACAAAACCCTCTGTACAGAAAATCTTTCACAGTTGTGCCAAGAAAAGCAGCTTCGATGGAACATTTTCATAAACTATCATCAGTTATGCAGCAGCAGCTTCACAAATCAGAAATGATATCTTCAGGCACTGCTGTCAAGTGTTATTCAAATAATACCAGCCTCACATTTGAATAACAGCAGACATTTTGAATTAATTAATCAGATGAGATAGTCTAGGCCTTTTCTCATTAGTCTCTGGGTCAGGCATGGGAAGATATATGCGTTGGTGATGATATACTTGTCTTTAATCGTGATTTATGAAGATTTAGGATTGTGTGTGATTTGTCAAAGGTTCTGGGAAAAGGCTGGTGCATATTTCATTACCTAATCTGAGATTGATTTCGTGATGCTGAGAGGTAGAACCCTATTGTTGGGGAGGGGGGGAAGTGCAGGTAGATGTGGCGTCCCGGGGTTTTACTGGCTTATCTTTGTGACTGTCAAACAATGCTGTAAACTTTTACTGCCAGCAGTTAACAATTCCTGCTTTAATTATAGGCAAATTCTTCATTCTGTCCAAAGGGGAAGCTGCAGTAGTTATTTAGTTAAAAAGCATAACAGACCTTATAGCTATGACCCAGTGTAAATCATGGACAAAGTTGGCAAATTTCATGGCTTGGTCATGGTGAAAATATAAAATTTCATGGTTTGTCACAGATTAATAGAAAAATCCTATTAAAACTGTGCAAATAACAGCACAACAAGTTAGGTGGAGCTCCCTACATGGCACCTTCCTGCTCACAGCATTTATTTTAGGTTAGAATCACTGTGGACGACATGAGGCCCTTTGCAGGCTTTTCTCTGCTGTGCTGTTTTCTATTCAGTTTAATTAGTAGTTGTTGTTTGGTTTGGACTGAATAATTATCGTGTGATTGTTTTGAAGCATTATTTACATGAGAAAGCGTGTGTGACATTGCTGCTGCAGCAAAAGAGGCCTGGGAAATGAAATATTTAAATACAAATGCTGTATTTTTTTTGAGTTCTAGAGATGGCTGTATCTAATAACTCATCAGTAATCAGGACTTTTGGTATTGGAACAAGGTCTGAGCCATACTGGGTCCTCGACCACTGCAGCCAACCCCTGCCCACGTCTCTTAGACCAGCAGACCGTGGCCAAGCCTCGAGTTCCCTGCAGATTGCTAATCACCTGCTTCCTCATCTTTAATCAGAAAGTTCACGTCTTCCACTGTTCTTGGTACAATTTTGCAGCCCATCTATCATGGCCACACAGCTCCGGCGATGCTCTGTCGGTGCAGCCCCGGCTCCCACAGCCAACAGCCCTCCTGTTCAGCCTCCCGGGCTTACCAAGGGCCAAGGCAGGGCTCTAATATGCAGGGTTTGTCATGGTTTATTTGTTACTATTTTGGTTGCATCCAGAATTTTGATAGGTGATACAGGAATTTGGATCTAGGCCAAGATACTCCAAACATACTGAGCTCTTGCACTTGGTCTTCTAGAGGGAGCAGTTTGTGCTGAAGTGACCAATTTAAGAAGAAAATGGCAGTTCTACACTGGAATAATGATAAAAAAGAATCAAAGTCTCAGAATAAGGATTTTTCAGAACAATATCAAGATAGTCATTGCTGATAGCAGTCAGTATCAGCTTGGTATCATAAATAGCCCAGAATTGTACATATGAAGCTTATTTAAAAAATGAGTTTGTGCTATTTTCATGTGAGACTTTTCTTCCCAAATAGAAGGTTTTTAGGGGAAGGGTGCATTGGTTCAGTAATCACACATATCTGAAATCTCAGCCTTTATAGGAGACAGAATGATGAGTTGGCAAAAAGAAAACACACCACAACGTGAGAAATAAGTTCATGGTTCCCATTAAAGAAAAACACATCACTGAGTGTTGTTTAAATCAAGTTTACAATTAATTGTTGTCAGGTCACCTGCATCAAGAGCTTCATCTGCACTCTGACCAACTAGAGGTACAGGGAGTAATTAAAGAACAGCTAATCACAGAATCATTTAGGCTGGAAAAGCCCTCAAAGATTATCAAGTCCAACCATTCCCTAGCACTGCCAAGGCCACCATTAACCTGTGTCCAAAGAGCCATATTTACATGGCTTCTAAATCCCTCCAGGGATGGGGACTCCACCACTGTCCTGGGCAGCTGTGCCAGGGCTGGGCAACCCCTTCTCTCAAGAAATTTTTCCCAGTATCCAATCTGAGTGTCCCCTGGTGCAACTTGAAGCTGTTTCCTTTTGACCTGTCGCTTGGGAGAGGAGGTCGACCCCCATCTGATTCCAACCTCCTTTCAGGTAGTTGGGGAATTGAGAAGGTCCCACCTGAGCCTCAGCCTTTTCCTCATCCTTTGTCACTGTGATTTCCCTCACATCCAATAAAGGATGGAGATTCTCCTTAGCCCTCCTTTTGTTGCTAATATATTTATAGAAACATTTGATTGTCTCTCATGGCAGTAGTCAGGTGAAGTTCTAGTTGGACTTTGGCCCTTCTAATTTTTTTGCAGCATAGTGACAGTAGTTCTCCAGTGACACTGTAGTAGTAATTTGTCTATTTTCCCCATCACGGATAGGCATGAAATATAGAAGGAAAGAAAAAAATTTGTTTGGATTATTGATTAGTGTTTTGGTAATAAGAAATTAAATTTATTGACTGCTGCCATTCTCTGGCTCTGTTCCCCATGAGTTAGCTGGCAGCTGCAGGCGCGTTCAGCAGAGCTGTGGCTGGCCCAGGCTGGCAGCTGCTGCCTCAGGAGAAGGATGTTTAACCCTATTAGTCAGGTCATTTCGCTCTTTTTGTGGAGAGGTCAACAAAAAAGAATTGTTTTCTGAAGTCGACTTTCCCAGCTTTCCTTTTGGAAGTGAACGAATTGCACCAGCTTCTGGCCCTGGTGCAGTGCCCAGGTGTTGTGTGTGAGGGTGGGAGCCTCTGCCAGCTGCCGAGGTGCTGTAGTGATCAATACTGTGCATAAACTCTGTCGTATTTTGGTCAGTAGAAGTTACACACGCAACTGGGAGGGGGGACCTGGCACTTGGCTCCTGGGGGCAGCTCGGGGAGGGACCCAGTTCTTGGAGCAGGGGGAGGGACATCAGTGGAGGTGAATGTCCCCGACCAGGAGCACTGGGCACTGCCAGATGATGGTGCCTCACCTGTCTCTTCTGTCTCAGTTGGCTGGAGCTCTAGCCCTGCCCACCTGCCGGGGGACACTCCTGCAGCCAGCATTGCCACTTCCCTGGAACAGCAAGGTGGGCGTGGGTCTGGGACACTGCACCCAGAGCATGGTGCAGTGCGAGGCTGATTTAGGAAATTCCCTGAGTTTTCCAGCACTGCCAGTCAGAGTAAAGCATTTGATGTGTAGGAATCACTGAATCCCGAGCCTGGGGGTTGTGTGGCCTTTGGGAAGATGATAGCTGAGGCTGTGTGTGACTGTTGGCTCCTCTCACGGCGCTTTCCCACGCTGCAGAGTGCAGAGTGCAGTGCAGTTGCAGTACAAACATACACTTCTGTATATTAAGCATGTGAATTAATATATTATTATTACTTGGACTAATAACAAATAGTAGTCAGTCAGTGAGATAAAAAAGGACAGAGTTCAATAGTAATTCACAGACAGCTTAGCAATTACCCAGACAGCTTGCAGTCAGAAAAGCTGCTCAAGTCTAGGATTATGAACTGTACCGATGGCAGCTCTGCTGGGTGGGGTTCCACAGGACGATGTAGCTGCAGGACTCAGTCCCAGCACTCCTCCTGAGGAACTACTCCTTTACAAGCCAGAATCAACAACCGTAAAAAACCCTCTGAAAGCCAAGAGTCTGGTTTCCAGAACCAGATAAAATTATTTTTTGCTATTTATTTTCCGTATCAGAAAGATGTCTATGCTTGCTTGGAGATTTTTCATCCTTAATGACATAAATCCCAAATTCATTTCTGTGACAATAATCAACATCAAACCACATACATGGCAACACAGATTTTGCAGCTTTGTTTTTAAAATCGGTGTGTCTCCTTGCCTTATGAGTAAAGGTGGCTTGTCTCCTCATTAGCTCTGCTGGTTTCATTTATTCCTGTTGTGTTTTCCATACCCAGCTCCCTGCCCTGCTGGTGCTGCAGGAAAGAGCCGCCCCGTGCCAGCAGAAGGCCAAGGGAGTGCTTAAGTCCCACATAAGCCTCAAGGCATAATCTCAAAACTTCTTTAGGAACAGGGTCAGCAACACTGGTGTCAGCCATTCAGCACACTCTGGGTGCTGGGGGTCACGAGGCTTGTGGGATCCCCAGCAGACCTGGGGCCTGGGGGGGCTCACCCACTGCTGGTGCTCCACAGCACCAACCCAGTGGGGGAAAGAGTTCAGATACAAACTTTGGGTTTGAAGCACTGGAATGTCAAAGGGGTGCTGTTGGATTTTTAGGGCAGTACATGATTTCTTTATGGGGCACATTAAATTCTGCTTCTCCAGCGGGTGTTAAAGGCACCTCATCACTTGGCACTGGAGGGGAGCACTGGCCTGGGAGCAGGAAAGGCAGCTGTTAAGAGATTTCCATCTCATCAGCCTCTCAAGCCAATAGCATTGTGATTTGGGAATATAACAAGGCTTTGGGGACTAAAGTTAATAAATAAGCAGTATATTCCCTTTCCTGTTCTGCTCCCTGTGCCTGGCCCCAATTCCTTCTCAGCCTGAGCAATTATCAGTCCCTGGGCTGATGGATTTGACATAAGCTCATACATTCTTTAAGCACGAAGCCTTCACCACAAATTTTGCTTCTAAAAGACTGTTGAAGGGAAAAAAGGTCATTTGGGTGGTTGAATGTCTGCACTTGGGTGCTGGCAGTAAGTGCTGTATTGGTAGTGCTGGGTTTGATACCCTCGACTGGGGGGAGCCAGGTACAGGGCCTATATTTTAGGTCATGTTCTTCCTGCTGGCAGGGACAAAGTATCTTCTGTCTGTGAGGCTGGCCCTGGGCACAGCCAGAGCGTTTGTAGGGGTGTGACTGATGGAGCATCTTGGGAATTCAAATTCTTTAGTTACAATCATGGCTAAAAGATTAAGTCATTTTCAGTCCTTCCTGTCGTACCTGGTCCTGACTAATCATAGAATTGTTTAAGCTGGGAAAGACCCATAAGAGACTGTACTTTTTCCATCAAATACTTCCTCACTTGACCACAGGAGGAAGTTTGGGAGACATGAGTCTTTGTAAATAACCTAAAAGCACAGCTCATTAGTCTGAAGTTTAGCTGATATGAAAGTTATGGGCAACATGGAGTTCAGGACTGCCTGTCTTCCCAAGGGACACGGTACTGTCCACTCCATTGGGGTGTCCATTGGTTTATGAAGATGCTGGATAAATTCATGGCATTATTATGTCCCAGTATGAAGATGGAGTTCTTCCTCCCAGAAGAGGGAGTGGGAGATAGAAGGTGTAGTGGCCCATCCAACCAAAAGATGTAGCTTGGAGTTCTCCCCATGAATTCACACTTCCTTGTAGTCCTTGCTTTTAGGCTTCTCTTTACCTTCCCATTACAGTTTTTCTGTCCTCATCCCATTATGTAGATGGACAAGATGGAGTTTAGCTATGATGCCATAGCAACTATATCACAATTCAGGAGTTTTAATGGTTTAAATCTTCAAACTTGCATGACAAAGTTGATGGGAGCCTATCAGAAGTGTACAGAAAACACATGGCTGGTAAGGGACGAAGCTTGCTGTGCTCTGTGAGCCCACTTCCCTGAGCCTGGAAATGATGTCCCGAAACATTGGTGTTTGTTTGGGTGAATCTGGGCTGAATCCATGATCTTCCTTCTTAGCCAGGAAGTGGTGCAGACTCAGCAGTGGAAGAAGAAAGGAAAGGCTGGACTAGGTGAGAGTGATTCACACTGGGTGCTCCAGCTGGACAGATTCCTGTCTGCAGAGCAGTGCTGACTGTGGATCTCTTCTTTCCCAGCCTGTGTCTCCACCTTGTCTATGGACAGCCGCGTTCTCGCTCCCTGTGGGGCAGCTCTGGAGTTTCTGAGCAGCAGGACAGGGGTAGGTAGGTGGCTGATGGTTGGATTCCCTGTGCTGTAGTACACACCCCCCATTTCAGTTGTGTGTTACAGCGGTGGAATGTCATCTCTGGAGGAGCAGTGGAACGACGTGTCGGCGCTGCAGCCACGTATTCTGCCTGACGCCACAGAATCGATCAGTGCAGCAGTGACATTTTGTTATCCTGAGAGATAGAAGCTGGAAGTGTTCTTCAAAGTGAAGCCTCCAGCACAAGGCAGGTGACATGGGTGGGGGTATCTCTGCCCTCCGCACGCCTGCCCGCCGTGCCTGCTGGGGGTTGGGAGAGCCTGGCAGCAGCTGCACCGGCTTCTCCCCTGCTAGTCTGTGTGCAAACAGAGCATCTCCCTGGGCAGACTTCCCTGCCCTTCCCAGCCCCTGCCATATGCAGGAATCGCACCCCTGCGATGCAAGGAGAGGGGCTGGCAGGGCCACCCTGGGTTGGAGCCCTGCTGGCTCCGTCCCCAGCCCCTGAGCTGAGCCATGGCTGTGGGTTTGGGCTGTTGTGTGTCCGTGTGTGTAAGGAGCAGCCATGTGGGGCTCTCCGTGCACTGTGCACACGGGGGCGATGGCCACTGGCATGACAACCGTGGGCATTCCCTGCTCCAGGCATGGTGCCCCTGTCCCCATGGCGTGGGGACAGGTGGTGTCTTCACTGGCACTGCTCTGGCACCGTCACAAGTTAGGTCCCATTTGCCAGCAGAAAAAGAGGATGTCTGGTTATTCTTGGAGCAGGCAATGTGTAGTTTTTGTAGGATAATGCTGAGGTACTTGCACTGTGTTAAAAAATTAATACACTTGTATCGCTACTGGAATTGGAGTCTGATTAGGATTGTTCCAGTACTGTAGTTTTAGCTTTTAATTACTTACTACATTACACAGTATCTACTAGCAATAATAGAGTACAGAACTGTCATAGCTTTTGTTTTAAAGTGCAGGACTGTGTGGTGCTTAATTGTGGAACAGTGTTGTTCAATTACATCTGAAAGTGTTTAATAAAGTATGGCACAGAAACGCAAATCGGAGTGGCATGTGTTAATTGGTGTCCGCGTCATTGACTCCGTTTGGTTACGGTGATGGCTGGGAGATGAGGACCGAGTGGCAGGTTGCCCAAATGGAGTCTTCAGCCCCAACTCTGATCCGTACCACTGGCACATGCCTGCGCTCTCTCACACTTGCACAGATTTTCACACCCTGCACACACCCGGTGCTGTTATGGTGGCCGTATGGCCTGTCCTGCTCCAGGGCTGTTGCTCCTGGATGGCAGAGCAGCATGGCCGTGGCAAGAGGAGCTCTGGACACAACCCTGAGAGCTGGTCCTTTTCTTCCAGACCAGCTCAGGACCCCCCAAGCAAGCTCTCCTGCTGCCCACCGTTGCTTTTATCCTTTTACCCCCACCCTGAGGGACCAGGGTCCGCGCAGTGCCAGAGCTGCCCCGTGGCTGAGCTGGCTCCCCCGGAGCAGGCTCTGCTGTCTGGAGCCAATTCCCACACGTATACCAAATGGTACTTACAGTTATTCCCTGAGTGGTGGTATTTTTCATATCAATGTTCTACTTTTTACCCTGTTTCACTGAAATATTCTGTGGAAGTATTTCTTCTGGAATAAACATTTCAGCACTTCAGGTTTGTTCCATAAGGGTTGATTGTCAAATTACAGCCTTCCTTCCTGCAAGCTCTGCGCTTTGGTACGGGATCAAATTGCATTAGGTATTTTTTCCTCCAGTATAAACACAGAATAATAGTAATATCTTTGTTGTATCATATTTCTGAATGAAAAATAATCACAAACAGATTTTCACGCAGCGTTGCTGCAGAGCAGGAATGCTTTTCCTGCCAGTGGCCTCTCAGGGTGCTGGGCTGGCCTGGTGGATTTGGCCGGCATCCCCTGCGTGATTTGGTGTCCCTTGATGCTGCAGTGCTCACCACACACACTTTCTACATTTTCTTGCCTGTGGTCCTGGAAGCCACCTAACATGCAGGTCATGTGCCCTTAATCTTCATTATGAATGGAGAGTAAAACGTGAAGGTTATTGCCTGGCAGTACAAATGCACTGGGTTTTTTTATTTAGAAGCTCTATTAGAAGTGTCAGGAGTCCCATAACAAAGCCAGGCAAATATCCGCAGAGACACCTTGTTGAGAAAGGCAACTTGGTTCTAAAAGGTTTGAATATGAATGTGGTTGTTTCTAATCAAGCAGTCCTTGAAAAGAATTCCCCACTAGTACTTACCTCTTTCTTTTTTTTTTTTTACCTTTTTCGTTGTAGTCTCTCTGTTTTCCTCCTCAGGAAGTGCTCCTCATGCCAGCCTGCAATGGGTGTGAGGGAGGCACAGACAGGAGGGGACACTGGGGCTGGGGGAAAACCCCACATCATATTATCTCCACATCCAGAAGTGTAGCTCAGGATTCAGGATGAATGTGGTCAGAAAACCGCCGTGTTTTGGAAGTGAGTGGCCTGGGAAAAGTGGGCCAGTTTGGAGGTTTTTGGGACTGCTGCAGAGGTGCCTGCTGTGGCGACACAGCTGTCTTAGACAAAACCAAATCCTTTCATTAGGGCAGGAAAAATGGACATATTTTGGACTTTGTGTATCCAGTCACGTGGGGACACATGGGCTGGTGCTGCCATCTGCAGCAGGTGCTCCCTTCACCACCAAGCAGGGATGTCCCAAGGATCCTCTGGCACAGTGTCCCCATCCCCAGTGTCCCCATCCCCACGGGGACGCTGCCGCCGAGTGGGAGACGCGCCCATGTTTGAGCTAAGTGGCAGATGAAAAATTAAGTCCGAAATACCTTCCCTGAATCAGTGTATTCTGGCTTAGCAGTGACCATTGTGGTGTGGTGCCTGTGGTATCCCGCTAAGTCTGGGACCAGGTGAGGACGGGGACACCACCTGGAACTGCCGGGTCCCGCTGGCCGCGTTGTGGCAGTTCCTGACATTCACCTGAGTTCACGTCCTGGTGCCACACTTGGCTCCACATAAATACCATGACCAGTGGCATGACAGCATGGGTGGGCATGGGTGGGCCTGGCCCTTGGTGGGCGAGGGCAGGGGTCCCTCTGGAGAGGGGCAAAGCATCCCTGCAGAACTGTCCCTCTGTCCGTCCTGCCGGACTCCTGTGGGGTTTGGGGCTGGGGCACTGTCCCCTGGCCGTGCTCCTGGGGCACATCTTGGCTCCAGCACCTTCAGCACACTTACAGAATCTCCTCCTCTTTTTTTTTTGTAAATTGTCAGTGTTTTTTCCCTCTACGAACCTGTAGCATCTGGCAGCAGGAAAGTGCAGTAGGACTCGCTGGCACTGTGGTGCAGAGCCTCGAAGAATTCCGTATTGTGACAACACATCAAAATAAATTGCTGTCAACAGACCAAAACACCAAGTGCTGTGATTCTGTCTGACGTGTGAAGACTCAGACAGGCTGTCTTGACAAGTTGTGGTGGAGCACCTGCAATTGGCAGAAGACAGTGATATAAATCTGATTTGCCTGATATGCAGCACCTAGATATCGTTAATGTTGGTGACAATAACTCTGCATAACATTCCCCAGACATAGATCTGATTTTTTGTCTATTACTTGTGTTGTTTTTTGTCACTCTCTGATACTGGCTCTGCTTCCCTTCCCTGCTCAGGGTCTGCCTAGGAATTGCTTGGAATAGTAAACTGTGTTAAAAAAGGTAATAACAAATTTAAGGTTTAGTTCAGCCTCTTCTTGAGCGGGAAAAGGCAGCCCTTGGCTCAGCTGCTCAAGGCAAAAGATAGGCCATGAAATTTTATTTTACACTAATCATAAAAATAATCACGGTGGAAGTTGTATTAATTCCCTCACTCACAGCCCAAACATTGAAAATAGCAGGTTCAACACCAGGAGCTGCAGTAAATCTTTTCTGAAACGTCTGTGGTTTTAAACTCCTGGAAGAGGACTGGGATCGTTGAATAGGTGGTTAATTTTTACCTTTCATTATCAATAAATGGTAATTCTTTACAGTAGCGGGATATATCACAGCTGGTTTATGAATGTGTGAGACGTACCTTGGCTCTGGAGTTTAATTACTGAGAGGTAACGCTGTCTCTGCCTCAGCCCTTCCTCAGCACCAGTGGGATGGGTTTCATCTGGCACGGGCAGGTACAGGAACGCAACAGTGCACATGGATTGGGATTTCTCCCTGTCGCCGTCCCCTGTGCATGTTTAGAGTCTTGGGATGTGAGATGTTTTTGAGTGTGGCAGTCACCAGTGATCATGGAGGCCGCGTGAGGGACACAGGAGCAGAACAAATCCTGTTTTGCTGGTGGCTTTGGCTTTGGGGTGGAGCCACCCCTGGAACCCCAGTCTGGGCTGGGGCCGCGTGTGGCTGGTGCCTGCAGTGGGTCCTGGCGTGGAGCTGCTCAGGGCATGCAGGGACAGTCCTGGGGCTCGGGGGGAACCATCAGGGCTGGAGTCAGACAAGGAGAGGCCACTGACTCACGTCACCACCGAGGGCTGTGGTGCCACCCCCTGGGCCCGGGGCTGGTTTTTGCCAAACATTCGGGAACTCCTGCAGTGAACTTGGGCAATGTCACTGTCCAGTCCGAGGGGCTGCAAGAGCAGAAAAGAGGTTTTTGAAATTACCATTCATTCTTGTCTGTATTGTTATTTTATCCCTTAAAGGCTGCTAATGAGAAATAGAGCCTCATTATGATTTTAAGGATGAGAGAGGAAGGCTTTTAATTAATGATATGTAAATGGTCTTGAATTGATTATGTTAGAATATCAAGAGAGATGGGTAGAAGCTGTGGTGTAATATATTTTAATTAAGAATTAATTAAAAATGATGGCAATTTCATAAAGCCTCACAGAAAATAGTGGAATTTACTTTCTGTCAGGAGTAAATTAGCCAGTGATTAAATAAAGGGCCTGCATTAATAGTGGAGTTATTTTTAAACTGTGCTATGAAGAATTGTGTAATTTTCCCTAAATAAGTAAAATAAAAATGTAATGTTTGCAAACAAGTTTTGGAAATGATGTCAGAATGCAAACTTAGTTTTCTGCCCTCCTTGTGCTGCGATCCTTCGGAGCAGTGGTTTGAAGGGGTTACACTGAGGGTGCCACGGTTCTGGCAGGCAGGGCCTGGACCCAGGGCCATGGTGGTGCAGAGTGTTGGTGGGATGGTGAGAGGGACCTGCTGGGAGTACCTGGGGCTTGGTACCCCCAGAGCTGCTCCTGCTTCTTCCCAGCGGCCCCAGGCTCCAACATCCCCACTGTGGAGGCTCCTGCACTGCACAAACACACACACACACATCTGTATCTGCTGCTGGGAGTGCTCTGGGCTGGAGCGTGGGAGATCCCTTCTGTTGTTCCTGTGAGTGGGACCGTGCAGTGCCTCTGTCAGCCGTGGCCGTGCCCAGGTTCGGGGGTCCCATTCCCAGCTGGCGGTCAGAGCCCAGCCTGTGCCGTTGCTCTTGGTTGAGAACAGACCCCGTGGGTCCCTGGGGTGACCACCCTGCTGGTGCTGGCATCCTCAGCTCCATGAGGGATGTCCCTTTGGGGTGAGCAAGCAGGTGACCCCCCCCTCCATCTTCATATACCTCTGGGAAATCTCAACTGGGCTTTCCTGCCTCCAGCACCCCTGGCTGGGGGGATCCACCCAGCCCTGTCCTGTGCAGGTGGCACAGTGGGGCTGGCCTTGGTGGCTCAGTGGGGACAGCTGCTCTGCTGCAGGGGGACCATGGAGGGACCCCTGCTCTTCACCCCCTCTGTGGGTGGGTGGTGGGGTGGCCGCTCTCATGGAGCCTGGGCAAGGGAAGGTCAGCAGCAGGAGGGTTTTCCAGGCATGTGCCCTGTCCTCAGGGCATATCTCCTTGGGATAGGGAGCCATGCACTGGCACGCACCTGGGGAACAAACTGGGCTGTTGTTAAAAATTCCACAGAGGTTTGCACGGGTCTGGGAAGGCCCCAGGCTGGGGCAAAGCTCCTGTGTTGGCATGTTCCACGAGTTCCATGGCCTGGCACATGCTCTGCTGTAAATGGGCTTTATGCACTTGTTTAGGCTGCTGTTCACTAAAGAGCATTGCCATGGCAACCACTCCGTCACATGCTGTACACTCATGCTGTCGCTGAGATAAAGAGCACATTTTAAAGCAGCATATTCTTAATGTCGATGTCCTAAAATGCAATTTTTGATGATTATTATTATTTTTCTGGGAGAATATTTGTGATAAGCGACCATGTCTCCTCAGTGTCTCTTAACTCCTTTTACTACTACTCTGCTGGCGGAGGGCTGTGTGCCTGCAGTAATTTCTTTTTCATTTGTAGATTTCCACATACAGATCATGAAATATTTGTTAGTTCAAGTCACAGCGTGGGGCCTTGTGTCAATGGGATGCGGGAGGTTTTGTGGCATTCAGCAGAGTTGGGCTCAGTGCTGCTTCCAGACTGGCAGTAGCCGGTGCCCGACGCTTGAACCTGTCGTTGTTCCTCTCTCGTGCCCTGCAGGAGAGCGGTCCCTGTGCAGCTGGCACGGTGTGACTCCCACAGAGAGTGACTGTGTCGCCGTGGCATGTGCCTCTTCTCCACTGCCTTTGAGATGGGGAGCTGCTGGTTGGTGTGTCCCCCCCATCCCAGTGCTGCAGGATGGGCATGACAGCAGGGATGGCTCTCACAGCAATGCTGTCGTGGCTGCCCTGGTTCCATCCCAGCCACGAACAGCTCATGGACTGCAGTGTGCCCACCCCACTCACCCCTACTGGAGGCTTGTCACCACCTCTTGTCACAAGCTGGGAAGCTATTTTCAAAAATATTTGGGGAAAGTTCTTTCCAACTTGCTGCCCAGGGCTGGAGGAGAGGAGACCAAGGGCAGCAAGGTTGTGAGGTGGTTGCTAAATAGAGTAAAAACCCCTTGGGCATGTTCCCTGCACAGCACCGTGTCCACACATGGTGCTCGCTGACTGTTCCTTGGATGATCTCAGCCTCTCTGCCCGGCTGGCCTTGCTGCCAGGCCATGGCTCACCAAGGGTTCCTGGAGGGAAAAAGGGCTCCCAGTGCAGCCTCCAAAGGTGTTTCCTACTTGCATTTACATCCTGTCTGTTTGAAGCCCCAATCTTTGCTCCTTCAGTATTTTGCCAAGAACGGGACGCATATGGATGGTTCTTGGAAGATGCTGCTCTGTAGTCTGTTGCACATGGCAGGGATGGAATGAGTGTGTTTCTTAGCAGCTTTTGTGTGACTGTGACCAGAGTATGTGTGGGAGATCCATCCCTGCAGCTGGGGCAGGGTTCTAGCTGTACTGGCAGGTAGGACTGGGCACTCCCACTGTCCAGTGGCACACCCGTCGCTGAGAATATTAATTCTGTTCCCTACAGTTATTAACTCAGCAAACCCATCCCCGTGCACAAGGGTACCAGAATAAAGGAGGGGAGGGGGCAGTTTGTGGTGCAGAGGGCTTGGGTCAGCTGGCTTGTCAGAGCTAGTGGGCTGATTCAGGGGCTGGAAAGTACATTATAATTAACTTCATTGGGTGTTAGATCAAGACTTGTCTCCTCTGGAAAAAACATGTATATAATCCCCATTGTGTGTCTCATCATAATCCTCCTCCTCGTCTTCCGAAAGCAGTGAAAGGTACAGAACAGCAGCAGTGCACCCAGAATAGTGGGAACTTTCTGTAGGATTTTGTGGTTTGTCATATGTGTGGGCACCTGCCAGGCCCCCGTGCTCCGTGGCTCGCTCCCCCGCTCCGTGTGTGACGTTCTGACGGGGGGGGGTTGGTCGCAAACCATCCCTTGTTCTCAGCTACAAAGCCTGGAAGAATTAACATTCCTCACAATTATCCAACCATCTTAATTACTTGCCTGATATTCTGTCTTGGTATTAGCTTCCCAAATCACGTTGGGATTTTCCAGTCACAACTTCTAACCAGTTTGTTAGCCAGGGGACTGAAAAGGAAGTAGAAAATCAGAGTAAAAACTACTGCAGTGCTCTAGGTAATATCCAAGATGAGCCTGGAAGTGCTAGTAGCTCCTTGTGTCTAGCGCCAAAGGGATGAGGAGTGATGCCATGCTGGAAGAGTTGGCACACACACGTGCCCATGCATGTGCCCTCTGGGAGCAGCTCGAGCTCCGGCCACAGCTCTGCTGAAGCTCCAGCCCGTGTCCTACCCCAGCTCTGCCCTGGGCACCCTGGGCTGTGGGCAGGGGGCTGGGGAGAGGCACTAAAGCCTCGGTCACCGTCCCTTGCCAGTGGCACACACCCCGTCCTCGGGAGGAGTGCTGCCTGTGCAGCCAGGCTGTTCACACCAGGATGCTCCTGCACATTAACATGCTGGGCGTGAGATATCTGTATCATCTCGCTCCCATCCTGCCTTACTGACTGCAGGAAAAGGCCATTTTTTATCAGTTTCTGCTTTAGTGAAGCAAAAGGTCCTTTGGTTCCCATCCACTGTCTCAAAATGCACAGTGTGGCATTGAAGAAAGCTCACAGGTCAATCAAATGCCCCTGAAACTTTCTCTCCCAGCCAGGACATCTCCATCCTTCTGGCTGCAGGAGCTGGAACAAAAGCCCAGCCTGGCTCCGGGTGGTTTATGTTGTGCCACAAATGGCCAATAAAGGTTTGTCATAACAGGAGCCCTGTAAGCAGAAGGATACACACAGTAGTTTACGGCTCTCGTGCTATCTGGCACCATTCATTAGCGGGTTCTGTGATAGTAATAAAATTTTACAGGTTGATCATTTAAATGCAGGTTAGAAATAAATTTGATGATCCAACTGGAAAAGTATCAGAGACTGGTCAGTCTGCCTTTTTCCCCCAATCAATATGTCGAGTGACATGAGGCCCAACACCCCCAAATAGGCAATAGTTTCCTCATTGTACGATTATTGATCATGGGGGCTTCAAGCCCAGCACGGGGGCAATGGATGGAGGGGTTTGAGGGGAAGGGGAGCACGGCAGCAGTGCTGCAGCATCATCCCGGCCAGTGCTTCTGGTAGTCGTGCCCTGGACCCTTGGTGCGATAGGGGAGATCAGCAGCACAGGGCTCCCTCCCTCTTTGTTCTGGGCTGAGCACATGCCTGCTCTTGGCAGCGATGGTGATCAATGAGGGCCGCCTGGAATCGCACGGGCGCGGAGGGAGCGAGCCGAGGGCGATCCCCCGAGAGCGGCGATTGGAGCGCGCGGTTCGGAGCGAAGGAGGAGGGAGACAGACAGGTTGTTTGAGAAAATTCCCTTTAGACCAAACACTGATGCTGAGCTGAGCTACAAACACTTCTGCTGTACGAAGTGCAACTTTATCAGTGTTCTGGGTTAAATGCTGCTCCTGGAACGTGCCGTGAGCTCTGCCTGCTGACTCCTCCGGGCGGGCCCTCCAGCCGCTTGTCAGCGTCAATCGTGCACTCTGCTGTGTGCTGGATGCCCACTTTGTGGCACAGTGGACACAGGTCATGGCTGGAGATGTGGTGTTTTCAGCAGTGTGTCTCTAACAGATTTTACAATTGTGTGCAAGTCCTTCTTCTTTAGAATGACCTCCTTGGCAGTTTGCTCCAGTATTGGAGGCAAACCCAGTACCAGCTCATGTCTTCCATGGAAAATGCAGTATTGTAGCGCCATTTCAACATTTACTTCAGGAATTAGGGGATATCTAATTAAATGTTCGGCATGTGCAGTGTGCAAGTTTTAGTGTAGTGATATAAAAGATGTGAAATGTTAATATAAGGTTAATTTTGACCAATTCAACAGCTTGCTTTTCAGTTTCCCATTGACAACCAAACAGCAGGGTTTAGTGCTAAGCTCCACATTGCAACTTATCTCCCCTTAATTAAAATTAAAATGTGAGCAACAACACAGAGATATTTTGTAGCATCCTGGAAGAGGAGAAGCAGAAGCTCGAGTGATGGTTGTTTAATAAGATTATAATTGGAGAGTCAAAGCCCTGTGATCTATGTGAAGACTGGTTTGGTGCTGGTGCGGCTCCGTGGCAGGCGAGCCCCAGGTGCCTGGCCGAGCATCCCTCGCCGACATCTGGAACCAGTTGCAATACATCACTGTCAAAACTGCTTTCTATACGTATCTGCATTTACACATTAGTTACTCACGCAGCACTCATCAAAAAAGCTGAACAATCTTGACACGGTGTCCCTGGTGGAACGGCAAAGGTGAACTGAAGTTGGGAGGCAGTGTCTCGCGTCACTGTCTGCTGAGCTTTTACAACAGGAAGCCTGATTAAAACTGAAAGGAAAAATTTATCGTCAGCTTCTGCTTTGTATCATTTTTACCTACAAAAAGAGTATTTTGTTTCATACAAAGCAGTTTATAATGGGACTGGAGATGCTCTTCACTTTCATCACTGTCTTCACTACAGAGTGGTGCTTTGCCAGGCCAGTGACTGCACAGGGCTCTGGACAAGCTTTGAGTATCCTATTATCTACAGAATTTCCTCTCTCTTGCCCAGTTCTTGCTTTGAATTACAGAATCATCTATGGTTAATTTGGGTTTGTTGCACAGGGATTGATGGAACGTGGACCAAGTCAGTCCAGGCAGGGTGTTGCTATTACTGAAGGGGGTGTGTTCCATTGCAGTGCTTGTGCCTGCTGGGATTGGGGCTGCAGAGTAGGCAAGAAAATAACCAAGAACTTCCTTGGGACTTTGTGGACTAGGAGTTAATTAGGAGTTAAAAGTAAACATGCTGAGGAGCCAGAATGACCAAAAAATGGAGCTCCCCAGGCATGTCCTTTAGGATGGAAACTAATGGCTTTGGTGGAAACAGGATGTTTCACTTGGTGCAAGGTTCAAGGGGACTCCAGGTAGGTGATGAGTGAATGGAGCATGGAGTTACTTAGTTTAGTTCTTTTCTCTGGGAAGAGAGGAAGAGGGTCCTGGAATATGAGAAGCACAACTCATTTTTCAGAGTTGCCTTGGTTGTGGCATTGATGCCCCATGATGCTTCATGACTGGCTGTTTCCATTAGACACACCTAGAACTCTGGAGAGTGTCTCTGTAACTCATGGTTACTCCAGTAACCAGACAAACAAGAAACATTGCAATGGTTGGGAGGTGGAAATGCTCTATCTTTAGTGATTTCACCTGTTTGGGTACTTGTAACATTTCTGAGGGGTGTTTTTGGCAAGTACTCATAACCTCTGCATGGAAACCCCCAGCAGACTCTGTGCAGGATTCAGTCCTCTTGCAGCTGATAACGAGAAAAGCCAAATGCTGCGTGGAAATGTGCATGTCAGCCCTGTGATGCTCCCGCGTGCCAGGAACGTGTGCCAGCGTGTGCCCTGTGTGCAGGTGATGTTGGGTGGCCACCCACGGTCTCAGCATGTGCAGAGCCAGAGGTACAGGCGATCCTGAGTGCTTATAATGGAACCAGGACAGATCCAGCTCTGCTGATCATGACTTCTGTTGGGGCTGATAATCTCTCCTCAGGAAGTTGACAAAAATGGCATTATCTGGGCTGTACAGACAGGCAGAATGTGATGAAATCAAAGTTCATTTTAAAGAAAACAAAAATAACTGAAGCACTTGGATTGACTTCATTCAGCCTCTTGTCTCTGCTTTGCACTCCAATACCACAAGCTTTGCTGAAAGCAAACAAAATCAGTGCCCAATGAGCCCAAACTGGAATTCCAAACAATAGCAACTCTGAAGCAATCGGATTTCCTCCAGGCATTACCTTCAGTGTAAGCACTGACTTTGCAGAATCGGGACAAAATGTGAGTGATGCATGAAATGGAAATTTCCTGCCTGGTGTGTAGAATGAAAACAGCCTGAGTTGTGAAGCTGCTGCAGCACATGGTTCACATGGAGCTCACACACAGCTCACATGTGGCTCACACATAGCCAGAGGAACGAGCCAGGCTCAGTCATCCACCTGCAGAAACTGTCCCATTGTGGAAAAGTCCCGGGTTATTTTTCATCTCCTTTGGGACCTTTGGGGCAGCTCCGTGATAAGACTGATTTTATCATCTTATCTGTGTGGATTCTCCATGGAAGATGGTCAGGGAGGTGGCTTTGGGGTGTCTGGACAGCCTTCACAGACACTGTCCTGCCTTAGTGACAGTGCTGGCGTGTCCTATGGCCACCAGGGAGGACATCAGGCTGCATGGGGCTGGCAGAGAAACAGGCAATGGCCTCAGTCCTACCATGGCACATGTTCTCACGGGCAGTGTCACCTCCCAGCACCATGGACATGCAAATGCCTGTAGACACCAGCCTTCTCCGTCCTTCTGGCAAGAAGAAGTGAGAAACTTTCAGGAACTTGCTTTTAGTTGGGAATCCTGGATAAAATCTACTTTTTGGCTAAAAATCCATGTGAACTCATTATTGCCACATATAGGGTAAAAAAATATCAACCCAAAACATTTGGATCTCCTGATCAGACGGAGGCTGATGGGCTCCAGTGCTGTCTCTGATAGTGATGGGCAGCAGATGCTGAAAGAACAGGTCACAGGTCACATGTGCAGGGAAGACCCTTGTGATGCACTGCCCAAAACTGTTGGTTGTGAGCAGGGGTGTCCCGAGCAGGGTGTCACCTCCCCAGGGTCACACGGTGCTGGACAGGCTCCAATGGGCCTTCCTGCTGTCCCTGGGCTCGGGGTGTGCACCCCTCCAGCAGAGCTGTGCCAGCACCTGCCTCCCCCTCGGCCCTGCCAGCTTCTGCCCCTTCCTGTGTGACAGATGGAGAGCAAGTGGGGCTGGAGATCCAGATGTGGCTCTGTTGGCAGTGCCAGGCAGGCTCAGCTGAGGGGGAAGCTCAGATGCCCTGGCCCCACCTGGGGCACCCCTGTTTCCCCCAGGGCTGGGAGAGCCCCTGCGGGCGCTGGCGTTCCTTGAGCAGGAGCCTGCTACCCTGCACAGCCTCGGTGCTAAGTTTTATTATGAATTAAGAGTAAAACTCCTTCTCTGCCACAGAAAAAAACTACCTCCATTTTTCAGAGAGCCTCTGTTTATATAGTTTATGGGAGAAGAGGGCTCTTAATATTTCAGTGTCATGACCATAAAATGAAAAGGTTACTGCTTGCTGCAAAGGCTTGCTTGGATCCAGCACCAATTAATTTTCAATCTGAAATATATGTCTCCTGGTCGTCTCACAACAGCCGGGAGCGGGAGGTTCCTCCTTAACACATTTGAGCCACAAACCCGGTTAAAGGATTAGCCAGCTTTTTCCATGCTGTTTTGTTCGCCCCCATTGGGGATTCCCATTATCCTTGATAGACTGTTAGCCCTGACAGTGGGATATGACAGTGTGAGTTTTCCTCCTCCTCTGCACGGTGGCCACAAAAGGCTGCTCGGACCTCGGCTTTCATTTCCATTACGGGTACAGCGGCAGCATATGCTAGAGGCAGCATCGCTGTGCCGAGTTGCTCCTGCAAAATTATCTGCAATGGTTTAATTTCTCGGTGCGCGGCAGCCCCGGAGCCGGGCAGAGCTGCCAGCCTGCCCTCCCCTGCTCCGGGTAACATCCGGGGGCACAGTAAGGATTGGAGCCGTACCAGAGCATTGCAAACACATGCTGACTTTGTGGAGGGTGGATGAGCTTCTCTTTATCTTTATTTATTAATAAAAGACGGAATGCCTTGGGAAACAAAAGGTTTTAATGGCTGGTGCTTGGTATCCTTGACAACACTCCCCAAAGAATATTACATTAGGGCACCAGAGAACTTTTAAAAATAAGTAATGGAATTCCGTCTCTGTTATGCTTTTAGTAGTCATTTCGGCCATGGTGCAGCGAGGTCATAAGCTGAGCTCAGTGAAGGGAGCCAGAACACGAAATGATGCTGAGAGAACGTCTGGGAGATGAGAGGTACAGAATTACAAGCGAAAGTGCAGGCCTGCTGAGGCAATTACAGCTTAATGGGGTCATTTGGAAGGCAATTGCCAGGGGTTAATGTAGTATGGAGAGATGAGGTGAGATTGAAGTGAAATTTGGGGCTGGAAATGTGTTAAGATGAAAGATCAGAGTGCAGCGGATTCTGCAGTGCAGAAGGTTTATATCATGCAAAAAATTTGAGAAAAATGTAAAAGTAGTAGCCAGATGTTTCAAAATAAATAAATAAAACCTTAAGTAAATGCTTTAAAAAAGTGAAATAGCTGCATGAAAACACCCTGTGCTGGGAAAGTGTGGCAGTGGCACGGCGGGGTTTGATACCACAGAAAAGGGCTGGTTTGGAGCAAAAGTTGTGTTGCATTTGCACATATGCCCAGACAATGTGGTTCCTTATTGACACAACAGAGTGCCTGATGAAACGCTGACTGCTCTCTCAGCTGTTGTGCGTTGTTTTGAAAAATCCATTGTTTTCAAACAAAACACGAGCAACAGTCCTTTATACACATATTTTGATATATTTGCAACGGATTCATCACATTATCTTTTCAGGCATTAAAATAATACTCATAAGATGTCAAAATATTGCAGGAATGTAAGCTAGCATTCTTTGAGAGCGGGTATTTGGGTTCTGAGAAGTATGCTTAAATATTACAGGTGTTTAAATTAAAAATGTCAAACCATGAAGGCATAATGGAAGTAATCATTTTTACACAGTTTTAAGCCGCGGTGTTGGAGAAAGCTCTGCATTCCAGACTATTGTGAGGGAGCGAGTTCATAAGCATTCAGAGGACAAAAGAGATCATTATGCTTTGTTACCTCAGCCAGTTCATTACCTTAATTGCTGAGCGTAATCCAGTCTTGGAAGAAAACTCGGGGGCTTTAAGGAGATCAGCACTGGCACCCTGTGACACAGAAAATGGGAGCCCTTTCCTGCACCACGGCCACTCCAGGCACGCTAAACCTTGATCAAAGGCTGAACTTCTCCTAGGGTCGGCCATGTGAAAATCCCCCGGAGCGGTGCCGGGCGCTGAACCGTGATGGAGCTCCACGGGCTCGGCACCGCTCCCGCGCCAGCGTGACCGTCCCGGATCACTGCCCTGCGAGCGCACGGCGGCGGCCCTTCGCAGAGGTGAAGTTTGAACATAGTTCTCTTTAGCAGGGGAACGCGGCTCTTCTGCCGCCGCTCTCTCCCATCGCACCGCAGCGGCTCCTGCCCCGCGGCTCGCGGGGGGACCGGCACGGCCATCCCGGCAGGCGGGGCCGCTGCTCCGGGCAGGGCCGGCTGGATGGTCCGGGCGAGGACAGGCACCGCAGGCAGGGCTGGGCTCCACGCGAGGACAGGCACTGCGGGCAGGACTGGGCTCCACGCGAGGACAGGCACTGCGGGCAGGACTGGGCTCCACGCGAGGACAGGCACTGCGGGCAGGACTGGGCTCCACGCGAGGACAGGCACTGCGGGCAGGACTGGGCTCCACGCGAGGACAGGCACTGCGGGCAGGACTGGGCTCCACGCGAGGACAGGCACTGCGGGCAGGACTGGGCTCCACGGCCACGCCGCGGCTGCAGAGCGGTGCCGAGGCGCTGCTGGGGAAGATCAGATTTATTGTAAATACATTAGAGCGGGGTTTTCACCCGTGTTTGCACGTGTGTGCTTTGTGTCTGGTTATCCGAGCTGACGATATGGGCATTCCCCCCCGTAGAGTTGCATATATTAAGGCTTTTAAGAAATATAGTAAAACAAAAAATATGACCTTTAAAAGCATGGTTGAGTTGCATTCATTTTATAACCATCAAAGCAACTCTTTACTGTTGTAAGGTAGAAAAATCAATGATGCAATCTTTTTCCTTTTGCCTCGTGCAATCCGTAATTGAAATGGAAAATCAAATGAACGGCTAACAGATAATTGTTTTATCAATATTCCCTGCCTGCCCTACAAGGGTCAGCCTAGAATGATCATGAGCCACGGATATGATGAGGACAAAATGTGAAATTGAACAGCAAGGAGGCAATAAATCAACCTTGACAAGAAAGAGTGACCAGCATGTAGCTCTTGTAGGCAGCTTTTGGGACACTTTTTGTCTCAGGTGTCTGCACTGATTTAAAAATGTGAGAATATAATATTTGAAGCTCTACCAGCAGGTAAACAACTGCAGACTATTTCTAGGTTAAGGCATCATCAAAGCAAACACGCTGTAGCTGAAAAATTAGGATATTCGGGCATAGTGGGAAAAATCCAACAGTAAACCAACAGGAGAATAACAGAATATTCTGGGGCTGTGGCAAGAAATTCTTCCTCTTCCTATCTGGTCTAGAAAACTAAAAAAGATAGTAAATATATTAAAATGTATTTTTCAGGCTCCTCTTTTACTGCTCCATTGGGCATGAAAAATGCTTTGCATCGTATTTCTGGTATTTTGGGAGCTCCTTGATCTCCGTGCTGGAGTAGTGTGTCTCCTGCCTGGAGGCCCATCTGATAAGGTCGTTTTGGCTCCACGTTCCGGCCAGTGGGGCCAGGAGGATGCAGCAGATCCTGACAGGGATCTCGGCACCAGGGCCCTGGCAAGTTCTGCACGAGGGCAGTGGCGGTGTTGGGAGGATGGGGACAGGTAACACTTCTCCTGTACAGACCCCTTTACTCAACCCTTAATCCTTAAAGTTTCCACTTGAAACTGAACAGGTTCTTTCTCTAATTTTGAAAAACACTTATTTAAAAGAGCAAAGTCTGGATGTGTTTCCTCATCGAGACACCGAAAGTCTCAAACACCACCAAGGTCTTGAGCCCCAGTTGGGGCCACCTCCAAACCCTGGGGCAGATCCACAGCTGGTGCCAGTTGTGAAACCACAATTGTTTACTCCAGCTGAGAACCCTTTAGGTTTGCATGGGTTTATTGTTAAACCAGGCAGATGTTTCTCCCCTGGACTATTGCAGGTACTGGTATTGTGGTAGTGAGAAATGGTGGGAGAACAAACTCACAAAGGGTGGCAGGGCTCAGGTAAAAGCCTGGATCCCTCCTGGAGCGGGGGGAGCATGTGCCAGAAGCCACAGAGGGTGTTGGACTGAAGCCCCCGTGCTCAGCTGCCCTGGGGGAGCTCCCCAGCTGTCCACAGCCACCCCACGGGGTTGGGAGACAGGGGAGGTGTAGGGCAGCTCCTGGGCAAAGGAGCGAGTCGAGATCGTACGTGACACCTGCAGAGTTACGAGACAAACAGCTTTTTGCTGCACAGATAAATTCTCGCCTGTGTTTGCTGTGAGCAGCCCTGGCCCCGGGCAGCTCGGGGGGCCTGGGCAGGGGGATGCTGGATGACCTGCCACCCCCACTCTGGGACCCCTCTCCTGGCTGCGGGGAGTCGAGGGGAGCCTTCCCCTCCCACATATGGTCTGTGGCACTGGTGTCCCTCTTGGTGTGCTGGGATGGGTCACAGGCCTTGCACGCTTCTTTGGGTGGGTGGACCAGGAGGACATAACTTTGTTCAGGGAGGGCTCACTGGGGGTGAAGGGAGGGACATTGTCATGAGCCTCAAGCTCTCTTCCCACTGGGTTCTGTTCTTGCTTCAGCTGCAGGAGAGAGATGTTGGGGTGCCCCAGACATCAGCTAGTCTGGCCACTGTTCTCCAGCTCCCTGCTCCAGGCACTCTGTATGGGGATCCACTTCCCTGTCCCATTCCCATCCCATCCCATCCCATCCCATCCCATCCCTCTATGAGCAGAGGTTTAGCAGAAGGATGGTTTGGGTCCAGTCCTCATCTGAAGTACGCCAGGCTGGGAAACCATCCTGAAAGCTTTATTTTTAACCTTGGTTGTTGTGTCCTGTGGTGTCCCTTGGGAGGAGGGGGTCTGGAGTGCGCGTGGTCTTGGAAACAGCAATATCAGGAACCCAGCAAAATAGGTTGCCTGTATGGAGAATATTTTTTATTTTAAGCACAATATTTTAAACACACCATGTCCTCGTTCCCTGGGGGCAAGGCTGAGAGACTTTAAAACTATTTTTTACAATTGGTTTTTCAAATTCATTTCTCATCAGGCCTTTTCCCAGGTACGGTCGGGTGTGATGCCAGCAGCGCAGCAGCCCCTGCCCTGGGGGGTCTCGCAGAGGGAGCGATCCAGGGGAGCCCTGCAGGAGTTGTCTCCTGCCCATGAAGGATGGGGGTCTCCAGCAAACTGCTGGGCTGTGGGGGCATGGCCCCTTGCCCTGCATGGGCCAGGCTTGGGGTGCAAGGGGCTGGGCACCCCCAGGGGCACAGGCAGGTTGAGAACAGCCCCTGCCCACCCCCCTCCAGCCACCCTGGGGGGACAGTGGGGTCCTCTCCCCTCGCATCTCTGATGTAATGAAGTGTCAACTGCTGCCATCACTGTCCTCCACGTCCTTGAAACCCACATGGTTTAACCAAGAGTCTCTCCAATTTATCAGCAGTTAAAAATAGAGGGGAAGGCTGCAAAGGACAGTCCCTGCTCCCCAGGAGCTGGGGCTGTGTGCAGGGGGGTGACCTCTGGGGGTTGGTGGGACAGGGGACACATCCCTCGTCCTGCTCAGCAAGAGCATTTTTGTCCTGTCTGGAGGTGGCTCCTGAGGGTCAGAGATTAAAATACCAGCCATGTGAAGGGATGTGTGGACATACACAAAGGATCAGATCAGATCATTACAGGCAGTAACTGCTTCGGTAACAGTACCTGCCAAGCCCACAGTATCTGTAGGCTTTCTGATGAACACGGCATAAATCCAGGTGTGTGGGGAGGCGGGAGCATGATCAGTCACAATGTAACACACAGCCTGGAAGTGCCCTAAATACATATTTACACCATGGTGCTACTGGCTCTGAAGAAGCTGTTCGAGCTGCCAGGCTGCTAATCCACATTTAATGCTGCTGGTCTGTCACGTGAAAATATTGTGTAAAAGGATCCCCACTACAGCATCTCCTGCTCAGGGGCTGGGCATGCTCTGGGACGATGCCATGCCCCGTCCTTGGCACATCTCTGCCCCAACCAGAGGGACTGGGGCTGAAGCACAGCAAAGCCCAGCCTGGCTGTGAGCGTTTTCAGCCCCCAAAAGGCATCTCTGGGTGTGGATCAGTGGGAAGGGGTGTGGGCTTGGGGACCTGTGGGGCTGGGACTGAACGTGGAGGTCCCACCTCAGCATTCTTTTCTCCTTCCTGCATCCACATGGTCAGAGACACATTTCAGCAGCACTGGTGGGGTTGGGTTGTTGGGTTGGAGCTGTGTTTTTGTTTTACCAGTCGCTGGGTTTGGGCTGGGCAGGGACCTGCCTAATTGTGGTTTGGGTTTGGAGGGAACAGGATGGCAGCATATTTATTTTTACTGACATTGATATAATAATTTAGTTTCCTTCATGAATTAGATTTGGGGAATTTGAAACTTAACTCTGGTAGTGCTTCTCTCCCAATTTATTGCATATGCTTAAATAAACATGTTGAATTAACTTTATAAGGCTTGTAAAAACTACAGATAAAACCGCTCTAGAAAATCAACATTCTAAATCATGCTAAGTCTCTTCCCATTCTGCTCATCCTCTAGCAGGGCATTGACAAAAATATGAAATTGATTTGGTTGAAGGGTGTTAAAGAGCCGACAGCCAAATGTCACAAACAATGAATGGCTGCAGTGTTGAGAAAATCAATAGGGAGGTTAAAGCTGGGCTTGTGAAAGACTTGGCAGACTGCTCTGTTCCAGGAAGATATCTGTCTTCTGGCCTTGGTTGCATGATCAAAAGGAAAACTTGATAGGTTTAATGAAGGGAGATACTGTAAAACTGACAACAGAAATATAGACACTGTGGTAAACTGCAGTGCACATCAGCGAGTGGGGCTATTAGATACATTTTTCAGTCTGAAAAAATATTTATAGGTAAAGATGTCAAAAAAATATTAGTGCATTCCTCCACTTTTCCCCCCTTGTTCCCAATCACACCCGTGTTCGCGTGGTGCAAACAAAGCTTTGGCTCTGGGTTTAATTGTACAACATGATGGCAAACGTATAGGGCAAAATAATTAGCATGATAATTAGCAAATCATAATGTTTTCAAATAACTGCGCAATGAGATTTCAGAGCCAGAGTGAGATTGGAATCTCTTCTTTACTTGGAGATGGTATTTCAGCAAATCATGAAAGAAAGGGAAAACGAGCCCCTGCTCCATCAATTAAAGGTGGGACAGTGTGACACCAACTCTCCGTCGTCCACCTGACACCTTTCACGCAGGCGTCGTGTCTCACGCTGCTTTTGATAAATACACAGTTGGGCTTAAAATCCGTTTTGTGAATATTAGATCCTCAAATATAAATGAGGATGCCAGCCATTAAAAAAGGTTAATAATGTTAGATTCATTTTGGTTCTGAAATCAGCTTGTAAACAAAATTTGCCCTGCTTTACACCTGACCTATTAGCAGTGCTCCTATGTAACGTATCACATCATTAGAGAAAAAAATTGCGTCAGGGCTGAGTTATTCCTTCCCACATGTTTGTTTTCCAAACACAGCATTGCACTTAAGCCTGAATTGTGTAGCAGTATTTGCAGTAACGTGGCCCCTTTGCAGCGTGTATTTCCCAGCCCTGTGTTAGGCCTGAATGTTTCCTTCCCCAGCCTGTTTGGGCTTGGTGTCGCCTCTCAGTTCTGGGTATCCTGTCTATCCGAGCTGCCTCTGTTTTCTCTTTTTTTTTTTTCCTAGAAAAATGAACTCATTAGTTTAAAACTCCCAAATGCCACATTCAGCTCAAACTGCGAAGATGATAACCTGTAAAAAAAGAGAGGAGAAAAGAGAGAAGGAGGCTGGCAGGTTTTCTGCAAGTGGACGCTGTAATAAAAATGCCCCCTACTTTGTCGGGATGGGGTTTGGAGGGCTGCTGCCATATGTTACTTTCCTTTTTAGCTGGGATTATGCCATCATTATTGCTGATAAAAGCTGTTTACTGCCTTGGCAGAGGAGTGATGCTTGGCGCAGTTTGGGAGCCGCCATTCAGTTTACAGAGAAGTGCATTTAGTGCCAGATGCTGGGATCCAGGGGCTTTGTTATCTTTTCCCATTATTGGGATCATCCATTGTCTGTTTTTTTCTCCTTTTAACTTAGCTCTGGCTTTGTTGTTTTTATTTGGATTCACTTGTGCTCAGGCAGGTGACATGGCAGGTTTTAGATCCCTGGGCAGTGCCAGGCACAGCTCCACAGTCAGGGGCCCACAGGGACCATGTCCCCTCCTGGCACCACTGTGGGAGCTGATGGGTTTTGGTCCTCCATCACCCAGTGATGGGTGCCCTGCCTGGGAAAAGGTGCTGGTGGCTGTGAGGGGATCCAGAAGAGGAGTGTCCCAACATAGGAGCTGGCACAGGTGTTCCTAGGAACCTCAGCACCCAGGGTCTGGCACAACCACTGGGGTGCAGCAAAGGAAGAAGTGCAGAAAACGTGTAAATGAACAAGAACATCATATTTCAGTGTGAAAGTGGCCATAATTCATAAGTAAGTGCTCTGAGCGAGGACTAACGGAGCTGTTGGCTGGGCGGCAGTGCCATTGGTGCCAGGTTTGCCATTAAAAACAGTTGCAGTGTCCATAGAGAAGGGAGCGTATCTGGGCTGGACCTCACTCAAAGCTGGGGGAGAAGAGGAGGAGGGTGGCAACCCCGGAGTGGTGGCTGTGCCACCAGGCACCTGTGATGGAGGCTGGGGCACCTTGGGGTGCTGCCCCTGTGGCCCCATGAGCCGCCCTGGCACCAGCCCAGTCTCCATGCTGGCTCCATGCACAGTTTCTGCCACTGCCATGGGACACCAGGTCTGTGTCCCCAGGACTCACACCTGGATGTGCCTGACACCAGTCCCTTGCAGCAGCACGAGCCCCTTGGATGAAATGCTGCCAGCCGGGGCTTTCCCCTGTGTGTTCCTGGTGAGGAGGAGCAGTCGTGCCCTGCACGGTGTGGTGGGGCCATAACCCAGAGCAGGGACACAGCCCAGCCCCAGCGAGCCTGGGTGGGCTCCTCCCGGCCATGGCCCCAAGGTCCCACCGGGCCATCCTCTGGCTTCCACTCGGGAATCGAGGCTGGATGTGTCTGTAAATCTCATCCTTGCTGGAGACACGGCCTCGCTGTTCCCAAACTGACCTCTCAGGGCCCACAGCCCTTGTCTTGTGTTCAGGGGCCCCTTGGGCACCCCGGCTGCAGGTCGTGGAGCTGTGGTGACCCCAGCACGGTGCTGCTGCCCTGTGGGTGCGCTGCCCACGCCGGGTGAGACGGCAGAGCGGTGGTGCGGGGCAGCCGTGGAGCTCCTGTTCACCTTCTCTGCTCTGATATTCTTTGGGGAAGAGGCTCTGACCTTATTTCTCCTACTAAGAGAGATGCATCTGGAACCAAATGAGGGCAGTAAAGTATAATAGAAGGATTACAAATGAAAGTTTTGTTTCTGCTGGTGCAATACCTTGTTTCCCCCTCGTGTATCCTGGGAAATCAGGCTGATCAATAGTTCCCATTTCAGCACAACTGCAGCCAGCATTACAACTGTATAAAATTTACAACATTGTCTGCTGTAAATTTTAATTGGAAAAGCCTTGTAGCTTCACCCTCGATCTTTGCGCTTTTAAATGTATTTGATTTTAAAAAATCAAACAAATTTACAGCACATAACATCATGTCACACGCTTTGTGCAATAGAGGTAGCACAAACCCACCTTCCTACTGTAAGAGAAAAGGGCTGTAAAATACCTGGAAAAGGCCGGGAGTGCAACGAGGGTGTGTTTGAGAACCAACAAGCCCCTGGTGCCAGGCAGTGCCGGTGGGAGGGATCTGCTCCCGGTCCTCGCGGTGCTGCAGCCCCACAGCCCCACGACCCCACAACCCCACAGCCTCACGGCCCCACAGCCCCACAGCCCCACAGCCCCACAGCCCCACGGCCCCGCAGCCTCCCCGAGGAGCCGTACAGAACACAGCGCTTTCAGCACAGCTTTATTTCTGTCACAGGTCAGGCTTAAAATGCTGTGTGATACAGTTATTGACTCTAATCTGGGCATAAACACAAGTCCTCAAGCACCAGCCCAATTAATAATTTGCATAATTAACATGCATATTAAATAGGGACTGGCCTTGCATCTGTATTGGCGGTGATCGGGGTAATGAGGGCTAGCGGAGCGGCGCCTCGGGCTGGCGGGAGCAGACGTGTGGCAGTAGTAATTTTTGCTTGGATTGACAACTGCTAGACAAGCAGTCCCAGCATAAAACTAAACCCCGTTTGGCAGAATTAATCGTTGACAAACTGCTCTTAAAGCTGTAACATTGTTTCTGTCAGTTGTTCGGTTTGATGTCACTGTTAGACATAATAAATCAATAGTGTCAGAATTTGGTAATGTTTATAGCTAGCAAGGTTTATTATTTCATATGACTGTCATGTACAAATCGTGGTATCATGGCTGCCTCTAAATTATCAAAGGCACAGTATTGCTGGAATAGATTTCTTAAAATTCCTTCTCCAATTGATCCTGCTGATCGTTGGTAGCGACGGGGACCACTTGTGTTTTGGGAGGGGTGACTTTCTCCTCTGGACATTTTTTAAAGACAAGTTTGAGCTGTTGTACACAGCAGGATTTATTGTCACTGTCTCCAGCCCAGGCAGCAGCTCTCTGCTTTATGGGCCTCACTTCTCCTGCTCCAGTCACAGTTTCCAGACTATCAGTGAATTCCCTGGAGCAGATCCATGGAGCCAGTGCAGTGTGGGCAGCACAGGGATGTCCTGATCTGAGCAGGGTTAAAATCCCACCTCCATGAGAGGGGCCAGCCCTGGGACAGGGATTTATTATCCAGTGGGAACAGGGCACAGGCAGACTGAGGGCAGACTCCTATTCCCACCTGGGGGTGTGGGGAGAACATGGGCTGTGATGTACAGGTGTCTGTGCACAAGACTGTCTGCATGTGGGGGTGTCTGTGTGTGGGGGTGTCTGTGGGGATATCTGTGCATAGGGGTGTCTGTGCATGGGGTGTCTGTGTGTGTGGGGTGTCTGTGTCTGTGGGGATATCTGTGCATGGGGTGTCTGTGCATGGGGTGTCTGTGCATGTGGGGGTGTCTGTGCATGGGGTGTCAGTGCATGGGGTGTCAGTGCATGGGGTATCTGTGCATGGGGTGTCTGTGTGTGTGGGTGTCAGTGCATGGGGTGTCTGTGCATGTGGGGGTGTCTGTGCATGGGGTGTCTGTGCATGGGGTGTCTGTGCATGGCAGTGCCAGGGGTGACTATGCTCGCCTCTCCTGTCACCATCTCACCCCAAACACTGGGGTTTGACCCATCACACCTCTGCTCATTGCACATCCCCTGGGACCCGCCTCTGCACCCAAAGGGATGGGACAGTCCCTGGGCTGGGCTAAAACTGTCCCCTCACGAAGGCAGCACATATAAATTACGACAATAAATTACTGCAGCCCCAGGGTAAAAGAAGCATCAAGTTATGACTTTTACATGAGTATTTAGTCAGCCATTCAATAAAAAATAGGTCTTCCAGTTGCACAGTACCATTTATCAGCTCCATATTTATTATTTATCATAGCTACACATGATGCAAATGTGAATTACCTCGCTGCTCCTCTGAGGAGCACTTGCTTTTATAGAAATGTAAACATATATAACACAGTTTGCAGAGTCAGAGACCCGGCTTTGAAAGGAAAGAGAAATTAGGGATGCAGATTTTATTTTTGCTTTCATTTCTATGTGATAAATTATCTGTTCTACAGTTTCCTTCTAAAGGTCATTTCCAGGAGTAACTTTCCCTAACTCCTGCCACTCTGTGGTTAGCTCTGAGGAGGGATCTGTGGGAACAGCAGAGCTCACTGGTGCCCAGGCAGATGGAGGTGCTGTGAGGTCACAGCTCTCATGTCTGTGGCCAAGATACTTTTGCAGTTGTTTGCATGGCTCCTAGCAAGGGCTGATCCTGATGCCACCACCACAGGAGTCACGTTATCCATGCCCCAAGATCCATGGGGCTCATGATATCCATGCCCAGAGCACTGTGGGGCTGGGCAGGGTTGGCCAAGGTTGGGGGCCGAGTGGCTGGAGGGTGGGTGAGAGGGCTTTGCTGACCCCACTCCAGGCATTCCCACCTCCAGGATCAATCCTCTCACCAGGTGACAATCATCCATAGGCAGGAAATACCTGCAGTCATTAAAATTCTTCCCACATTTATTCCAGCTCTGGTAGTCTATAAAGTGATTTCAGTTCTAAAAGAGGGATTTGAAGATTTCTTCCCTGCTCTGTGTTTCTAGAGTTTCTGGGGTCCTATAGGGAATTTCAGGCCTGGAAGTATTTCACTTACATGAATTGCCTTTCAATTTCAAAATTCTTTTTATATCTGGGAACCTCTTCCTAGCACGGGGGTGAGGGGCAGGGGCAGGTCAGGGGAGCTCCCCCACCTGCCCCTTGCTGGGACACAGGGGTGACAGGGGGCTGGGACAGGGGGGTGACAGGGTCTGGGGCCATGTGTGGTACCACTGGCGTGGCAGAGTGCCCGGAGCAGGCACACAGGTGGGCTCATGGCCACGGCACAGCCATGGCCTTGTGTGGACACGAGGGAATGCTGGTCTGGACCTTTGCTTCTGGAGCCCCTGCTCCTCCTCTGCCTCCATGGGGTCTGTCCCCTCTCTCTTAGCAGGAGCCCCCCTTGGCTGTGAGGGCAGCATGTCTGTGGGTGGTCCTACCCTGTGGGTCACTCTTGCTCCTCTCCACGGGGTTGGCACCCAGAGCTGGGGTGCTGCACTCCCAGACGTGGCTGTGTCCCCAGGGGAGGGCAGGAGGGCTTGTGCTTCTTTGTTTGCAGCAAGCAATCTAAAACCCCCTGGAGAAAGTGTAAAGGACAGGAGTGAATTGCTGAAGAACTGAAATTGGTACAAAGCTGAAGGGTTCCTGGTCAAAGCGCTGGGGCATGGTGGGGTCTGTGCCTCAGCCCAGGGTCTGTTCCCAGAGCTCAGGGGTGGCATTTGTGAGGGAGAGCTGCCATGGGGGCCAGGCAGTGTCCCCTCAGCCCACTGAGATGCCTTTGCACCTCTGGCAGCACCCCGGGCTCCAGGGCACCATGTGCTCGGGCTCTGCAGCCCTGCCCCGGGTCAGGGTTCCGTGCACAGCGGTGTCACCACAGCGCTGGCCCCGCGGCTCTCGGGGTCCCAGCCTGGCAGCAGTGCCAGCAGCGCGGGGTGCAGGGCAGCAGCCGGCTGGGCTTTGTGTCCTCCCCGAAAGCCTCCGGCCGCCGTTCGTGGCTCTGCAGCCGGAGGAGGCTCCGGGGCTGGCACGGGCGCTGCGGTGACGCTGCCGAGGGACTTGGTGGCCTGGGAGCAGCCGGGCTGCTGTCGCTGCCGGTGGCACATGACAGCCGCGTTAGCACCAATTTGCTCGGGATGCGATGCCACGAGGCCTTTTCCTGCGGGCGGCCCCGGTCGCCGCTCCCGCACCGGGCACGGAGCAGCGCTGGCGGCCGGCGCGGAGGCGCTGGAGCCCGGCTGGGTTTTCTGGGGGGAGGTCATTAGTTACCGCATCGAGGGTTGCACGGGAGAATAACAGCACATCAGTTAGGATGCTAATTCACTCGACTGGCAGCGAGCGCTGGGAATGACAGCTTGGAGGGGTGCGGGGGAGGGTCTGAAAATGGCAGCAGATTGGTATTTTGAAAGGGGAGGGAAGTTTTATAATGATGAATAAGAAAGATGACATTTGGTGCTCACATTTCCCGTGCGTTGGCTGTCCATGGGAGGGTCAGCGTGCGGAACCTCCCGCGACGAGCCCGGGGCTGCCCAGCAGCTGACTGGGAGTGCACCCTTCCTGGGAACAAAAAGAAAGGCCCAGATAATTAGGGCAAGTTGAACTGCGGGAGGTAGCCAGCTTCTCGTCTGCCTTTTGTATATTCATGACCCAGCTTGATTGATGGAAGGACAGTGTTTGGTGACACTGTCATTTGCAAGTTGAAAGGTAGAGTACAGGCTGGAGCTCTGCTCAGATGTGCCTTAAAGGGTCCTACAATAAGCTCATTTGGATGCTGATGATGTTCGCATCTGCATTTCTTTGTTTCTAACTGTTTCAGGAGGACATCTGTTAATTTGTATAGATTAGCTTGGATGCTTTCATTTAAAAACATCAAATTATGGAACAGGACTGTTTATTATAAAAGTTTCCTGGAAAGTTTAAACTGATTTGGAAACCATGCAGAGCGTAAGATTTAAAAGCAGGATTAAAAAAAATACAAGTAATACTTACATTCACATTCAGTGTCCCATGCCCAGGAATTAAGACTTGCATTTCTGCTGCACATTATCAAGAAATGTTAGCAAAAGCATCTGTTGAATTATAAATTTCAGGATAAATGAAGCTTGCCAAATTTTGTATCTGCTGGGGAGAGGAGGGCCCCCTTTGCTGGACAGTGAAAGCCTTTATGTTTGAATGGGGGGAAATGAAATGTAATTAATTCAAGAGGGAAAATCCTTTTACTGTGTAATATTTAGCCACATATTTCAAGAATAATGGCGCTTCTGTCAGAGAAGTTCAGTTTTTGCAGGTACTGCTTTCAGAGAGACAGTGGGATGGGAGCTGGGGGGAGGTTTCCTGCCGTGGGTCTGGCTGCCCTCAGAGCAGCAGCTGTTGGTTGGCTCCACGTGTGCCAGGCTGGGCACCCCATGCGGGTCCCTTCCCGCTGGAGCAGCAGCCAGCTCCCGGACCCTGCGGAGCTGGGCGGGCAGGGGGATGGCTCCAGCTCACCCCAGCTGCAGTCCAGGGCTTGGCCTTTGACAGTGACCCTTCCTCATGTGCCCCTTCCCTTGGACCTGCTTTTGGCTGCTGCAGCCATAAAACCTGGTCTCATTCCAGGTATTTTCAGGAACGTTAACTCACGTCCAAGCGTGCTCTGCTTTGCACTTCTTGGCGCCAGGCGTCTTCCTCCCAAGGAGGCCTTTACCAGCCCAGCCCATGTGGCCCAGGAACACAGGAATTGGGGTTGGGATACTGCCCTGGACTGAGGCAGACTGGCTGTGGGGGCACTCGCCTGCCTGCTCCTTCTTGTGCCCTGCACTGTGGGGCATGGCCATGCTGGGCTCAGCACTGGGAATTTATGTCTGTGACTCCCATCTTCGTATTTACTCCAACTGACACATAAACCCTAACTGCCCAGTCAAGGGAGCTGGAAGGACATCAATGGGGAGGGACCTGGCAAAACCTGCAGCTGCCTGAGCACTAAGGTGGCCAGAGATGGGGAAATACCACATTTAGGGGGCACCAGCAATGAGCAGGCATGTGGGACCAGGGCTGCAAGGCAGCCCCAGGCATTGGCATGGCCCAAGACCCACTCGTGCATTTGAGAGGTCCCGGCATGGGCTAGAGGAGAGTTTGGGGCCAGCTCTCACCCCTCCTGAGTTGTGTCCCAGTATGTGTCCTCACCAGACAGAAATGGCCGTCACTCCCAGCCTGATGGGCACCTGCAGGGGCGGAGGGCACCTTCCCCGCTCTGTGCCCTGCAGCGCTGCGTCCTGGCACGCTCCAGGATCCTGGCAGCCATCCCAATGCCATGTGTGTGTCCTCCTGTCGGAGGCACAGGATGGAGATCAACAGAGGGTTTCTAGGGCAGCCAGCACAGTGACAGCATCCAGGAGCCGTGCGGGGGGAGAGAGCAGAGAGCAGCCCTGGGCAGGGCTCTGCCAGTGTGGGTGGGCACCCAGGCACCGCGCTGGGCACAGCCCCGCGGGACGCTCAGGGCTGCCCTGGTCCGTGGGGAGCGGGATGGGTGCCGGGAGCGTGGTGGCTGGGGAGCACAGCGTGCTGGTGCAGGATGTGATGATCGCAGCATATGCTGGCTATTAGTGTGCCTTTTATTTAATTTTTTTTTTAATACAAGCCTACATCGCTGGTGGCGGTGCAGACATAATTGCTACCTTGCCTGAACGCAGCAGAGTTTGTAGTTACTCAAGCAGGAGGTTTTTAAAACTGTGAAATAGTTTCTCTTCCTGCATGCCCCCAGATCAGGTAGAAAATGGGGAAAGAACTGCTAAATGATGTATTTAGAAAAAGCTGTTCTACAAGAGTATTTGAAACATTACAGATCTGCCAGAAGGTCCATTAACATAAATGTTTAACTCAGACACACACAAACTTATGTACCGAAATGAAAATGTTTCATGCATTAATTTGCTGCAGAAGGTACTAACATAACAATTAGAGCAACATTCTGCCTGCGTACACTTAAATTTCCTGGGGCAGTGTTTCGGTGGTAACGCGGAGCGTTGATGTAGGATCTCCTTGACTCCCGGTGCAGCACACCCCAGCACTGCAGTTCCTTCTTTTAAATCACGTTCTTACAGTTTCAAACCTGGCGTTGAAGGAACTGGGAGGTTGACAGTAAGGCACAGTTTTGGGGAAGGGGGGTTGGTTTCAGGGCCCCTCTGGCTGCCGCGTGCTCACACCACAACATCCCGTGTTCTGTTGTGCACTGACAAAGGAACTGCCTCGTCCTTTAGGTTGCTTTGAACGTGGATGGCAAAGACAGTTACAATAAAGCAGAGGAGCCCCCAGGGCAGCCAGGTAACGCTGGGCTCATTCCATTGCCACTCCTGGTTTGGTTCCGTCACATCCAGCGCCTTTGCTGGGCTCCGGGTTCTTCTTGGCTCAGCCTGGCAGGATGCTCTGCCCTCTCAGAGGGTATTTAGTGCTGAGTACTCTCAGCATGCAAACGCTGGCGTCGCTAGCTGGGAATATGGGAGCACCGGGGGTTCCCATCCCGGTCCGGGCTGTGTCCTTGGCACACGGCTCCGTCACATGGCACAAACCCCCGGCAGCCCGCGCGGGGTGTGGGAGTGCAGCGGCCAACATTCCTCCTCCGAGCAAATGCTTGTCCTAAACTGAGCACCGTAGAATAAAAATGGAAACATAAAAATAGCAGTTGGAAAGATAAAACAGCATTTATAGTACTAATAAAACCGTTGTGGCTTCCACAGGAAAACATGCTCTGTAACCTAATGCTTACCTGGGAAGACTGTCGAGTTTCGGAGAGTTATAGCTGTTTTTGTAAGAGAAGCACAGAGATTTGCTTCAGGGCTGAGTGATAGATTCTCCTGCCTGGAGCATCCCAGTGTGTTTATACATGGCTTGTATGGCAGCTTTCATAAGACATTTACCCCATGATTTGCGATGAGCTTATGTGTGAATAATTAATGGCAATTAATCCTTAATTACAGTAATTAGGCAAGTCACAGGAAATTAAGCTGCAGCTGGAGAAGACCATGCCTGGGAAGAGAGGATTGGGGGCTGTGTGAATGTGCCATTCACTGACAACATTACGAGGATGAGCAGCATTCAGCAGCTTTGGCATTTCTATTGGCAGCCTTGGGTAGGACAAGAACGCTCAACATTAGCAGCAATCTATAGTTGTCTACAAGAGTTTTTAGTTCAAGTGCCAAAATGTTATGTTGCATATGGTGATTATCTAAGTTTATTGGTTGCCATAATTCAAATGGGTGTAATTGTTTTTGGCTTGATGGTGACATTAGAAACTGAAGCTTTTATGTGTTCGTAGGTTCTGCTGGCATCAGCCATGGTTCAACTTCTAGAAACAATTCATCCAGGTTTCCAATTATGGAAACAGATTCTACAAATGGCTGGAAATTAACAGAGAAATTTCCAATGATTAACAAAAAAGAAAACAGCAAAACTGGCAGCTTCTTAGTTGAGCAGCTAATTGCTTTATTATTAGCTGCCTTTCCCATTAAAATGAGGTTTGCACAAGGTGCAGTGTGTGCAGAGGCTGCTGCCTGGTTTGGGGAGTGGGACCAAGAGGGAAGGAAATGGAAGTGCTGGTGGGTAAAAGTTCGCAGTGGAAAAGCCCATCTGAGGGATCTCCTGTGCTAATCCCAGCCACGCCATAGTACTGGAAAGCGGATCTGTGCTGGAAGCCTTTTGCCCTGGGCAACCCACAGCGAGGCTGTTTGCAGCTTAAGAGCTGCAGCCTTCCCCATCATTAATGTGCAAAGTTTTTAAACCTCATGATTAAACATGTTTCTGTAATTTACTGGGTTTCCAAGTGGCGATGTTTGTGCCAGCAACAATCTGGGGCAGAGCCGTGGAGGGAAGCACACATTAGTATCAATGGAACCTACAAAAAGCAATCAGTAATTTATGAGCTTGTGGAAAAATGCCCACATGTTCTCATCAAATTATAGAGATCCTATAATTTACTCAGTGACTACAAGGTGCACGCTCCCAAACCTGCTGTGGGGTGTTAACTGAACCTCTGATTAGATTTAATCCAAACAACTAATCTGTTAGAGGGGCCTGAATAAATAGGCAATATGGCCAGAGCAGAGTGTTATTTCAGGCTAAGATGACAACTGATGAGGAGGTCAGCCAGTTCCACCCTAGAAATGTACAGTGACCTGCTGCAGGTGGGGTGCAGCACCCAGCCAGAATCCTGCGTGTGCACCTCCGTGTGCCTCGGCACTGTGAGCGCTGAGCAGGCGGGGCAGGAGGGAGATCTCTGCTGTTCCAGAAATAAAAGCCTGGAGCCAGATGTTTGCGAGCTCTGTACTTGTTTATAATATGGAAACGTGTAAAAACTTCAGCTCCTTGCATGGGGAATCTAGATCAATTTTTAATTTACTTGTACGCATGGATGACTCATTTGAAAAAGAAAATTGTGGCATCAAAAAAAAGACATTTCAGCGAGCATAGGTTTCTGCATTTATCTGTTTCTCGTGCACTCTGGAGTGGAAATAAGTCACAGTATCTTAATAATGGTCTTGATTTTATAAATGATTTTTCCCCTTGAAATAAGCAATCCATTCATTTTAATATGTAGAATTGGTTTGCTAGCAGGGCGACAGTTTAAAAAGACTTCCAACTGTGACACAAGTGCAACCATATTGCTTCCTATTACTCGCTAAGGTAGTTGTTTAGAAGAGAGAATGTTCTCCCTGGAAATGTTTAAAGTGCTGTAATTTTATTTAGGATAATGAGGATTTATAACAGTTTTACCATATGAAAACCTGCCTTTCGACAGAGCGAAATAGGCGGTTGCGGTTGCGGAGCGTGGAGCGGCGGGGTCTGCGAGGGGAGGTGTCTGTGTCTGCTCGGGCAGCGAATCCGTCACCGGGCCCAGAACATTCCCCGCAGCCGCGTGGGATAATTCATCACCAGCATGTATGGATTTCTCTGCTTTAATCGCTCTAGACGTTAATTAAAATCCTGTTTTATAGAATATTTTAATTTTGAGATTTGCCCAGCTGTACAGCCTCCGCTCTGTTGTCAGGGTTGAGCCGGATGATAACAAATAGCTGAATTTAAGCCTAGCCGGGAATTCGGGGGGAATTCCTGGTGGAGTCAGAGGAGTTTGGCCACGGCTGGATCAGGACTCGATGCTGTGCTGCTGCTCAACTCTGCTGGAAGGTCGTTCCTCTGCGTTTATTGTTGTTGTTAAGCCTTTAAAAATTTTCCCTTCATTAAGAATGCTTCCCGTTTATTACCAACCTTGCTTCCTGGGCAGGATCGGCGCGGGGCTGGGCGAGGGTGCTGAGCAGCACAGTTAATGCCCTGCTCATAAATAGAAAGGAGAAGGAATTGAACTGTTACAGATTTTATCAGGTTTTATCTCCTCACTGAAAATCTTAGCTCTCAAAACATTTCTAATTTCCCTTATTTGAAGGCTCAAACAGTTTCAAATTACTGCCCGTGGATTGTTCTTGACACGGAGAATGGTAAATTTGAGCTGTGGAAACGCTGGAATGTGTGGTGTGTGCTTTTCCTGAACAAGGGAATTCAACGGGTAAATTACAGTCATTTACTTGGAGTGTAATTTACTGAGAGCCTTTAGGCAAATGCAGGAGAAAGGACAGCAGGACAGGAAAAATAGCTAAAACAGGGGCTCCCCCTCCCTCCTCGAATGAAATCCAGTCTATATCCATGTGATGGGGATAATAAAAACTTTCTTATTTAAAATATATATAATTCTTATTATTTTTTCAATTCATAAGGCAGGCATTTTTAAGTATGACAGATTTATGTGAAGATAAGATTTTAAATCTTGCTAAATTATCCACACATCTTCTTAGGCTTGTGCATTTTGCACCTCAGGATCTGCATGCAATCATCCCGTATTTGAGATTGATAAAACTGTTAATTTTGTGCCTAATAACAGGTCAAGCATCTGAAACTGTCATCAAGCTAAATGGAAATTGCTGTTTTCATCCTATGGAAATACTCAATATTTAATCAATTTTTTAAAAATAAAAATGTTTATCTAATGGAATCTGCAACGAAGAGATGCACTCAAGCTTTTATTTGAAATGAGAGCATAGAAATAAATATGGATGTGTTTTTTTCTTCATTTAAATGGTAGAAATATGGCAAAGAAGCAGCCAAGGTCTTGTAATCTGCAGGTCTGTGGAGATGCAGGATGATGCTGAGGAAGTGTTGTGGCCTGGCTCCTGTGGGTGGGAATTGCAGAGCAAAGAGGCTGCGCTGGGAGTGGGTTTGTGCAGCACGTTGTAATCTGACACTGAAGTTGTGCCCTGCATTCCCCGTGTCATAATTGATGGCTAAGGAAAAGCACATGCTATGCTAATCCTTTGTTGGAATAGCTTGTTAAATTGCGGTTGCCAATTTAAAATAAACTATGGAATGCCTGTCTGTATTTGAAGGTTTGCAGTCTGCAGTTTTAAACAGTCATTTTAAAGCTGTTTTTCAACTTTATGTTGCATGCACACTGTCTGCCTGTGCACACAAGGTCAGCGTGTTCGCTGCTTTAATAGCCGACCATCAAGAACAAAATCAATGAGCTGCGTGTTTCACACCAGTATCACAAGGGATTTTCCCATTTATAGCACATTTGTGTACTGATCCCGAGTTTAAATGACAATATTGATGCCCTATTAGAGCTGTGCCGAAACGGACTTTGTGCAGTTCATGCTCAAAGTTGTCTGAACTCGGTCCTTTCCCAGACTCTGGTCCCACTTTCTGTCCGGCTTCCGAACATAAATAAGCCCAGAGCACGTCGGAGCAGGGCTCGGCTCCCACCTCCCTGTTTGCAGGAGGGGGAATTCCTCGGCTGCAGATTTCAGATCAAGATCTTCCGTAGTTGCTGCAAGGAGGGTTATGAGGCTGCATCTAAATAATCATCTGCGTGCTGATTACGGAGAATAAAGTGGCATTATTGCTTATGGATGAGAGAAGGCAGCACTGCCCTGGGAAGACACAAGTGCCAGTTCTGTGGGAATTTTATGAGTCCTGGTGCGGTGTAATCAGCCGCCGGCGGCTCTGACGGAAGGATAGCTCATGGTCTGCGGGGGAATAGATCCTGTGCTGCCGAAAGGAAATGTTACTTGTGCAGAAGAAAATGATTTAATGTTGGTAGAAGGGTTATTCATTTATAAGGGATTAAAAATGACTTCAATATAATACCTTTAATTTGTAATAATGGTCTGCGGGGCTGTTTCCTGTCTAAAATAAACCGTTTGACTGGCATGTTCGTTTGATCCATTCGGTTCTATGGGATATTAGAGGGATAAAGGAATTATTTTCAGTTATTTTATATTCAATTACATTGGTGAGGGCCTCGGTGGCTGGGTAGCAGGGAGGTGTCAGGCTGTCCCCTGGCCCATGTCTGACCCTGGGGCAGCCGAATTCTGTGCCTGCCCTGGGAATCAAGTGGCTGCCCTGTGTGGGGGCAGGACTTGGGCACATGTGGCACAGCTGCTGCTGGAATTCTGTTCATGGGAGTAAAGCAAGGAGGAGAAGTCGAAGCTTGAGGTGTGCAGAATGCCTTTGACTTGGAGGGATTGCAGTCAGAAAAAAGAGAATGAAGGGAACCTTTGCACTTGAGCTCTGCTTGTGATCAGTCGAGTCATTCTGCAGAGCAGGGCTGTGTCCAGAGGTGGGTGACACAGCCCAGACCCATCACCAAGCTCACCCTCCTGCCATGGCAGCAGCTCCCACAGCCCGGAGCCTCCTCTCACAAATCCCCTTCGCAGGGTCCCTTTGGGGTGGCCATGCTCATTTTGGGCACAGATCCCGGACCACGGGACGGTGGCTGTGCTGCAGTCAGTCCAAAGCCATGTGGGAGACAGGACTTGCTCACCCTCACTGGAGCTGCCCACAGATCAGTTGTGTGTCCCCTGGCAGGGCTTGGTTTGTCTGTTCACTGGGAAGTAAACAAGCTTTCTTGGATTTGGCAGATGGGTGTCTCCAGTTTTTAGTATTTAATAACGTTTCAGTATTTGGATTCTTGTTTTGTTAAAGTTACGGGTTTCGGGAATCACCAGAAAATCTCCACTTCCTAGACAAAAAAGATTGCAAGTTTCCATTCTGTACAGACACCTTAAAAAGGTGACCCAGAATTTCCATCAAGGGAGAGCAGATAACCAGGGTCCATATTTATTGCTGCTAAAATCCTTGTGCTTTTTAAATTAGCACGATGTGGGGAGAAAGAGGGAGGAGTCTGATGGGTATTTTTGTGAACTGTGGTATTAGCAGCTGGGTAAAGGGCAGCAGCGTTCTCAGAAGGTCTGACAGTGCTGGTGTGCCTGGGAGCATGAGCTAGTAATGAAAGATGATGCAGAAACCCCCGAATTCCAGAAATAAAGATACCAAGAGGTGTGTTTTTCAGTGTAACTGCAGTCTTTCAGTGTAACTAAAGAATAAGCAGCAAAGCAAATAAACATATAGTGCTTGTGAATTTCCTTTTGTTCCAGATCAAAAATACAAGACAGAGTTCTGGTAGTGATATACAGGCAGGATTAATCTGAATAAACATTTCCAGCGTGGCTGTTGTGGAAAAAAGGCATGTTCTGCTTGCAAGGCTGGGTACAAAGTGTTGAGAATAGGGCTAGATCCTGCCTTGCTGCTTTAATTCGTGTGTATTTAGTGAAGAATTGCTGTCTGATTTACTGGGAAAGAAAAAAAACCAACGAACAGAGCCAATTTTGATTGGAACAGGCAGGATTAAAATGCAGGATTATCCCTGCAAAGGCTATATTGGGTAGGCAGCTCACTGACCTTTTTGAGGAGCGAGCATGTGTGGAGCTGTGCTGGGATAAATCCTTGTGCTGTGGCCTTGGAGAGCGGGGACAGGCACACAAAGCGTGACCGGGCGCAGTGCCCTCACCTGTGATCAGCACAGGTCCATGTGTGTACATGTAATTCCAGTTCTCAGCCCCAAACACTGTCTTTGTATAAATATGTGCTTGGAAAGAACGTTTCTATAGGTTTGGGTGATATAAATAATGTATGTGGAGAAGCTCATAAATGTAAGCTCGAATTTTCCTCAGTAGTTTTTGTTCTCAATCACCTTGATGAAACAATCTTGAAGGCGCTCTCCTTTCCATGGCATTTGGAATGAGTCCCTGACAGGCTGATTTTCCACCCCTGTTGTGATGCTGCTTTCTCTAGTTAATATTCCTCTGTAAGTGTCGTACCAAAGTAAACCAAAGGAGCCTGGCTCATGACACTAAGGCTGCATTTGCATTAATTATGCAGTCAGGGCTGGTGAGAAAATGCTGTCACAGAGAGAGAGGCAGTAAATGAGAACCCTCCGAGTGCGCCTGAATGAAGAGCATTAAGTTCATTTACATGGGCGCAGGCCGCGAGGCTGGCAGGGAACAATGGCTTTGCTCTTGTCGCTCGCCGCCGTATTGTTCTGCGGCTTAATGACTCCCAGGCAGAGTGGGTGCGCTCACAAAGACACGGCCACGATCCCTGTGGTATTAATAACGGCAGTAATAATTAATAATATCCCACTAATCGGGAGGCTCACGGCGCCCCGAGACTGGGGAGGCTGCGGCGCGGCCCGGCCCGGCGCCGCCGGGAGCCCCGGGGGTGCCCCGCCGGGAACCCCTGCCTTGGCCCCGGGCCGGGGACAGGCCCCGGCGCTGCCCGGAGCCACCACAGAGCCACCACAGAGCCCCTGGCTCGGCCCCGGGCCGGGGACAGGCCCCGGCGCTGCCCGGAGCCACCACAGAGCCACCACAGAGCCCCTGGCTCGGCCCCGGGCCGGGGACAGGCCCGGCGCTGCCCGGGAGGGGCGGTGCAGGGCCGGGGCAGCGGCTGCACGGGGTGTCCGGAGCGCCCGTCGGGCCCTGGCTGGGCGGCCTCTGCGGCGCCGCCAGGGAAGAGCAAGAATATTTTAATTTGTATATTTTTCAGGGATTTTTTTGCCGGTTTCCAGCATCCAAGGCTTTAGTTCTGTAGCAAAATTACTCGTCTTGTTGCCAGGACAAATGGTTGGAAATGGGTCGTTTCCCCTCAGGTATTTTGCCCAGGGCAGTGCCCGTGGGTGGGTCACCCTGTGAGCCTCCCTATGGCCACATGGCCCAAACCCACACTGAGATAGCAGATTTGTGTTAACACCACAAATCGGGGGTGGGAAACTGCATACGTGTGAAAATATTTACTGGACATGGTACTGAGTAAACCTGAGCTGAGGGTTTGATGAGAGTCCCAATGCCACCACTGATTGCATTGTGTTCACTTCACAGCTATCAAAGGCCTCTCCAGATCCTCCTTCTTCCTCTCGGTGCATGTGGGCATCGAGCTTGTTATGGAGCGAAAGCAAAATGTGTGACTCATACAGACATGACCATCTATAAAGATGAGGAGAAATATTAATACATATGTAAAAAATTAAAGGTGTACACCTTGGCTGTTTTATACATAAAGATTAATCTCCCAATATTATATTGTGATACTATAGTTTGGGACTATTTTCATTGAAATGTGGAGGTTCTTTTTAAAGTTCAAAACTTGTTGTCATCTCTATTTATCTTCAAGACTTCCAGACACTTTAAACTACAGTTTAAATTTAAAGTGACTATTTTTATTCATATGCTGACATAATTTCCCTTGGAATGATTTATATTTCAATAATAGCTTAAATTATGTTTTGCATTCTGTGCTTTGATGTCATGCAGGAGGTGTCATCACAAGATAAACTTTCACATCTGAGAGTCAATAAATTGTGCTTAGGTAGTCTAATGAAAATATTGTGAATGGCTATATGGAGTTATATGCAGTACAGCCAAGCAGCACAGATACATGTAGATATTTAACAAAGGGCTGTGTTTGATCTCACGATGTCATTGGCTTTGACACCATGGCACAGTACCAGTTTACAGTGATACGAATCCTATAATACTATATCATGCTTTTATCCACTAAATAAAAACCTGCCCTATGTTTTATTACAAAGTAGGTGGCCTGGAGGAAAAATATATGTATTCTTTCCTTTTGGAATAAAATATGCATTTGGGCTTCTCATTTCATCTCCAATCTGTGTTATTCCTTAAAAATGCAGAACTGCCTGAAGTCCTCTTTAATATTTAATTCAACAACTTTTTAATCTGTCATTATGCTGTGATGAAGTAAGCATCAAGTGTCGCTGAAAAAGATTAAATTATACTTGGAAATAGGAATTGAAATGATTTAGGGTTGGAGGCTGAATATTTGCTTTGCACAAGTAATAATAGTGGAGCTTGGGTGAGGCACGGGTTTGGATCTGGCTCTAATGCCTCTGCCGATCCCCTCTCCCTGGTGGCTGCCCCTTGATTTACTCTGGCACTGCCAAGCTTGATTTGATTTAAATGGAGGTAGGAAGTGGAAATTCCACACTACAATACATTAATTACTCTCTGCTACTCCTTGCACTGATTTTCTTTTTCTCTGTAAACATCATAAACACTGATGCAGCAACCCAAAGGACAGCCGCTCTGAACTGCCCGGTAATTTCTTGTTAACAAGCTTATCTTAAAATGGAAAAGCAGGAATAATTAATATCTACCTCTGGAAGAATGGATGATGTGAAAGAGCGAAACACTTGTTCCTGTCCGTTCATGAGGGATGCCCCCATGTAATGAGGGGGCTTGTGCCAGCTTCATCCAACTGCTTAACTTGGGCTTTTGCTCTCCCTGTTCTGACATCGCCTTTGAATTTCTCTGCCATGTTCTGGAGAGAAAGGGAAGAGCAGGATCGCTTTGCAGACCAGTATCACATGGAAGAGCGATATCACATCACAGCCGTGGGCCTTGAGAGACCCAGGTTCAAAATCTGCTTTCCGTGGAGCCAAACCATCAGTGCTCGTGGTCCTGCTCTGTCGGTGCCTGTCAGAGGCCACGTGCAGGGTTTGGCTCAGCGGGGCACAGCTCCCGTCTGGCTGGGAGCGCTCTGCACCCCGCGGTGTGGGATGGGGGTGAGGATGGTGGGAGAGGTGCCTTGAGCAGGGCACCTGGTGACACTGGGCATCTCAGCCCCCTCCTACGTGACAGCTAGTTTCAGTCATAATAATAAAGATAATTTTGGAGTTTTGGCAAGTTTTCCAAGGAAGATTATCTTTGCAGCTCTAGTGGCATCACCTGACAGAAGAGAAGCTGTCTCTAAGCACAGCTTTCTCTCAGGTCCAAAGGAGAAGTGCCAGGTTTTAGGAATACTGTGGAAATTCCTTCAATGGCTACCTGTATGATAGGGAAGTGATGTCTCCACTACTGCTAGGTCTAGTCAGAGTTCAATAACACTCTGCAGTCCTGCTTGAGAAATGGCCCCACACTGTTTGTTTACTGTTCTGGCAGAACCTCTTTCTTCTTCAGCATATAGTAAAAAAAGCGTCTGTTCCCTCCTAGCCAATGCATTATTTATAATTATTCTGCCTTCCTTGTAGAAATGTGAATATCTATATAAATAATTGATTGCAATTATTAATTGGGGAACATGCAGTATTTTTACACAGCCCGTGTTATCTCGCAGAGTTCCGGGCGCGGTGCACGCCGGGTTCTGCTCCCGCTCTCCCACAGCAGACGCTCCATCCCCGAGCCCAGGAAGGTCTCCTTGGGGTGGTGGGGGCTGGAAGGGTGTGCCCATGGGGGGCACGGCTGGGTGTCCCCCTGTGCTGGCCCCGGGGCTGTGGCTGGCAGGGCTGCTGGGGCCACGCTCGTGCCCCAGGGGCTGTCGGTGGCCGCTCTGGGCTTGTGCAAAGGTGAATTTTGTCTGACAGGGACAGAACTTTTTTCTAGTGTAGAGAGATGTATAACCTCTGTCAGAGGAGCAGCCTGCTCTGTGCTGCTGTAGAGCCAAGCACCTTTTAACCTCTTCAGACTGTAAATTCTGAGCGGTTGATATTTTAGTGTAATTCCTCTCCAACTGGCATTATTATTTGATTGCAATGAATTACCTTTTTTAAAAAAAATCATAAGTATAAATTCACTTGACTGATCCTGCAAATTATTTATGATGTAGTGTTTTGGTCTAGGATAACCTTTTAAAATAAATCAGTTTTTCAATAATAGTTCAATGTTTGCCCACCTAATGGTGTTCCCATTAAGATCTGCATTTGTCACGAACCTGCCTTTTCTGCCTGTGCAGGAGACAAGTCACCGCCCCTAAACCCACTCTGCTTGTAGGGTAAAGTAAATGCATGTCTTTGTAGGAGAATAAATAAAAAGAGCAAGCTGAGTCAATAAGCGGGTTCAATTCCTGCCTGCAGCCATGGCGGACAGCTCATTTGGTAGATGTGGGTGTTTTGTTTACATTTATAATGCAGCTTTATTTAATGCTGACAGATATAGCTTGTGGCAAATGATAGTCAGAATGTATGAGCAGTCATAATGCTTCTGTCTTCTTATAGTGTGCTGCTGAAAATAAGCAGTTCACCTCTGTTTTTATTGAGGAAAGGATATGAGACAGCTATAGCTTCGCGAGGCTATTTATTGAGTTGTTTTACTAGCTGTGAACATGCCGCTTTATAGCAGTTGTGAAAATGGACTTTGCTAGTGTGTGGGAAAGGAAATAACATTGCAGTATACAAGGGTAGTAAAAAAACCCTCTATAAATAATTTTTCAGACTGAAGAATATTCTCATTTAAACAACTAGAGAGGCTGGTGATTTTTGCCAGCTGCCAGCTCTTCCCGGGATGGCGTCGGGTTAAAATCGCTCTATCAAATGCTATTAATATTTTAACGTCACAATAATAAAATTTGGATAAGCCCTTTCAAGCCGAGTTGTTCAAGAGTTTTGTAGGGAAGTTTGGTGTTGTTGCTGAGTTCTGTATATTTACACACCTATCCAAGTTTAATAGTGCAGTGTGGTTCTTAGATCTGCAGGACTGGGAGGAAAGACCTGTGTTTGGCAAAACTTGGGAATGCAGGTTCAGTTTGGAATCGGTGTGACTTTACACTTCCTGCTGTTGTGCTGCCACACGTGCCTCCTGTGTGGCTCCACATGGCTCCACGTGCTCTGCGTGGGGCAGGTTTGCCTGCAGGTGAGGCTCTGTGTGCTGTAGGAAACTGGGAATGTGGCTCCAAGTCCAGGTGACTCTTTGGGAACAGGGTTTATCCCCAGGAATGTGAGGCGAGGCCGTGCTGCTGAGCTGCTGGTGCCAGAGCAGAGGGATCCCGTGGGACGGGCGCTGCTGGTGCCCCGGGTGAGCCTCGGGCTGTCTGTGTTCACCTGGGCAGGGATCACTGGCCCTGTGCTGCTGCTGCCGGGCCCTGAGCCTGTGCTGGTGTGAATCTTAAACGTGGAACCTGCGCTCTTATGGATGAGGCAGGACTTGAGGAGTTCAGTGCCTTTTCTGGTTTTATTCCTGTGTTCAGTGGCAGCACTGAGGGGCACAAATCATTTTCATGTATGCAAAAATAATTTCGAAAATGGTATTAGTCTCAGCAGGTGAGGTCTTTTGTTTCTTCCATGTTTATATACAAATTCCTAGGGAACACTAAATATTAAATTGAAATAACCCTCCCTTATTATTACACAGCCATGGATTCAATTTAATTCTCTTCAGATAAGGTTTTTCTGGACACATATTTGCAATTGCCTGTCCTGTAAATACAGTTCAGACTGCAGCCAGGAGCTCCTTCCCACCTTCCTCTTGTGCAGGAAAGACACTGTATTTCTGTGCTTTTGGATTTTTTGGATGCAGACACCTTCCTTCTCACTCTCATTATGTTTATGGATGACAGGAGTGCTGTAAGATGTCCCCCTTCCCCCCTTAACTGGACAGAGAAATAGGTTAATCTCTCCACAGAGCCATTCCTCTACTTCACCACCTGTTTCCAAATCCCAGTTGTCAAAGGAAGAAAAATCCAGAGCCTGGTGTGAGCCTGAGGACTGGGGGGATGGCGAAGCCCTGGCACCCACTGCACCCAGGGGTAACACGAGGGAGGATCTGCTCTGTGTGTTTGGTCAGAGCTGGCAATGTGGCAGCTCTGGGAAGGGCATTGCTGTGGCTCAGGGTCTGTTGCTGCCCAGGTTCCACCCTCCAGAGCTGGCCCAGGATGCCTTCTCCTGGAGAGCATGAGGGCATTCAAACCTGTGCTCTCCTCCTCTGCCGAGATACCCTGGAGGTTTTTCAGAGGTGAGACCATAATCAGCCAAAATTTTACATTTTATTACTTACACTATGGAATTAATCTCATTTTTATGAAAATAAATATATGGTCTAGCTCTCCTAATAAGACTATCTCCATGGTGTTTAAGTAATAATCATTTATTGTTTAAATACAGTAGAGGCTGTAACAAAATGCTGTCAAGAGCCATCACACTCATTAACCTGCCAGCTAATTAGCCTCCTCCTGCCTGATTACTGACAAGTTCTTCAATATGAACCTATCGCTGTTGTGTCAGCGCTGAAGCACCAAGTGAAGTGGAGGAGGGCTCCATTAGATGTTTGCGAACAAAGTCTGTGCATTAAAGGTTTGTTTTCTGCACTCCAACAAATGTTACAGCATTAATATTCTCAGCTATAATTAAATTGGCAACTCTTAATTATGGTAATTAGCACATTAACCATGTCTTGCCCAGCGTCGCTCGCAGGCGAGGCTCAGGGACGGAAGAGGAAAGCCAAGACGTTGCCCATTTCCCAGCAGAGCTGCTGTGCCAGAGGGCACGGCCTGTGCCCCCCGAGGCTCCAGTGTCTGCAGGACAGAGCAGGGGGAGAGGAGCGGGAAAAGCTGGGATGTGTTGGCACCGAAGATCTTGTACTTAGTGTTAAGGAAACACCTATGGACACAGAATGAATGCCAGTGTCCCAACCTGAGCTACCAGAGTGTCAGTGTTCGCCTGGGGTAGTAATGCTTTGGAAGGGCAGAGCACATTGTCCTTCCTGCCCTCCCCCAGGCGCAGTAATCAGTTGCCCAAATTTTTTCTACAGGAGAATTCAGGAAATGAGGTTTTTTTGGTCCCAGTTGGCTGTCTTTGAAGTAATGTTCACATGACAAAACCAACCCGTGAATTGCCATAATTTGTATTAGTGCCCTGGAGTTTGGAGAGCCTCAGCAGCAGCTGGCATCTGGCTGCACGTCCCTGGTGCCACCAAGAGTCACCTGAAGGACCTGGAGGATGAAGGTGCTTGTTCAGAAGATCCCCAGTCTGTATCCATTGCCTCGCAGCACTGTGCTTGGAGGGGACACAGCTTGCTTTTGGTGTGGGGGATGAGGACTGGCTGCACTGGTGCCACGGGGTTGATGGAATATAGGTGCCAAGGTATTTTCAAGGCCTTTGTTCCTAGTGCTCTAAATTTATCCAAGACTCCTCAGGACTCTGTGGAATGACCTGAGTGCCACAGTCTTACCTTCTGAAGAAACTGAGGCATGAGGAGAAATAAATGGTTTGTCTGAAATCCCACAGCAGTTTTGGGATCAGGTCAGGGCAGAGACGTTGGTGCACAGCCCAGCTCACTGCCCAGCTCCTGCTGTAGCTCTCTGCTCCTTTGTCTGGTATCCCAATACGGTTTGGATGTCACCTGATGTGAGCCTGGATGATTCCTGTTCTGCTATTCTGTCCATGGTGGGAATGTTTGGAAATCACAGCAAGGTCAGTGCTAAATGCTAAACAGCCAGTGAGTAAAGGGCTGGTGCTCATCTGAGCCAAACTGGAGACATAAATAAACAGAGGAGCAGCTCCCAGCACTGAGGGCAGATCCCCCAGCACGTGTCAGGAGGGTCTGACGTGCCCGGTGCCCCTGCAGACGGTGCTGCAGTTCCTGCAGCCGGGCCGGGCCGGAGCAAACGGCTCTGCTGGAGTCGTGCCCAGAGCATCCTTCCAGTCAGTCCTCAACCTGTCTGCCAGCTTCTCTCCTGATTCAGGGAGAAGGGAAGTTCTGTCTGATGTCTCTGTGTAAGGCAGCAGCGATTCGGGGGCAGCAATTCTTGCTACTTTCAAACCGGGAAAAAGTGTTACCTTGATATGAGTTTTTTTTTTCCCCTAGTGCATTATAATTCTGTATGTATATAGGAAAAAGGGAGATAACCCAAGGCGAATTTAATTTCAGATTGGGTTTTTGCTTAATGTATTATTCATAGTATTATTTATATCATCACTTAGACATATCCCTGGCAATAAACTGAAAACTTAACTTTAACAATATCGGGCACCTCTGTTTTGGGGGCAGTGGTGGGTTGGGAGCCTTTGGCTGCCCTTCATCACACTGAGAGGGTTTAATAAAGGATGCAGGGTGGGGGAGGGTGTTTAATGAGGGGCTTGGAGGGGGGTTGTTTGGCAGCTTTTTTTTCCCCCCAACATTTTTGCTGCATGACCTGGTTTTGCATTTTTCTGCATCTCTGTTCATCTAATTAGGATGTTCTAAAAAGACCTGGACCACTTATTGTACAGAACTGTAGCCTGTGGGTATTTAATAAGGAGCTTTCAGTGGTACATTTGCATCTTTTGCTCGGGGTCTGAATAGCGAATTACCTTAAAGATCATTAGAAGCGCTGCTGCATTGTTAAAACCAGGCCACGGTATTCTAATGACAGTTTAAAACTTGAGGCGTTCCCTCTGCCACAGCTCACCCTGGCATAATTGTGTGTTGCACGGGTGACCCTGCTGGAAACCACTGATATTCCCGGTGTGTCCCCCGGCGCGTTGCTGCGGGCAGGTAGGCTCCCACCAAACCCCCGGCACCTCCGGAGTGCGGCGGCGACAGCGGTAACAACGAGCCTCTGCTTGTTGTGTGCGCTCGAGTGTGCGGCTGTCACACGGCCCTGGAGCCTGGTGGGGAGGGCAATGCTGTGTGGAGCCGAGGGCAATGGGTTTTAGGGCATCCCTTCCCATGCTGGTTTTAGGGCATCCCTCCCCGTGCTGGTTTTAGGGCATCCCTCCCCGTGCTGGTTTTAGGGCATCCCTCCCCGTGCTGGTTTTAGGGCATCCCTCCCCATGCTGGTTTTAGGGCATCCCTCCCCGTGCTGGCCACTCCGGTGGCCGAGCTCTGTGCTGAGCCGGACACACCAGCCGGCACTGCGGCCTTGGGTGTGGGCTGGGTGTCCCCAGGGTTTGCACTGCGCTGTAAGGAGTGTTTCCAAAGCCCTTCCACTGAGGAGTCATGCGGGTTTTGGGAAGGAGCAGAAGCCAAGCTCAGGGACAACCCTTGGGGAGCTGGGAGCTATGTGGGTGGCTCAAGCCAAGGGCCTGAGCCCCTTGTGCAACCTTGGTTTTGGGTGCCCTGGCTGCCCCCAGCTTTGCCCAGATCCTCCTTCCCAAATGTATTCCTCTTTCTGTCAGCTCCCTGTGGTTTGTGTTTCCACTTTCCATGACACATTTGGTGGAGCTGATGGGCTTTGTGGCTGCCCAGATCTTACGACACAACTTGGAGAGGTTTCCCATGGAGACTTCCACATTTCATGTGCCAACTGAGTGACAATGCCAGTGGAGCTCTGAGTGCTTCTCCTGCTCTTTGTCCCAGCCTGTGTAAGTGTTGATACTGTGTCCACCGGGGAGAAGTGTGTGCTGTGTTCGGCATTTCCAGACTTTCTGGTTATTCTTTCCTGGCTGCGGAAGTGTTGCCAAGCCCCAAATCCAGCTGGGTGCTCCCGGGCCCCTCCTCCAGGACCCGGGGGGGGCCTGTGCAAATGAAGGAGTTGTCTTCTCTTCATCTTCCCTGAGTGCTGCCAGGTCAGGCAATCCAGAAACTCCTCTTTGTACCGAGAGAGCTGCTTTTCCTGGAGCTGAGAGGGGCACTGAGCCAAGCCTGAGCACTTTTTCCCAAGTAAATCAATGCTAGTGGGGGCAGCTGGGCTTTGATGGAGTCTTGTGCTGAGGAATTGCATGGAGAAATGAGGGACCTTCAGGTGAATCCAGTGCTTGGGCAGGTGAATGGTTTTAGATGGTTAAAACTGCCAGGAATACGCTGATCATTTGGCAGAGGAGCTGTTTGTGCAGAGAAGAATTTCTCTTTAAAAAATTCAGTGTAACCAGCATTATTTTTTTCCTCTGGGATCCCAGACAATGAATGCACAGGCCTGTTCATTAATATCAGTTGTCTTCTGCAGGGAGTATCCAGATTTGTCGTGCCAGGTTTTAAATTTTTAATGTATTACCAGTTCTTAGGCAGAGCAGGCCTTTTCTTTGTTCTTTTTTACAGTAATACTGTTTTGTATTCAGCCTCGCGCTCGCCTGATACATCTCTCGGTGTCCCTTGTAAAAGCTCTCCCCTTATCAGCCCTGTTAGGTCTGACAAAGTCTGTCTTTGTGAGTTCCTGCAAATGTTCATGTCCAATTTTCTTTTCAGAAGAGCCGGGGGGGGGTTGAGCAGTAATTGCTACATGCAAATCTGCGGCTGTTTTGGCGATGCCGGTGCTGCGGTTTCGTGGTGCTCAGGTCACTGCACAGGCTGAGGGAGCCTCATCCCTCAGGGACCTGTGGTGCCTCCGAGCTGGAGGGTGGCCAGGGACCACCAGGGCTGTCACCTCCTCCACTCTGCCATCGGTTTGCCTGCAAAGGAATTCACACCAGGAGTTTTCCCAATATCTGTGCTCATGAGAAACTCCTGTTTCAGCCTTTTCCCCCTCTGGCCACGGTGCCTCTGGGTGAGAGGTGGCTCACGCCGGGCACACGCCGTGCCAGGGCGGGGGCTCTGTGCCCGGCAGTGCCGTGGTAATCACTGCACGTGTTGTGCAGAGCCCTCAGGCGCGTTCTGGGCTGAGATGTGTCGAGTCGAACCAGACCAAGCGATTTGCATGACAGACTGTAACTCTTAAAAATCATGCTCGTAAACATAAATAATTAATCACATTATAGTTTTTATCATCTTTTTCCTTCCTAGCAGTATTAATAAGTAGCTCATCTTCTAGCAGCACCTGTTAAACCCAAAGCTGTCAGTCTTTATTTTCCCCAGAGAACCAAGGAAAAATTTGTTATGCAATAATTTCTCTTTTACTTTGTGCTGTGATTTCAGTGTGTTTTGTGTTGATCTGTGTGTACACAACGTGTGAGATTTGTCTCCTTTATTTGCTTGCCCTGTGCACGCACTCCCCTGCTGGGGCACCGTTGGGGGTACTGGTGGTGCTCCTCAGGGTCACACTGCTCTGTGTGCTGGCCACGGGAATGGTCACTCGGGAGGCACTAACGAGGGGTAGTGCTGGGTTTGGGTGCACGCCCTGACAGTGCCTGGCCACACTTCTGCACCCTGACCCAGTGATGCAGTGGTGGTCAGTCCCTCTGGGATAGGTCAAGGGCCCATTGGAACGTTGGGCTCATGTTGCAGGTTGTGATTTCCTGCAGTTTAAGGAGTAACTAAAAGAACAGGTGGAGATGCCGTGTGGCCTGTGCAGGGACAGGCCACTCTCCAGCTCTGCTGTCACTGTGTCTGTTGGACATGTCTGGATGGTGACGGACAGGGGGTCCCTGTCTCAGCTCAGGGCTGGAGAGGTGGGGACAGGCCAAGTGACAGCCCCCAGTGGCTCCTCTGGGGAAGGGCACCAACATTTGAAGAACTTTTATTTCCACTTGATTTCCCTCCTACAAGGGGTGTGTACTACACAGTGCCTCCTCCCAGAGAGACCCCTTTGGGGCCACCCAGCTGGAGGGGGTTGGTCAGGACAAACTTCTCCCCATCCCCTCAGCCCCAGCACTCTGCTCCCTGTGCCAAGGGCCCTGTCCTGGGGCAGCTGCACCCTGTACCCTCTCCAGCAGCACAAGATCTCATTTCCTTGTGGCCCTGGCTCATGATTAAGGGCCACGAGGACTCTCTGAGGGCTTTGCACTGGCAAAGGGGTGTGAGGGCTGGAGGGGGCTGTGTCAGGCAGCCCAGCAATGCCTGGCAGTGGGGCCTGTGGCTGCTCCCGGGGCTCTCCAGCTCCAGCTCCAGCTCCAGCACTGGGCTCCCTGGGAGTGGATGCTCACACACTCCTGCACATGCATCCCCTTTACACCAGGAATGCAGCTCACACCTGTCACCTCCCTGGGCTGTCCTTTTGGGGTCAGGTCTCTCACAGAATCAGAATCACAGAATGTGCTGAGTTGGAAGGACCCACAAGGATCGGTGAGTCCAACTCCTGGTCCTGCACAGGACCATCCCCAAGAGTCTCACCATGTACCTGAGGGTATTATCCAGACACTTCTTGCACTCTGTCAGGCTCTTGGCTCAGGCAGCTCTGCTGCTGTCTGCCCATCACTCCCCGTGCCGGCGGTGCCCGCGGTGCCCGTGCCACGGGGAAGGGGCTGTGAGGGGCCTTGCTCTGTCTGCGCTGGCTTCCCTCTCCTCTTCCTCAATTTACAGCCCTGGAATTCCAATTTAATACTCATGCAAAGAAGGCTGCCATAAATCTTGTAGTCAGCATTAAATATTGTTTGTTTTAGCTGCCTTGCACTTTGTGTTTCCCCTTTTAAGGCAGAGCCATTCCAAAAGGTTAGATTCACAGTTAGTGGCGCTTTAGCTCTCCCTTTTGAATCAGTGAGGTTGCCGTTTTATTGCTCTCTGACTTGCACTTCAGTGATGAGAGTAAACTAGCATCAGATTAAAGGTCAGCAAATCCCATCAAAGAGAGGAATATTAGGGGCACAGATAGTTGGAGAGGCAGCACACCACTGGGTATTGACAGGGTGATTCCAGGGTATCACTCAGCAGAATTATAGCTGCCCAGAGAGTCAGTACTGCTTTAATGAGCCTGTGTGAAGAGGAAGAGGGTGGATTTATGTAGTTCCTCATAATTTTCTGTAGAGACTGTTATTGCAGACATTCTGTGGAGTGTTCTGGTCTTTCATTTAATTCAAAGGTCCTGGAGCTTTTCCATCCAAAGATTCTTTTCTGTTAGCTCAAATCAAAGCTGACATCTCTGCCTCTGCCACCTGGAGCACCCACTCTGTGAAGGGCTGTTCCTGGCAGATTCCAGGTCCTCTGTGCAGGTAATCCAATCTGCAGGGCTGAGCAGGGGCCTTGCTGGTGTGTGTTTCGCTGCCGGACAGGCAGCTAAAATAGTCATTTCTGTGTCATTCTGAAACAAAAAAGGTGAGTTTACAGTGTGTTCATCTGTGGTGTCTGGTCTGGGAATCCCACATAATTTCTGTTCCTGTCAGGTAAGTATTGCCTTCAGTGCATGGTTTGCATGTGCTTGCTTTCTTTTGTTGAAATGCAAGTAAATAAAATACAGAGAGCACAGAGATATGCCTTGGCCAGCCCATCAAACTGTGGGTATGTTGGGTCGTGTAAACCCCTGCAAGGAGGAGAGCACCACGGGGGGCCACAAAGTCACAGCATTTACTCCTGCTCCCTCCTCTCCTGTTGTTGCCAGTATATCGAGCGGGAGATGGAATGTTTATGCTGGGCAATAACAAAAGATTTCAAACATTGCCCAAACCCGGTGCCTTCTCCCTGCAGGCAGCAGCTGGAGCACTCTGTGTGCCTAGTCCCTCCTAAGGCTCACTTGGTGCTTATGCAGCTTTTGTTTACAGCTTGCTAAAAACAGCAATTTATGAGCAACTTTACCGATCAGTTTTAGAATCTGTTCAGTTTTATTACCCGATGTAGATATCCATTTGTGTGATTTATTGGTAGGAAATTCTACATGTATAAAACTTTGAGCATATTTTTACATAAGCGTGCGCTTTCACAACGTTAAAGCAGAGACCTCGTCCACTTGAGGTACTGTCCTGCTCCCTGGGCACCTGGACAGCCCCCAGCTTTTGGGGACACTGG